>NC_134909.1:18168871-18291371 GCF_041734735.1 Babylonia areolata | reverse complement strand
CAGTGTAGGCATGCATACACTCACATACCTCATCCTCTATCCCACCTCCCTCCGCACTCCCACCTCCCCTCACACACACACACACACACACACACACACACACACACACACACACACACACACGTACACATATCTCTCCTGACACTTGTGTACACTTTCACTCTCGCGCATTCACAAACGCACTCAGAAGCACAGACCCACACATACACACAAACACACACATACACACACGCACAGAGGCTGCCACTGACTGGCCGCAAGAGGGATAGGAAAAGATCTCTGATGCCAAGAACGTGGCGTCTAGTGTGTTGCTCAGTTTATTGTATTTGGAAAGGCCCACAGAGACTCTGTTCCGTTTTGAAGAAATTTGCGCAATGTTGGTTTGGAAATGATGCCGATATTTGTTTGATTTGCAAAGCATCGTGCTCTACCTTTCATGTTAGACTTGCGGGCCGCTCCCTCTCTCTGCTTCTATTTCTTTGAGGCGATCGATGGTGTGATGGCCTTGTACCTGTTCTTTTTGGTATTCTTTGACTTTTCTGAGGATTTCCAATTTTCCTAGATGTAGGCCGCTCGTTGGTGTTGCGTTACCAGCAAGTCTGTCAGCTCGCTCATTTCCCTTAACACCTGCATGTCCCGGGCAGTATGACCATGTGAGTTTTTTAATCTGAAAGTTGCGCATTGCGTTATGCCACTCTGGGCTTCCCATTCCGTTTTCAATTTTCTGTATGAGGTTCATTGAGTCGGTTAGAATCATGGCATGTTGGTTTCCGGGCGTATGGATGGACGATAGCCACTGGAGGGCACGTGTCACAGCTTCAACTTCCATCGTTAGGCTGGAGGTTGTGACTTTGTAGGCAGCATTCTCTTCCCAAATTGTTTTTCCATTTTGTTTCGCAGTGAATCCCCAACCAGACTGGTCTTTGGTGACTGAGCCATCTGTGTATATGATGATGTCCTCTTCTTTACTGTTTTCTTCTATAAGTAGCTTCACTTCCGCATCAGTTTTGCCCTCTGGCCATTCCCGACAATGTCTTCCTAGAGTGGGTGAAATGACTGTGTTGAATAGATGGTTGAGGTTTTCGGGGTTTTTCTCCCATTCTTTTGTTTCTTTCAGGTCTTGTAGTCGGCATACTAGTTGGATTGTGTCTTCTGCTTGCCCCATCCATGATCTTCCTCGTCCTAGACGGCTGCCTTTTGGTTCTTTGACTGCGTCATGCAGTGGGTTTTGAGGGTTTTCTAATGCTTTGAAGTAGGTCTTGACCTGTTCTAACTTGTTTCTGGCCTGCACTGAAGGAAGGTCAAGCAGGTATCGCATGGTTTCTGTGGGCGTGTCTTTTGTTGTTCCAAGGATCAGCCTCATAGCTTCATTTTGTACTCTTTCTAATTTTAGGAGGTTGCTTTGGGACGGTGTTGTTAGCCCAAGTCCGTAGTCGATCACACTGAGGACGAGTGATTGGTATAGCAGGAAGAGGTGGCGTTGTTCAATTCCTTTGGTTGCCATTGCTTTTAAGACTGATAGGCCCTTTTTGCATTTGAGAACAGTATTTTCCGTATGTTTTCTGAAGGTCAGCATCCCGTTGAACAGTATTCCTAAGTAGCGTAGGCATTCGGTTTTCTCGATTTGGATTCCGTTGAATGACACAGGTGGTGGTGATTTGCTCGCGGTTCTGTTGTTGAGGGTGCACAGAAACGTTTGAGCTGTCACTGGACGTTTGAGTGTCCTTGCACTGTTGAGCGATATTGTTCAGTTGTTTCTGGACGGCTTTAGTTCTTTCCTGAGCATCTTTCAAAGTCTTGAAGACAGGCCATCATCCGCAAGACTAAGCACCCGAGCTATCCCATTGCTGTTTAAGTCTGCAAGGCCCTTCGTGTAGACGTTGTAGAGAACAGGAGAGAGCGGAGACCCTTGTGGCAGTCCCATGGATAGTTTAGAAGGTGCAGACATCCAATCTCTGAGGCGTAGGATGACGGTTCTTTCCTGAAGCGCTGCTGCTATCCATCTTCTCAGTGTCAAACTTACTCCATACCTTAGTAGCAGCTCCATGAGGTGCGCAAACTGGACTTTATTGTAGGCATCTTCAAGGTCGATTGCTACTGCTAGTGTTTCTTCTTTTCTTTGAAATCCTTCATATACCTCATATGCGAAAGCAGCCGCATTTTCCCATGTGTACATCCTTGGCATTCGAGCTCCCTCAAGATATTGACACAGTTTAGAGAGTGTCCAGACAATCGCTAAGCACTCCCGTTCAAAGGTACTATATCTTCCTGCTGACAAAGACATTTGGGTGTAGATTACCATCATGTTCCTGCAGTAGAACACTGCCATTCCCCATGGAACTTGTGTCTGTCCTGACTGTGAAAGATGTTGAAAGGATAGGGAGGTGCAGAACAAGCTCTGAAGAAAGTAAGCTTTCGGTTTGCTCAAAGCTTCAGCACGTTCTGTGTGGGTGAAGAAGTTTTACTTTTGTTACCATCTGACAATAACACATCGGTCACGTCGGGGTCACCAGTGTTGTTAACCACAAAGGAGGAAGACAATAACTATACAATCATAATTTGTGTTCTTGTTCCTTATTACATTCTCACTTTCTTTCTCTCCCTCTCTCTCTTGCTCTGCAGTCTTATGCCAACATTTTGATTTAAGCAATTGAAAACAAATTATACATATTCAAGTTTCTAACACAAAGGTTGCACACACAGTTAACTATTACATACATCACGCACAGTGGAATGTGGCTATAACGTCCTAATAATTGTTTTAAGATTGATTAGTCTCTGCACACACTGGAGTTGAACAGTTAGGCACTGTATACATTTATGCAGATTAATTCATGCAAATTAATTCAATTGCCAAGTCTCTCAGCACTACTGAGCAACACACTCGCCGAGCTGGGCGTCGAGCCAGTCATACACAAATCCAAGCACAGAATGCAGTCCACTAAGTCTCACACCAGCTCCAGCTCCGTCACCAGAGACCAACAGCCATGCCACACAGTACAGCCTCTCCCCGCCGAAAATGCTTGTGCACCCGTCCACGTAAGCCCAGACAGCATTTCCTTTCCCCGATCAGCCCAAATGATGATAAAAAACACTACGGAGAGCTAGACAGTAGGTCTTCAGAGAAGAAACCCCCTCAGTCAAGTGTTTCAGCCCTTGACTCCTTACGCTCTAAGGGGGCCTGGGCCTTACCCAGGTCATGACTCCTGGATGCCCTTGTATTGCCGCATTTTCTTTTTGTTTTCTTTTTTCTTTTTTTTCTGCTTTCCTGGTCCTCAACAGGTTCGAACCTGCGCCTCCAGGGAGGTCGCCACTTCAGGATAAAGTCACCTTTTCTGGCAGACGTTTTAACCACTGAGCCATCATATGCCCAGTTTGAGTAGATCCAGCAGGAATTCTTTTCTGCTGCTTCTGCTATCACCTTGAGAACCAAGTCCTCTCTCTGCCAGAAATCGACAGCTGTTTCATGAGGCCGTGGGCAGATGCGCCCATAAACCCTCTTGCACCAATCTCTATGGCAAGGACTTTGGCTTGGAAGCCAGATTCTATCAGGTTACTGGCTAGGCTAGCATACTTCTCGGTCTTCTCGGCTTCCTCCATTCTGCTTTCATATGGCACAGTGAGCTCAATCAGAATCGCTTGTTTCGTTGCCTTTGAGTGGAGCACTATGTCAGGTCTCATGCCAATCTGCTGATGATTTCTGGGTGTTTCCTCCCCTCTGGTAGGTCAACTGTCCATTCCCAACTTTCGGCACCATCCAGCAGCCCACATCTCCATGCTATGGAAATTTTGGATGCTGTTCCTAGCCAGACTTTGCCTTCTACTGAGCGGAACTCTACTGGAACTTCTGGTGGGGCTGGTACTCCTTGGACAGTGCTCACCATGTGTGCAATTTCTTCAAGCACTTGGTTGTGCCTCCATGTGTACCGTCTTTGGCTCAACACCCCTTTTCATGAGCTGACATGTTCCACTGTTTGTTTGCCATGGCAGGGTCATCTGCTTTCCCCCATTTCACCACGTTTGTATTCGAGGGAAGGAGATCGTACACAGATCTGAGGATGGAGCTGGTCCTCAGAGGGGCCATGTTCCACATGTTGCTCCAGCTGAGGCTCCTCTGGTGCACATTTTCCCATGTTGTACGCTGCCCCTTCTGGCCTTGCTGCACTGCCTTCTGGACTCTTTTATCATCCTCTTCCTTCTTGATCTCCTGCATTATCGTGTCTCTTTTTGCTTTCCCTCTTGCCTTGGACCACCATTCCATCTTGTTGATCCCAGGCCCTGTCTGTTGGTGTTGGTGTGTCCTATTATTTCCTTCGTCTTAAGGCTTTCTTTCGCTGTACTGACTGCCTCCCTCGTTATCCATTTTCTATCAGTGTTCAGCTTGGGCTGGTTGGATCTCACAATGCTGTCACCTGAGTCTTCATGCATGCTGAGAAGTCTTGCCTTCCCTACCTTGTATTCTTCAACAAGGGACTTCAGAGGTAGTCTCAGCTTTGCTTGGCAGAGGGCCATGCCGGTGAGACCAGGTGGGACACCGAGCCATTTGCATGAGTACTTGTTGATCTTTGTCTCAATCAACTCTCGCGTGCACCTCGGGGATCAGCTGCATAGCACGAGACATAAATTCAGATCCCCAAAACCCCAAAACAGGCGTGGCAAAAGAGGTGGGAAAAGATTGTGCTTAGGTAGCAGAATGACAAAAGCAGAGCGGCTGTCAAAGAAATTTCTTTAGAATCGGCAGTTGGAATTGTTCCAGTGCGAGAATGAGAATCTCAACAATTGAGAAATTGGCATATGATTTTGACATTTTATGTCTCCAAGAGACCAGGACAAGTGCAGACAGACCAATACATTTTGAGAATTTAACAGTCTTTCAAAGGAATGAAGGAAGAGGAGTAGCAATCATACTGAACCAAAACCTAAAAAAACAAAGTTTCCACCATAAATCTAGAGAAATGGTGTAGCAAATCATGTGAACTAGTGGGGGTGCGTCTCGAAAAACCTGACGGAATTCACAAAAGCATCGTGCTCATCAATGCCTATGTTCACCCAGGAACCTGCACAAGAAAAGAGGATTGGGCCTTTTTAGAGGAAATAGAGAACGAACTTGGAGACTCAGTCATTATCTGTGGAGACCTCAATGCAAGATCCAAGCTATGGGACCAGCGGAACAGCAACCCACAAGGACTCGCACTTGAAGGAATGATAGGGGAAATTCTTCTTAGCCCATTAACAACCACATCCCCAACTCGCCTTGGAACAAGGCAAGGGGACAGTGACAGTGTGATCGACATGAAACCGCGTGATCCATTTCAGTATGAAACCAAAGAGACAACCGTCATCGAAAAATTAAGACGCAGAAGAAACAAAAGAACGGCACTGAACAGGATGCAAACTATTCAGCCCCCATGGTGGAATACCGACACAGAGAGAGCCTGGATAGAAAAACATGCGGCTGTCAAACTTTGGCAAAAAGAAAGAACAAAACCATCTCCAGACAAAGATATTGAAATAAAAATGAAAGAAAAAACTAAAGAGTTTGAAACCATTGCTCAAGAGGCCAAAAATGACAAGTGGAAACAGTTTTGCGAGGCACTCAGTTATGACTCAACATTGACAGAGTTCTGGCAATTTTATCGTCGCATGGAAGGGAAAACGTGCACAACAACAACCCCAGACATGGTAGACACTGACGGAACCAAGCTTAAGACAAACGAAGAAAAAGGATCCGCCCTGCTCAAACGTTTCATACAACAGAGCGATCAAAGAAACCTAGATGAGAAAAAGAAATATGTTGAGGAGTTAAACCAAACCCTTATGCAGACTGGACCTGACGATGACTTGACAATAGATGATCTAAACGAAGCAATAGCTAAATGCAAGAAAGAATCTGCCCCTGGCCCAGACAAAGTTCGCTACTCGGACATCAAGGAACTATCGGAAGAAGACAGAAGCAAACTTTTCAATCTATATCAAAACAGTTTCCACAATGGACATGTGCTGGAGGACTGGACACACAGCTTCTTAAAACCCATACCAAAACCAGGAAAGGACCATCATCAGGTAAGCGGCTACCGGATCCTAACCATGCAAAACATCGCTGGAAAGCTCATGGAACGCATGATAGCCAGGAAACTTGCAAGGGATCTTGAACACAGGCACATTCTCCCTTCAAATCAAGGTGGTTACAGAACAGGCAAGTCCACATGGGAAAATGCAGCTGCTTTTGCATATGAGGTGTATGAAGGATTTCAAAGGAAAGAAGAAACACTAGCAGTAGCAATCGACCTTGAAGATGCCTACAATAAAGTCCAGTTTGCACACCTCATGGAGCTGCTACTAAGGTATGGAGTAAGTTTGACACTGACAAGATGGATAGCAGCAGCGCTTCAGGAAAGAACCGTCGTCCTACGCCTCGGAGATTGGATGTCTGCACCTTCTAAACTATCCATGGGACTGCCACAAGGGTCTCCGCTCTCTCCTGTTCAGAAAACTGAATGCCTACGCTTCCTAGGAATACACTTCGACAGGATGTTGACCTTCAGAAAACATACGGAAAATACTGTTCTCAAATGCAAAAAAGGCCTTTCAGTCTTAAAGGCAATGGCAACCAAAGGTATTGAACAACGCCACCTCTTCCTGTGTGTCTGAGCGCTTGTCCGAAATCCTGTGAGCTTGACCCTGTCCCGTCTTCTTTGTTGGTTGAATGTATTGATGTTCTACTGCCACATATTACTCATGTCATCAATTCTTCCTTACTGTCTGGTTGTTTCCCTGAAAGCTTCAAATCTGCTGTTGTACGTCCACTCATCAAGAAACCATCTTTGGATCATAATTGTTTGAAAAATTATCGGCCTGTCTCTAATCTGTCATTTTTATCAAAACTGCTAGAAAAGATCATATTGTCTCAGCTCTTAGCTCATCTGGAGCAGAACGGTTTACTTAATTCCCACCTGTCAGCTTATAGACGTGGTCATAGTTGCGAAACAGCCCTTCTTAGAATAGTGAATGATTTGCTTTCGGGATTTGATGAGGATAAGATATCTGTTCTCGCTCTCTTAGATTTGTCAGCAGCTTTTGACACTATCGACCACTCTATCCTCTTGAACAGACTTAAAACTTCCTTCGGTATTCGTGACACTGCACTAGCATGGATCACGTCTTACCTGTCAGATCGTACACAGAAAGTGTGTGTAAATGGTACATACTCTAGAGTATCTGCCTTGAAATATGGTGTCCCACAAGGGTCCGTCCTAGGTCCTGTTCTTTTCGTGATGTATGCGGCTCCTGTGTCGGATGTCATCAGTCATCATGCGATGTCGCATGAGAGCTTTGCTGATGACACACAACTTTATCAGTCGGCTTCCATAGCTGAATTTGATGCACTGGTAACTCAAACACAGGAGTGCATTGCTGGCCTAAAGGACTGGATGACTCTCAACAAGCTGCAACTAAATGATGATAAGACTGAATTTATGATAACCTGTCCAAAGAAGTTTCGTCAACATCCTTCCTTTCCTGACTCTGTTCTGATCAATAGCACACCTGTTTCACTTTCTCCCTCTGTTCGCAGTCTTGGTGTAATCCTGGACCAGTCTCTTTCCTTCCAACAGCACATTTCGAATATCTGTAAAGTTGCCTATTTGGAACTGCGTAGAATCAGCTCTATCCGCCACTATCTCTCAACCGATGCAACCAAGACACTTGTATGCTCTCTGGTTCTCTCAAGATTGGATTACTGCAACTCTCTTTTGGCCGGCCTTCCCAAATACCTGTTAGACAGACTCCAACGAATTCAGAATAACGCTGCCAGACTCATTTGCAGAGCTTCTAAATTTGACCATGTTTCTCCTCTCCTTCAGTCTCTCCACTGGTTGCCTGTTTCTGATCGAATAGACTATAAGCTATCCACTCTGACCTTTTCTGCAGTCAACGGATCTGGCCCCAAGTATCTTTCTGAACTCATCCATATCTATACCCCGTCTCGCCAGCTCCGTTCTTCCTCTGATACTCGACTTCTCAGGATACCTCACGTCAGAAGTAAGACCTATGGACACAGATCGTTTTCTTTTCAATCGCCAAAGACGTGGAACAAGCTCCCTGATAACCTCCGTCATTCTGATTCCCTCGCATCTTTTAAATCTCGTCTCAAAACTCACCTTTTCCCTCAGAAATAAGTTCAATTGTGGCAGGTCCACTTCCTTTTCGTTAGGTGTGCTTGACTATGTGTGTATACATATGTATGTGTACATAACTACATGCATGTATATGAATGTGTATTGTGTGTGCGTGTGTTTATGTAAGTTTGTGCCTGCCTATGTGTGCGTATGTGTTAGGGTAGCTGTTAGATACACATGTATGTTAAAATGTATGTATGCAGTGTGTGTGTGTGTGTGTGTGTGTGTGTGTGTGTGTGTGTGTGTGTGTGTGTGTGTGTGTGTGCGTGTGCGTGCGTGCGTGCGTGCGTGTGTGTGTGTGTGGTCACATTTTGGTGTGTGTATGTAACATAGATATAATGTTTTATGTTATCAAAAGCGTTTTTGTAAAGCACCTAGAGCAGATTTCTGGATAGTGTGCTATATAAATATTATTATTATTATTATCATTATAACACTCACTCGTCCTCAGTGTGATCGACTACGGACTTGGGCTAACAACACCGTCTCAAAGCAACCTCCTAAAATTAGAAAGAGTACAAAATGAACCTATGAGGCTGATGCTTGGAACAACAAAAGACACGCCCACAGAAACCATGCGATACCTGCTTGACCTTCCTTCAGTGCAGGCCAGAAACAAGTTAGAACAGGTCAAGACCTACTTCAAAGCATTAGAAAACCCTCAAAACCCACTGCATGACGCAGTCAAAGAACCAAAAGGCAGCCGTCTAGGGCGAGGAAGATCACGGATGGGGCAAGCAGAAGACACAATCCAGCTAGTATGCCGACTACAAGACCTGAAAGAAACAAAAGAATGGGAGAAAACCCCCGAAAACCTCAACCATCTATTCCACACAGCCATTTCACCCACTCTAGGAAGACATTGTCGGGAATGGCCAGAGGGCAAAACTGATGCGGAAGTGAAGCTACTCATAGAAGAAAGCAGTAAAGAAGAGGACATCATCATATACACAGATGGCTCAGTCACCAAAGACCAATCCGGCTGGGGATTCACTGCGAAACAAAATGGAAAAACAGTTAGGGAAGAGAATGCTGCCTACAAAGTCACAACCTCCAGCCTAACGATGGAAGTTGAAGCTGTGACACATGCCCTCCAGTGGCTATCGTCCATCCATACGCCCGGAAACCAACATGCCATGATTCTAACAGACTCAATGAACCTCATACAGAAAATTGAAAACGGAATGGGAAGCCCAGAGTGGCATAAGGCAATGCGCAACTTTCAGATAAAAAAACTCACATGGTCATACTGCCCGGGACATGCAGGAGTTAAGGGAAATGAGCGAGCTGACAGACTTGCTGGTAACGCAACACCAACGAGCGGCCTACATCTAGGAAAATCGGAAATCCTCAGAAAAGTCAAAGAATATCAAAAAGAACAGGTACAAGGCCATCACACCATCGATCGCCTCAAAGAAATAAAAGCAGAGAGAGGGAGCGGCCGTAAGTCTAACATGAAAGGTAGACCACGATGCTTTGCAAATCAAACAAATATCGGCATCATTTCCAAACCAACATTGCGCAAATTTCTTCAAAACGGAACAGAGTCTCTATGGGCTTTTCCAAATACAATAGGCTGAGCAACACACTAGACGCCACATTCTTGGCATCAGAGATCTTTTCCCATCCCTCTTGCGGCCAATCATTGGCAGCCTCTGTGCCTGTGTATGTGTGTGTTTGTGTGTATGTGTGGGTCTGTGTTTTTGAGTGCGTTTGTGCATGCGTGAGAGTGTAAGTGTACACAAGTGTCAGGAGTGTTCTGTGCATGTGTGTGTGTGTGTGTGTGTGTGTGTGTGTGTGTGTGTGTGTGTGTGTGTGTGTCTGTGTGTTGTGTGTGTGTGTGTGTGAGGGGGAGGTGGGGGTGCGGGGAGGGGGTGGGGTGGAGGATGAGGTGTGTGAGTCTGTCCATGCCTGCACTGTGGGAGCATCAGGATGTTGGAGCGTATATATTATATGTGTATCTTTGTGTATATGTGTGTGGGGTTGGGGGTGGGAGATGTGGGCGTGTGTGTGTGTGCTTGTACAGGTGGGTGTTCGTCTGTGTGTGTGAGTGTGTGTGTGTGTGCGTGTGCGTGTGCGTGTTTGTGTGTGTGTGTGTGTGTGTGTGTGTGTGTGTGTGTGTGTGTGTGTGTGTGTGTGTGCCGTGGAGGCTGCGATACATGGACTAGAAACTCCGAGTGTGTGGAGGAGGGGGTGGAGGAGGTGCAGGGAAATTTGTGGTGTGTGTGTGTGTGTGTGTGTGTGTGTGTGTGTGTGTGTGTGTGTGTGTGTGTGTGTGTGTTGGAGCTCGTGTGCGTTTGTGTGTTTTTGGCTGTGCTTTCATATATGTGAAACTGCGTTTTGGGGGCGTGTCTGTTGTGCATGTGTGGGTGTGTGTGTGGGTGTGTGTCTTCATGTTTTGTATTTGTTTGCTTGTTTGTCATCATTGTTGTCTTATTTATTTGATTATTTGTTTATTGGTATTGTTATTTTATCATTATTTTCATTACTACTATCCTTTTTTTTTCTCAAGGCCTGACTAAGCGCGTTGGGTTACGCTGCTGGTCAGGCATCTGCTTGGCAGATGTGGTGTAGCGTATATGGATTTGTCCGAACGCAGTGACGCCTCCTTGAGCTACTGAAACTGAAACTGAAACTCAACTCGGCTGTGCTACAGCTGATATATATCAGGTGAGGCCACAGGATCTTTGGTATCAGCATGGACTGTAGGCACCACACTTTGTATTTGCCAGGAAGGCCACACTGGTCTATGGTATGCAGGCCTATTTCTGCTGTCTGCTTGGTTTCCTTCCCTTTTTTGTGCCTTTCAGGGTCTCATCATACCATCTTCCAAGGCTCTTAACTGATTCATTTGACACCACTGGAATGGCTTGGTTGGCTACCTTTCCTTTATGCAGTGAGAGGCTCCGTAATTTCTTTGGTTTGAAGTTCATCCTGGCTGAGGCAACTAGCTCATTCAGCTGCTTCAATATTTTACGGGTGTAATCCTCTTGTTGAAAGGACTGTTGTGTCATCCATGATGGCTTTCAAAGGAGGTATCTCGTAACCATTATCGAGGTCGGCTCAATCCGTTCCCTTCATTGAGGCCTTCAAGATCGCTTCCATCGCCAGCACGGACAGGACTGGAGAAACTGCACAGCCCATGGCTATGCCCATTTCGAGATTGATCCAATCTGTCGTGTTTTCTTTGGTGGTGAACCGCATTGAGAAGCCATGGAAGTACTTCTTTAGCATTTCCCTGATGTTCACTGAGACATGGTGCATCTCAAGAGCCAGTTGGATCTTCTCATGAGGAACTGACCAGTACGCATTTGCCAGATCCATCCATACTACGTCAAGGTTCTTTTTCTCTGCCTTTGCTCTTTGGGTTGCATCCCAAATCATTGTGGCATGTTCTACACAGCCAGGAACTCCTGGGATGCTGCCTTTGTGGACGGACACATCCAGGTACTCATTTTCTGTGAGGTATTTTGTCAGTCTTGCAGCCATGACGGAGAGGAAGATTTTCCCTTCAACATTCAGGAGCGATGTTGGTCTGAACTGGCTGATGGTACTTGAATTCTGCTCTTTCGGGATGTATACGCCATCAGCTATCATCCACTGGTCACTGATCTTCAGGTTCCTCCATGCTGATCTTATCACTCTGTGGAGCCACTTAAGGACTTTGGAACATTTCTTGTACAGCAGGTACGGTATTCCGTTTGGCCCTAGTGATGATTTGGCCCTGGCTTTATGACCACTTTCTGTACTTACTCAAGGGCTGGTGGTTTATCACTGAACTTCTTCTCTGGTTTCCTGGGATGAACCAAACCCTTGAGATCTAATGGTTTCTTGCTTTGCGAATCAGAATACGTTTTCCTGAGGTGCTGTTCAAGTGTTTCTTTCTCCACTGTGAGTGTCCCTGATTTGGGCTGCTCGAACAGTTTCCTGGCGAACTGAAAGGGGTCTGGAAAGAAGCAGTCTTGTGTCTTCTTCTTTTTGCTCCTTTTCCACCTTGCTGATTCTGGTTTACTGAAGGCACTGTGGTTTACTTTCAGGTCGTTCCAAAGTTTTTGTAGGCCTTGCTTCTCAAATTCTGAAGCTGTCTTCATCGTTTTCTTGAGCTTTCTTTTTTGCATTTCGGATGCTGTCCATTTCTTGTTGTTGCCTGGATTTTTTAGGTGTTCTTGTCTTTGGTTCTTTCAAGGTTCTTTCTTTTTTCTCAAGGCCTGACTAAGCGCGTTGGGTTACGCTGCTGGTCAGGCATCTGTTTGGCAGATGTGGTGTAGCGTATATGGATTTGTCCGAACGCAGTGACGCCTCCTTGAGCTACTGAAACTGAAACTGAAACTGGTTCTTTCACTCCATAGATTTCCCGACAGGTTACGTACATTATATCTCTGTAGGTGGCTAACTTGTGTTCCAAAGTGCTCTTTTCAACTCTTCCCATTCCGTTTTTGCACTTGCAGGTGGCAAGTTTAGTTTCTGGCGTTTGGCTTCAAGATCTTATATAACTGATTTGGCTGAATTATCAGCGTGGATATCCTTGGCACTGTGGTTTGAATCCTGGCCACACACACACACACACAAACTATCTAACTCTAACACAACCACTAATACAAAAACAAAAACAAAAGTCTCAGTAAGTTTCTGTCGAGCATAAGCTCCGTATTTTATGACCCATCCATCCGAACATGGTTCACCCAGGCAGCCATTGCTCAACACTGAAGGGGCCACGTTTTATGACCCAGCCACCCGTCCCACCACGCTGAAGTGGGTGACTGCCCTCTTATCACTCCATCACTGATAACACAGTCACGCTTGTCAGGTTCAAGACCTATGGCCCCAGATGGCCCCAGATGGACTCAAAAGTGTGTCAGTGTATAATAATATTCTACAGATGCTGAATGGTGAACTGGGGCAATTGGTCTTCAAAACCAAGATGGAAAATCTGTAGCTGGACCCCAAGGAGGTACATCTCCACCTCCACTGTGGAGGACAGCAAAATAATTTGGGAAAGAAGTTTCTACGAGTTAGGCATCATCTAGTTCTGTGAACATGTGAGAATCATATTGATTTTGGCTGGTGACTGTATCTGACGGTCCTGACTGTATCGCTCAACCTCAAGCCCGTCCATTCTGGGATGTTGTCCTCCCATCTCTTCCTCTGTCTGCCTCTCCTGATGATCTCGTAACATGGCCATACCATTTGAGCTCGCGTCTCTTGACCAAGGTCAACAGGTCTTCGTAGGGCCCAATGACTTGCCTGATTCTGTTTCGAACTTCTTCGTTCGTGATATGATCTTTGTAGGAGATGCCCTGGAGTCTTTGAAAGCATCTCATCTTAGTGGACTGTATTATCTTTTCTATTTCAACTGTTAAGGTCCACGATTCACATGCATACAAGAGTATTGATGTCACCAGGGTACGCATCAGTCTGATCTTTGAGCCGAGTGCAATGTTCCGGTTGTTCCAGATGTACCTCAGTTTTGCGAGTGCTGCTGTCGCCTGTGCAATCCTGGAGAGTACTTCGGGTTTGGATCCCTCATCTGTCACAATTGTTCCCAGGTATTTAAAGCTGTGGACAGTTTCTAGCTTCTGGCCATCCACTCTTATGTCAGTGCTGATGCCATTGGTGTTGTTGATCATCAGTTTGGTCTTCTCTGCACTGATCTGCATGCCATAGGCTCTAGAGGTTTTATCAACGTGGTTCACTAAGCTAGCTAGCTCCTCTTCTTTTCCTGCTAGGCCATCAATACCGTCGGCGAAACGTAAGTTGGTGACTGCTCTGCCTCCGATGTTGACTGTTCCTTTGTGGTTTTCAAGTGCATCAGTCATGATTCTTTCCAGGAAGATGTTGAAGAGAGTTGGTGAGAGCAAACAGCCTTGCCTCACTCCGACTGTGGTTCTGAACCAGTCCCCTATGTTACTGTTGAAGTAGACTGCGCTGGTGGCTTTGTCGTAGAGGTTCTGTATCACTCGGGTCAGGTTGGCATTGATGTTATACAACCTAAAAAAAAACTATAAAAGCTATGAAGTAAATAAGGATTAGATGAAAACAAAATGCGTTTCATAGAACACACACACACACACACACACACACACACACACACACACACACACACACACACACACAAGCATATATGCTTCTGTATCGATGTGACGTAATTGAATGGTATAATCCATGTTTGATTAGCTGAATGATTAAATCATTCTTTGATTGATTCACAGTACATTTATTAGATCAAGCTTCTTCTTTTTGCAGACAGCTTCAGTTGCGATTCAAACATTTTTAGCAACTTTTCCTCTCGTGCTTTCCCTCGTCGCTGTGTCACTACAGTCCACACGTAAAACAGTGGGTTGAGGGCAGCATTGAGAGGTGACATGAATACAACCAGGGTTCCACGGATCTTGTCTGACACAGTGACACCACCTGCTGACATCACCGTGACCAGACCGAATGAAATCCAACAAACAGCAGTCATGACAGCCACTTTTCTCATCAGGTGGACTGAGGAATAAACTGATCTCTTTGTGGTTTCTAATGTAATTCTGTATGTTGGTGTCAGATGGCAGATGATAACTTGACTGCCAACAATCATTGTGCAGAAAACGAAATTAATTGCTGCAATGACATTGATCCACCTGAACTCTATTTTATTCCTGTAACGTTGAAATAAAGCCAGACGACAAAGCCCAGACTGACCAGAGAGGCCCCATCGTGACAGTCCGGGAAGAAATGGTATTAAAGAAAGGGAGAGCCCAGCAAACCAAACAATAATAATAATAATAATAATAATAATGGATACTTATATAGCACACTATCCAGAAATCTGCTCTAGGTGCTTTACAAAAACGCTTTTGATAACATAAAACATTATATCTATGTTACATACACACACCAAAATGTGACCACACACACACACACGCGCGCGCGCGCGCGCGCACGCACGCACACACACACACACACACTGCATACATACATTTTAACATACATGTGTATCTAACAGCTACCCTAACACATACGCACACATAGGCAGGCACAAACTTACATAGACACACGCACACACAATACACATTCATATACATGCATGTAGTTGTGGACCTGCCACAATTGAACTTATTGCTGAGGGAAAAGGTGAGTTTTGAGACGAGATTTAAAAGATGCGAGGGAATCAGAATGACGGAGGTTATCAGGGAGCTTGTTCCACGTCTTTGGCGATTGAAAAGAAAACGATCTGTGTCCATAGGTCTTACTTCTGACGTGAGGTATCCTGAGAAGTCGAGTATCAGAGGAAGAACGGAGCTGGCGAGACGGGGTATAGATATGGATGAGTTCAGAAAGATATTTGGGGCCAGATCCGTTGACTGCAGAAAAGGTCAGAGTGGATAGCTTATAGTCTATTCGATCAGAAACAGGCAACCAGTGGAGAGACTGAAGGAGAGGAGAAACATGGTCAAATTTAGAAGCTCTGCAAATGAGTCTGGCAGCGTTATTCTGAATTCTTTGGAGTCTGTCTAACAGGTATTTGGGAAGGCCGGCCAAAAGAGAGTTGCAGTAATCCAATCTTGAGAGAACCAGAGAGCATACAAGTGTCTTGGTTGCATCGGTTGAGAGATAGTGGCGGATAGAGCTGATTCTACGCAGTTCCAAATAGGCAACTTTACAGATATTCGAAATGTGCTGTTGGAAGGAAAGAGACTGGTCCAGGATTACACCAAGACTGCGAACAGAGGGAGAAAGTGAAACAGGTGTGCTATTGATCAGAACAGAGTCAGGAAAGGAAGGATGTTGACGAAACCTCTTTGGACAGGTTATCATAAATTCAGTCTTATCATCATTTAATTGCAGCTTGTTGAGAGTCATCCAGTCCTTTAGGCCAGCAATGAACTCCTGTGTTTGAGTTACCAGTGCATCAAATTCAGCTATGGAAGCCGACTGATAAAGTTGTGTGTCATCAGCAAAGCTCTCATGCGACATCGCATGATGACTGATGACATCCGACACAGGACCCGCATACATCACGAAAAGAACAGGACCTAGGACGGACCCTTGTGGGACACCATATTTCAAGGCAGATACTCTAGAGTATGTACCATTTACACACACTTTCTGTGTACGATCTGACAGGTAAGACGTGATCCATGCTAGTGCAGTGTCACGAATACCAAAGGAAGTTTTAAGTCTGTTCAAGAGGATAGAGTGGTCGATAGTGTCAAAAGCTGCTGACAAATCTAAGAGAGCGAGAACAGATATCTTATCCTCATCAAATCCCGAAAGCAAATCATTCACTATTCTAAGAAGGGCTGTTTCGCAACTATGACCACGTCTATAAGCTGACTGGTGGGAATTAAGTAAACCGTTCTGCTCCAGATGAGCTAAGAGCTGAGACAATATGATCTTTTCTAGCAGTTTTGATAAAAATGACAGATTAGAGACAGGTCGATAATTTTTCAAACAATTATGATCCAAAGATGGTTTCTTGATGAGTGGACGTACAACAGCAGATTTGAAGCTTTCAGGGAAACAACCAGACAGTAAGGAAGAATTGATGACATGAGTAATATGTGGCAGTAGAACATCAATACATTCAACCAACAAAGAAGACGGGACAGGGTCAAGCTCACAGGATTTCGGGCAAACGCTCAGACACACTTTCTTCACAAAATCTTCAGTAACCGGTTGGAAACAATGTAAAACAGGACCACTGTACACGCGTTCTTGAACGGGTGAAGAAGGAGACACAACAGAGTCAAGCTTCTCACGAATGCATGATATTTTGCCGGTGAAGAAGTCAGAAAACTTTTGAGGGAGTTCCTGAACCGAAAATGTTGTAGGGAGAGGAGTGTTTTTCATTTTACCTAGTAGATTGTTCGTAGCGTTGAAAAGCTGTTTGGCTGTGGTGCATGCAAGTATTTTAGAAGAGTAGAACTTTGACTTTTAACAATCACAGAAGTCAAAGCTGTTGAACAATTATTGAATGCCCAAGAGCTATTCTTACAATAAAGAATGATGGTATGATCTAAACTAATGATGAACATGATAAAAACTGACACTTCAGTGGACAGAAGAAAAAGAAGACCATTTATCTTACATATCACACTTTCGGTCCATGTCTTTTCAGAAAGGATGTATTCTCCATGAAATACGTTATTTGCTACCAAGACAATTGCGAGGTGACATCCCATGGATATATCAACAACATTTAGTTGGACAATGGCCATTCGACAACTCTTTCCAAAAAGGCTCTTGAAGGTAGACAATAAAAGCAAGCCAGCAAAATTGCCTGCGATTGCAAAAGTACACATAACCTGGAAAAATAGCGTGTGTAGTTCCACTGGAATCAATGTCCGATATACAGCATGAGGTGCTACACATTGTATTGTGCTTGTTTGTGCAGGAAGTATAATATCACAGCAAAACCTGTAATCAGACGAGAAGATGTGTTTCAAACGAAATGCCGTTGAGAACAAATCCAATGGAAAGCTTATCAGTGGATTCTCCCTTATGTCCAGTTCAGCCAGTTCAGGCATCGTCTTAAAGCCTCTAACTCCAATGGCTTTCAAGTCAGAAAAGGATATATTTATATGCTTCACACTGGGTAAATAGGTAGACACATCAATGTTAAGCATGTTAAGGGAAGTATTCGACATATCAAAACGTCTCAGTGTATAATGAATGAACTTCGGCAGTTTACTAGTCATTTCCTGTAGCGGGTTACTTGCCAAAGATACTGTTCTTAAATTAGGGAGAAGAAGAAAAACACTTACATCAAAAGACCTCAAAATTTTTATTGATTGTTGCTAAGATTGATGGACTGCAGGTTGGTGATCTTCACACTTGAAACATTATACAGTGAACAATGTGACAGAGTCAGTTTCACAAGAGACACACTATGTGTAAAATCTGTCAGTGACATTCCTGACCCTGTAGCATCCACACAGCGAAGTGGAATGAAGAGGTGAACGGGAAAAGGTTGACTGCACCAGAAAGAATGACCTTGACACAGACATCCCTCAGGACAGGTCATGTCACACATCAGTTCGTCATCCCGCTGTGGACACTGACCCCAGCCATCACACAGATGATATTGATGAAGACAGACTTTAGAATTTCTACAATGGTAGAGATAAGGGCAAACTACAGTCTCACAGCCTTGTTCATCTTCTCCATAAACACAGTCAGAAAGCCCATTGCATCGAGTGTAGACAGGAAGACAGTACAACCACTCAGCAGTACAACTATAATGGGTGTCAGGACATGAGTCCTCAGTTTTCATCTCCTGTTGAGTAAAGTATCCCGTACCGTCTAAGTTGATGTGAAATCGTAGTCTCTTCAGATTCTCTTGGAAAAGGGAATGCAATGCTTCTTTCTCTGAGCAACTGACTTCATCAGAATCGTCCAGGCAGTCGGAATATTCATTACAACGTTGGCTGTGCAATACGCATTGAAAGTTAGCACACAAGAAACCATTACATGAAGACTGTTCACAGAATGACTCATCACTGTTGTCTGGGCAATCATCTTTAAAGTCACACACGAACGTGTAATGCACTGTTGTGAAATCATCATCGCATCTAAACAAGTCATGCGTGTCTGTAACGCTAATCCTCGGGGGATGCTTGTGGTGGTTCTTCCTACAGCTCGCGTTCATAAAGATTTGAAATTGTGAGTACCTTGCTTTACAACAACTACTTTGGAGATTAGAAAAAAACAATGTGTGTGACAATTGTTTGTCTGGATAAAGACATAAACCCTGACGTGTGCTTGTCAATATAGACTGTAATGAAGGTAGCTTAACTATAAGAGGTCTGGGGGAGACACTTCTAAGTGATGGTGGATGTATTTCACACAGTGATTCTGAACAGTGTATGTAGGTAACAGGATTGTGATAGGAAAATGTCATTGAATAAAATTGAGTAGACTTGATTATTTTTGAAGGATGGCGTGGGTATGTTGCTCTCATGTGGTTTATGTTATAGATCAATGTGCCATCAGACCATTTAGAAAACTTGCTGTACATGAAGAGTACTGTGTCCCAACCTGCTGTATAGCCCAAACACAAATCAAATTTGTAGAAATATTTTGAAATATGTGAAATGTCTCTGAGTTCCTTTCTGGTTTTTATCGAAGCTAATTGTCCACTTAAGCTTTTGCAGTTAAAATACACTCTCTTAAGACTATCTACGTCGTCTGATACCACAAGTTTAAAACATTTGTTATATGAAGCGATGAGACCCTGACAGTCAGGACTGCTGAAGGCACAGTGTTCTGTTTCATCCTGACCATTTTCACACTCTAACCTCAGGTTGCAACCTAGGTGATTTTGAAATTCAGAGTAACTGGTGACAGAACAATTAAACAAACCACCAGACAGTTTTGAGGGTAGCGTAGTTTGAGAATATGTAGAAAAATACAGTTTGATGTCCTGACTAAATGTGTTGACACTTAGCTGAACGTATAGGTAGGATGTAAGAAAAACTTCAGCCAGTGGGAACTGGTCGATGTACCAACTCTGTAAACCTGGTAGAGTTTCGTTTGATTTTCTATACTTCAGTACTGGATGTCTATCCCTTTTAGAAAGATTAGGGGAGTATAACTGCTGTACACTGATCATAGTAGCATGTCCAGAGAGTCCCTTCAGCTCTGCACTGCACACAATTACATCATCATCAAACTCAAATTCTGTTCCATGTGGTGCTACTAGATATCCAGTGTGTCTCAACACATATTTCATAATAAAACCGTGTTTCTTTTCGATAATACTAATGTTGACTAATGGAGTATTGTGATGATCCACAAAAACATTTTCATGTGTTTTTTTATGTGGTTGAAAATATAGTCTGTCAAGGCTATGATACATGCATATCACATTAAAATAGTACGAGTCAGCTGCTACACCTGTGTGCCAGTAACCAGCATCACACCAATATGATAAGCGTTGGAAATGAACCTGGACATGCATATCACATGAAACCTCCACATGCAACCTGCACAAATTGCTGGAGTCATCACACACAGCATATACAACTCCTGTGTCCTGCATGTCGTAATGCCCATGTTTGTCACAGTCTGAAACATTGACTTGCAGGATTGTGTACTTTGTTTTGTTTTGACCCATGAAATATTCTATTCCTGGACATATGGCCCTGAGCATCGTAGAGTTGGTACTAACATTGTCCAAAACTGTTTGATCTGTGATGTCATCGGAAAGAGCAAGACGATATTGCTTTAGTATAGTCTAAGGTATTTAGATACAACAGATTCAACACTCTCTGAAACACATCTGGGCCAAGAGCCATATATGAAAGGCTAGGTGAAAAGGTTGTCAACTCATTCAGACATACAGTCATTCACTAAGCACGATAGTCATTCTGTCAGTAATGGAATCACAAATTCACTGTCCTGTCAATGCAGTTTTAGATTACAGTCCATTGTCAGTTTCAATGTCCACTGTTTTGCAAAGGTCTTACTGATGGGAAACGTATCAAAAAACAACACCAAAGGTACCACTTACTCGCCAAAGTCGATTTCGCATTTCATCTCAACTCCAATGAATTCCAGCGAGTCTTGTCCAAATAGTCATTATCGTTGTCCAGGAGAATTCAATGACTGTCTGCCTATTTACACACGATGCAATGGGTTTCATGACTGTATGGAGCACGGGGATGAAGAGGGATGTGAGGAATTGACATGCCCAGGGCTTCTCCGATGTCGACATCCCATGATATGTGTACACAGTGACCACGTGTGTGACAGCTGGCCTCGCTGCCCAATGCTTGATGATGAATTATGGTGTAATGCTATCTGTCCTGTAGGCCAAGTCCGTAGTCGATCACACTGAGGACGAGTGATTGGTATAGCAGGAAAAGGTGGCTTGTTCAATACCTTTGGTTGCCATTGCTTTTAAGACTGAAAGGCCCTTTTTGCATTTGAGAACAGTATTTTCCGTATGTTTTCTGAAGGTCAGCATCCTGTCGAAGTGTATTCCTAGGTAGCGTAGGCATTCAGTTTTCTCGATCTGAATCCCATCGAATGACACAGAAGGTGGTGATTTGCTCGCGGTTCTGTTGTTGAGGGTGCACAGCAACGTTTGGGCTTTCGCTGGATTGATGGAAGATCCTGTGTCTTTGCACCATTGAGCAATATTGTTTAGTTGTTTCTGGATGGCTTTAGTTCTTTCCTGAACATCTTTCGAAGTTTTGAAGACCAGGCCATCATCTGCAAGAGTAAGCACCCGAGCTATTCTATTGTTGTTTAAGTCTGCAAGGCCATTCGTGTAGACATTGTAGAGGACAGGAGAGAGCGGAGACCCTTGTGGCAGTCCCATGGATAGTTTAGAAGGTGCAGACATCCAATCTCCAAGGCGTAGGACGACGGTTCTTTCCTGAAGCGCTGCTGCTATCCATCTTGTCAGTGTCAAACTTACTCCATACCTTAGTAGCAGCTCCATGAGGTGCGTAAACTGGACTTCATTGTAGGCATCTTCAAGGTCGATTGCTACTGCTAGTGTTTCTTCTTTTCTTTGAAATCCTTCATACACCCCATATGCAAAAGCAGCTGCATTTTCCCATGTGGACTTGCCTGTTCTGTACCCACCTTGATTTGAAGGGAGAATGTGCCTGTGTTCAAGATCCCTTGCAAGTTTCCTGGCTATCATGTGTTCCATGAGCTTTCCAGCGATGTTTTGCATGGTTAGGATCCGGTATCCGCTTACCTGATGATGGTCCTTTCCTGGTTTTGGTATGGGTTTTAAGACGCTGTGTGTCCAGTCCTCCGGCACATGTCCATTGTGGAAACTGTTTTGATATAGATTGAAAAGTTTGCTTCTGTCTTCTTCCGATAATTCCTTCATGTCCGAGTAGCGAACTTTGTCTGGGCCAGGAGCTGATTCTTTCTTGCATTTAGCTATTGCTTCGTTTAGATCACCTATTGTCAAGTCATCATCAGGTCCAGTCTGCATAAGGGTTTGGTTTAACTCCTGAACATATTTCTTTATCTCATCTAAGTTTCTTTGATCGCACTGTTGTATGAAACGTTTGAGCAGGGCGGATCCTTTTTCTTCGTTTGTCTTAAGCTTGGTTCCGTCAGTGTCTACTATGTCTGGGGTTGTTGTTGTGCACGTTTTCCCTTCCATGCGACGATAAAATTGCCAGAACTCTGTCAATGTTGAGTCATAACTGAGTGCCTCGCAAAACTATTTCCACTTGTCATTTTTGGCCTCTTGAGCAATGATTTCAAACTGTTTAGTTCTTTCTTTCATTTTTGTTTCAATATCTTTGTCCGGAGATGGTTTTGTTCTTTCTTTTTGCCAAAGTTTGACAGCTGCATGTTTTTCTATCCAGGCTCTCTCTGTGTCGGTATTCCACCATGGGGGCTGAATAGTTTGCATCCTGTTCGGTGCCGTTCTTTTGTTTCTTCTGCGTCTTAATTTTTCGATGACGGTTGTCTCTTTGGTTTCATACTGAAATGGATCACGCGGTTTCATACAGGGTTTATCTGACAGTTTCTGTAGACTGAAAACTACCGGGATGTGGTCACTGCCTTGGTGTGGAAGCGTCTCTGCATTCATTTCTGCTCTGAATTTTGGAGATGTTAGAGCGATGTCGACCACACACGTGCATCTCACTGATGCATAAAGCATCACTTTTCATTATACAGAATGACGGGCGCAATAGCCGAGTGGTTAAAGCGTTGGACTTTCAATCTGAGAGTCCCGGGTTTGAATCTCGGTAATGGCGCCTTGTGGGTAAAGGGTGGAGATTTTCCGATCTCCCAGGTCAACATGTGTTCAGACCTGCTTGTGCCTGACTGAGCAGAAGATCAGATATGCACGTTAAAAATCCTCAGTGTCATCCATGTCAACATTTGGTGGGTTATGGAAACAAGAACATACCCAGCATGCACACCTCTGAAAATGGAGTATGGCTGCCTTCATGGCGGGGTAAAAACTGAACAGTCACATGCGTAAAAGCCCACTTGTTGTGCATACAGTGAACGTCAGTGGGAGTTGTAGCTCACGAACGAAGTGAATCTTATCGATCACACATACCTCTCTTCCACTAAGCAGCACAGTCATCCACCCCACTTCCCTCTCTTCCACCAAAGAGCACTCCCATCCACCCCCACTTCCCCCTCTTACACCACACTCCACTCTTATCCACCCCATTTCACCCTCTTCAACCACACAGCAATCTCATCAACCACACTTCCCCCTCTTCCACTACCATTCCACTTTCATACACCCCATTTCCCCTCTTCCACAACACTCAGCTCTCACCCACCCCACTTCCCCTCTTCCACCACACTCCATTCTCATCCACCCCATTTCCCTCTCTTCCACCACACAGCACTCTCATCCACCCCACTTCCCTCTCTTCCACCACACTCCATTCTCATCCACCCCATTTCCCTCTCTTCCACCACACTCCACTCTCATCCACCACACTTCCCTCTCTTCCACCACACTCCATTCTCATCCACCCCACTTCCCTCTCTTCCACCACACTCCACTCTCATCCACCACACTTCCCTCTCTTCCACCACACTCCATTCTCATCCACCCCACTTCCCTCTCTTCCACCACACTCCACTCTCATCCACCACACTTCCCTCTCTTCCACCACACTCCACTCTCATCCACCCCACTTCCCCTCCTCCACCACACTCCACTCTCACCCACCCCACTTACGCATCTTCCACCACACAGCACTCTCATCCACCCCACTTCCCTCTATTCCACCACACAGCACTCTCATCCACCCCATTTCCCTCTCTTCCACCACACAGCACTCTCATCCACCCCACTTCCCTCTCTTCCACCACACAGCACTCTCATCCACCCCACTTCCCTCTTCTACCACACAGCACTCTCATCCACCCCACTTCCCCTTTTCCACCACACACAACTCTCACCCACCCCATTTCTCCTCTTCCACCACACAGCACTCATCCACCTCATTTCCCCTCTTCCACCACAATCCACTCTCACCCACCCCATTTCCCCTCTTCCACCACACTCCACTCTCATCCACCCCACTTCCTCTGTTCCACCACACAGCATTCTCACCCACCCCATTTCTCCTCTTCCACCACACAGCACTCATCCACCTCATTTCCCCTCTTCCACCACACTCCGCACTCATCCACCCCACTTCCCCCTCTTCCACCACACTCCACTCTCACCCACCCCATTTCCCCTCTTCCACCACACTCCACTCTCATCCACCCCATCCCCTCTTCCACCACACTCCACTGTCACCCACCCCACTTCCCTCTCTTCCACCACACAGCACTCTCATCCGCCCCATTTCCCTCTCTTCCACAACACTCCACTCTCATCCACCCCACTTCCCCTCTTCCACCACACTCCACTCTCATCCACCCCACTTCCCCTCTTTCACCACACTCCACTCTCACCCACCCCACTTCCCCTCTTCCACCACACAGCACTCTCACCCACCCCACTTCCCCTCTTTCACCACACAGCACTCTCACCCACCCCACTTCCTTCTCTTCCACCACACTCTGCTCTCACCCACCCCACTTCCCCCTCTTCCACCACACAGCACTCTCACCCACCCCACTTCCCCCTCTTCCACCACACAGCACTCTCACCCACTCCCCTTCCCCCTCTTCCACCACACTCCACTCTCATCCACCCCACTTCCCCCTCTTCCACCACACAGCACTCTCACCCACCCCACTTCCCCCTCTTCCACCAAACAGCACAGTCATCCACCCCACTTCCCCCTCTTCCACCAAACAGCACAGTCATCCACCCCACTTCCCCCTCTTCCACCACACAGCTCTCTCACCCACCCCACTTCCCCCTCTTCCACCACACAGCACTCTCACCCACCCCACTTCCCCTTTTCCACCACAATCCACTCTCACCCACCCCATTTCCCCTCTTCCACCACACTCCACTCTCATCCACCCCACTTCCTCTCTTCCACATCACAACACTCTCACCCACCCCATTTCTCCTCTTCCACCACACAGCACTCATCCACCCCATTTCCCCTCTTCCACCACACTCCACACTCATCCCCCCCACTTCCCCTCTTCCACCACACTCCACACTCATCCACCCCACTTCCCCTCTTCCACCACACTCCACACTCATCCACCCCATTTCCCCTCTTCCACCACACTCCACACTCATCCACCCCATTTCCCCTCTTCGACCACACTCCACTCTTATCCACCCCATTTCCCCTCTTCCACCACACTCCACACTCATCCACCCATTTCTCCTCTTCCACCACACAGCACTCATCCACCTCATTTCCCCTCTTCCACCACACTCCACACTCATCCACCCCATTCCACACTCATCCACCCCACTTCCCCTCCTCCACCACTCTCACCAACCCCACTTACGCATCTTCACTACACTCCGCTCTCATCCACCCCACTTCCGCCTCTTCCACCACACTCCACTCTCATCCACCCCACTTCCCCTCCTCCACCACACTCCACCCTCACCCACCCCACTTACGCATCTTCACTACACTCCACTCTGATCCACCCCACTTCCGCCTCTTCCACCACACTCCACTCTCATCCACCCCACTTCCCCTCCTCCATCACACTCCACCCTCACCCACCCCACTTACGCATCTTCACTACACTCCACTCTGATCCACCCCACTTCCCCCTCTTCCTCCACGCTCCACTCTGATCCACCAAACTTCCCCCTCTTCCACCACACTCCGCTCTCATCCACCCCACTTCCCCCTCTTCCTCCACACAGCACTCTGATCCACCCCCACTTCCCCCTCTTCCACCACACTCCACTCTGATCCACCCCACATCCCCCTCTTCCACCACACTCCACTCTCATCCACCCCACTTCCCCCTCTTCCACCACACTCCACTCTCATCCACCCCACTTCCCCCTCTTCCTCGACACAGCACTCTCATCCACCCCACTTCCCCCTCTTCCTCCACACAGCACTCTCATCCACCCCACTTACCCCTCTTCCACCCCACTCCACTCTGATCCACCCCACTTCCCCTCCTCCACCACTCTCACCCACCCCACTTCCCCCTCTTCCACCACTCATCCACCCCACGTTCTCCTCTTCCACCACACTCCTCTCTCACCCACCCCACTTCCCCCTCTTCCACCACACTCCACTCTGATCCACTCCACTGCCCCATCCCACCCACCCCTCTCCTCCACCCCACTCCCCCTCCTCCACCACACAAGCCAACAACTCTCATCCACCCCTCTACTTACTCCTCCAATTCACTCCCCTTCCTCCAACCATCTCCTCCCTCCTCTACCTCACTCCACCTCCACCACCCCACTCTCCTCCCATTTTACTACTTCACCCCACACTATCCCCCTCAGCCCCCCCCCCCCGCCCCCCACCTCCATCCCACTCCTCAACACACACAACCCTCCTCCACTCACCCCCTCCCTCCTCCACCCCACTCCTCTCCACCACCGAACTCCACCCTCCTCTATCTCACTCCTCCACCCCACAATATACTTCTTTTTTTTTTCAATCCTCCACCACCCTAGACCTCCACCCCTCTCCACTCCTGTTCCATCCCATCCTTCCTTCTCAACCCAACAGCTCGCTCCTCCAGCCCACGCCATTTATCCCCCCTCCCCAACCCCCACTCATCCACCAACTCCCCCTCCACTCCACTCCCCCCGTCCTCAATCCCACTTAATCACCCCACTCTTCCCTTCTTCATCCCATTCCCTCCCCCTCCACTCCACTCTCCTCCATCGCCACCCCAATCCACATCCTCTCTCTCAAACCACCCCACTCCCCCTCCACCAGCTCATCCACCCCACTCTACCACCCCACTCCCCCTCTTCCACCCCCACTCCCCTTTCTTCCACCCCACCTCACCACCTCCACTCACTGCTCCCTCCTCCACATGTCTCCTCCCTCCTCCCCCAGACTCCACAGCAACCCACTCCCCCTCCTCCAGCCTGGGTACCCCTCTCCCACCCCACTGGCAATCCTGCAACCACTCCTCCACCCTCCACCACATTCGTTCATTCTCTATCCCAGTCTTTCACACTCCACCCTTCCACCACCCCACTTCTCCCTCCTCCACCGCACCACCCTCCTCCACCTCCACTCCACTCCTCTTTCTTCATCCCCACTCCTCTCACCCACCCTGCTCATTCCTCCTCCACCCCTATCCCCCCCCCCTTTCCACCCCACTCCTCTGTCCTCCAGCCAACTCCACTTTCCTACACCCATTCTACCCTCCACCACTCAACTCCCCCTCCCCTTTCCTCCACTCCACTCTTCTCTCTCCTCCAACCGACAGCTCCTCCCACCCCATTCAACCACCTTACTCCATCTCCTCCACCCCACTCTACCATCCCACTCCCCCTCCTCTGCCCCACTCCTCTCTCCTCCAATTCTTTCCTCCTCCACTCCTCCACCCTACAGCTCATTCCACCCAGTACCCTACACCTCCACTCCACTTTCTTCCATCCCATTCCTTTCTCCTCCACCCCACTGCCCCTCCTCCACCCAGTACCCTACACCTCCACCCACTCCATCCTCCTCCACCCCACTCTACCACCTCACTCCTTTCTCTGCCCCTCTCCTTACTCATACACCCCACTCTCTCTCTTCCAACCTACTCCACCACCCCACTCCCCCTCCTCCACCCCACGCCCTAAATTTCTTCTGGAAAACATGAGAGTCAGCACACTCACATGCCTACCTGTATTTACATGTATGGAAGTTGTGTGTGTGTGTGTGTGTGTGTGTGTGTGTGTGTGTGTGTGTGTGTGTGTGTGTGTGTGTGTGTGTGTGTGTGTGTGCTTTGTGTGCATTTTGAGAACGCTTATGCATACTTAAACTGTATATAAAGATGCATCTACTCACATGTTCCAATGCATAGCAGATGTTGGATGAGGAAAATGGGCCAGTCAAGGATGAGTGCATGTGTTTGCACGTGCGCAAGCAAATAAGATGCATGCAGCTATTGAAAGTAAATGCTTTGCTTCACTACTGGTTATGACTGAATTAAGGTTATATATCAATGTTAATAATTATTCATAATTTCAATTCATCATAACGTACAGCATTTTTGTCATTTGAACAGGTGGCACCCTGCAGAATCATTGCAGCTGGCATTGTACTCTTCACAGTGTTGCAGTGACACTTGGGTTACTGGAGTCAGACATTGATTCTGATGATGCAGGACCATGATGGTGCTGGATTGGGAGCTGGTGATGCTGGGGACAGGCCAGGACAAATGGCTGATGAAACAATCATGGAAAAATATCAGTGTTGGCAAGGTCAGTAGTAGTTGTTGTTTTGTGGGAGTGAAGGGGGGGGAGGGCGCTTTTCCTATATCATTTCTATGTGCTAAAATAAAAATAAAAAAGTTACCAGTGTGTTCTTTATTGAGTGTGCCATACCATACACTTTTTTTTCATCGATTTTGTTTTTGTTTTGGGGGAAGGGTGGCAGGAAGGGGTGCCGTTGATATGTCTTTACTTTTTTTCTGTTTTGTGTGTGCTGAAATAGCACAATCAAGAATGTTCAGCAAGCACTTACCTTATATTCATTTATTCAGTAACTTATGAGATGTTTCAAGCAGACAGCACATATGCACCTTCGGATAATCAATGTGAATGTATTTGCACAGTAGTGTTCACAGGTGCATGCATGTATTTTCACTGGAAGGTGTACAAATAATCTGTGATGTAGTGTAATAATGTTGTCAGATGTGTGTGTGTTTGTGTGTGTGGGTGTGTAAGAGGATAGGGGCTGCTGTGCGTCTGTCTGTAAACTAGATGTTGAAAGACAGAGAACAGACAGGAGACCAATAACAGGTATTGAAAGATACACAGACACAGACATGTGTAAAGACAATCAGAAATTTTTTCAGGCAGGACACTTAAGCGTGAAACATATAACATGTATCAAAAGATACACAGATATGCTGTGTGAAGCCAATCATTTTTTTTTTTTTATCAAAAGACATGGCAAGAAATTCTTTCAGACAAAACACTTTAGCGTGAAATATACAACATGTATCAAAAGACACAGACAAGTTGTGTGAAACCAATCAAATTTATTTATTCACAAAAGGCATGGCAAGAAATTCTTTCAGACAAAACACGTTAGCGTGAAACATACAACAGGTATCAAAAGATACACAGATGGAGATAAGTTGTGTGAAATCAATCAGATTTATTTATTCGCAAAAGACATGGGCTGGTCATAAATCAAAATGCAACCCACCTAAAAAAAGAAAAGAAAAGAAAAGATTATCATGACATGATACACCACATGATTTCTTATTTCGAAGTTCCTTTACATATCTTATTCTGAAAGTGTAACACATTACCTTTTTATTCAATAGCAGAATTTCAGTTTTGATGTCACATAAATGGATTTTATTGTGGAAAATGGTTTTATGTGGTGTCTGTTCAGATGCTTTTATTCTGTGTTTTACAACTTTCTCATCATGACCGATGTCAATTTCTTCACTTAGAAAATATAGTATCACTACATTCATAGTCACTAAGTTCAATGTTTTATCATTTTACTTCAAATTTGATGTATATGGAAAACAAAGTAAACAAACAAAACACACACACAACTTTCTCGGTTTTTGTGTGTTGCTGTAAGACTTGCAATGACAAACCAGTAATAGGCCATTGCATAGATTTTCCAGCAACCAGTTTTATTCTTTAAGTGTTAAAAAAAACAATGATATTGTGATGCAAAAACAACAAGAACAGAAAACCATAGTGAATCAATGAATGATTATATTTTCTTCACATTAAAAAAACACCAACAACACATCTCTACATATACAGCTGTCGGTGTCTTCTCGATTTCCTTTGTAGTTTGAAAAAAGCAAACAAGCAAAACACACTTTTCAATTTTCTTAATAATAATAAAGATAAATCCCACAACATGCTCAGCCATCACTGACTTCTACATTTCCACTGCACTAATTTTTTTTTTTTTCACAGTGAGGTGTGTTGCTCTAAAATCTGCAGTGGTGTACCTGTGATAGGCCATTACATTGACTTGCCAGTACCACAACCGGTTTCTATATAGTAAGCAGCACTGACTTTAACTTGTGTACCTTGTGAATGGAGAGTGTTACCACTCATTTGTTAATCATTTGATGTCCTGGCATAATTGTTTACTAATTTGAAGTTGAAAAACCACCGAGGTAACCATGTGTTCGTTCTGTATTGTCCATGTATTATGTGTGGCTTGTTCAGGGTTAAAGAGGCTATGCCAATCTTGAATACATGCTAATTTGTGTTTGCACATTTCTTCTGACTTTGCTGCGCTGTGTGCACATGTCAAATGATCAGTATAAGTTAAGGCCCGGTGCTTCATTTTTCAAGGAAGTGTCTGGGTTAGTTCCAATGTACCTTTTTGTTTACCTGTGTGTTAGCTGAATTGGTAGCGTGAGCAGCACTGATTTGAAATTGTGTACCTTGTGAATGGAGAGGTACCTCTCTTTACTATTGGTTTCTTTTGCGTTTATTATTACTGTTGTCGCTTTTTTAGAAAAAAAAGTCAAAATACTGTGACAGAAAAATAGCTCAGTGGGTTCTCTCTGCTGGTGTTCTTGGCCGCTGCTGGTGTTTTTTGGGGGTAACCCTGCTGGTGTTCATGGGGGTACTCCTGCTCATTTACAACGAGCCTGTGATTGCACGACTTAGTTTCCATGTGGATTAATAAAGTGTTTTTGATTGATTGATTGATTAGTGTTCTTGGGGATGCCCCTGCTGGTGTTCTTCAGTTCTTGGGGATGCCCATGCTGGTGTTCTTGGGGTACCCCTTCTGGTGTTCTTGGGGATGCCGTCGCTGGTGTTCTTGAGGATGCCGTCGCTGGTGTTCTTGGGGATGCCGTCGCTGGTGTTCTTGGCCCCTGATGGTTTTCTGGGGGATACCACTCTGGTGGTGGCCTTGCTGATGCCTCTTGAGATGCCCCTGGTGATCCCTCTGGTGGTGACCCCTGGTGATCCCTCTGGCGGTGACCCCTGGTGCTGCCCCCTGGTGTTGCCCTTGTTGATGACCCTCCTTCTGGCAGTGCTGTCCCTGAGGACATGGAAATTGACATAATAATCACTTCCACTGCCGCCACCACCCATCATTACCACTACTACCACCCACTGCCATTAACACCAAGTCTCCCAACCATCACTCATCACCACTGCTGCCACCACTATCTGCTGCTATCACTCACAACCAGCACCACCACCACTGCTCAGCACCAAACACTGCCACTGGTACTCACCACTACTGTTCACCACCACTACTCACCCTCACCACCAGCTCTTGTTAGGGTTGATCCCATATGCAGGAAGTATAAGCCATACGCTTTACCTGTGGACACTATCAAAGGCCTTCTCGAAATCTGTTATATGCTAATACCAACATAGTTTTCTTTTTGAAGCTGAGATCAGATCTTAAATGAGGCAATGTGCTGCTTGATAGTTTGGCACACTTGTTCATTTGTGACTGGAAGGCTCACGGTGGTACTGCTTTCAATACTGACTGTGCCTACATGATCTTCAAACCAGTCAGTCATAGATAAATTTCACTAATTTCTAGTTTGGGTACAAAGACTGATTTTAAAAGCAATCCCTCACCTCAAGGCGACCGTGGCCCCATGTTCTGGTCTTCTCCTCACGTTGACCTCGGTGCTGGTCTCCGTCGACCTAAGTGATGATCTCTGATGACCTAGGTGCTGATCTCCGTCGACCATGGTGCTGATCTCCGATGACCTTGGTGCTGGTCTGCGTCGAACTTGGTGCTGGTCTCCGATGACCTTGGTGCTGGTCTGCGTCGAACTTGGTGATGATCTCCAATGACCTCGGTGCTGGTCTCCGTCGACCTAGGTGATGATCTCCGATGACCTAGGTGCTGATCTCCGTCGACCATAGTGCTGATCTCCGATGACGTTGGTGCTGTTCTCCGTCGACCTTGGTGCTGGTCTCCGATGACCTTGGTGCTGGTCTCCATCGGCCGGTGCTGATGTCCCCCTGGCGTGTAAGTTTTGATACGTAATTATTATTGTCACTATTCCTTTGTTTTTTTTCATACTTTTTACTTAATTTCTGTGCATATCTGCTTACTTATTTTCTTCGTCTATTTTAATTTTAATTTTATTTTCATTGCATTTTGTTTGTATACAAACATCGTTATTTTTTATTTGTTTATTTTCTTTTTGTTTATTTATTTACTCATTAATTCAATTATGTATCCATTTATTTGTTTATGCATATCTTTGAATTTTTCCTCAAGGCCTGACTACACACGTTTGGTTACGCTGCTGGTCAAGCATCTCCTTAGCAGATTTGTTAGCAAAGACTGATTTTAAAAGCAATCGCTCACCTCAAGGCGACCGTGGCCCCATGTTCTGGTCTCCTCCTCGCGTTGACCTCGGTGCTGGTCTCCATCGACCTAGGTGCTGATCTGCGATGACCTAGGTGCTGATCTCCGTCTTCCATGGTGCTGGTCTCCGATGACCTCAGTGCTGGTCTCTGTCGAGCTAGGTGATGATCTCCGATGACCTAGGTGCTGATCTCCATCGACCATGGTGCTGGTCTCCGATGACCTTGGTGCTGGTCTGCGTCGAACTTGGTGCTCTTCTCTGTCGACCTTGGGGCTGGTCTCCGATGACCATCGTGCTGGTCTCCGATGACCTTGGTGCTGGTATCCGTCAACCTTGGTGCTGGTCTCCGTTGACCTAGGTGATGATCTCCGATGAACTTGGTGCTGTTCTCCGTCGACCTTGGTGCTGGCCTCCGATGACCTTGGTGCTGGTCTCCGATGACCTTGGTGCTGGTCTCCGTCGACCTTGGTGCTGGTCTCCGATGAACTTGGTGCTGTTCTCCGTCGACCTTGGTGCTGGTTTCCGATGAACTTGGTGCTGTTCTCCGTCGACCTTGGTGCTGGTTTCTGATGAACTTGGTGCTGTTCTCCGTCCACTTTGGTGCTGGTCTCCGATGACCTTGGTGCTGGTCTCCGTCGACCAGTGCTGATGTCCCCCCTGGCGTGGAAGTTTTGATACGTAATTATTATTGTCACTATTCCTTTGTTTTTTTCATACTTTTTCATATTTAATTTCTGTATATATCTGCTTACTTATTTTCTTCATCTATTTGAATTTGAATTTTATTTTCATTGCATTTTGTTTGTATACATATTTCCTTATTTCTTATTTGTTTATTTATTTACTCATTAAATCAATTATGTATCCATTTATTTGTTTATGCACATTTCTTTTAATTTTTCCTGAAAGCCTGACTAAGCAAGTTTGGTTACGCTTCTGGTCAAACTTCTGCTTTGCAGATTTCGTGCAGCGTATATGGATTTGTCTGAACACAGCGACGACATGGAGTAACTGAACGGAACTGAACTGTTTTCAGCACAAAACCGTGTTCGTTCTTTCCTACTTTCCATATGAAACTCGTGTCAAAGCTCTTGATAGAGTTGATCCCATATGCAGGAAGTATAAGCCATAAGCTTTACATATGGACACTATCAAAGGCCTTCTCGAAATCTGTTATATGCTAATACCAACATAGTTTTCTTTTCATAGCTGAGATCAGATCTTAAATGAGGCAATGTGCTGCTTGATGGTTTGGCACACTTGTTCATTTGTGACTGGAAGGCTCACGGTGGTATTGCCTTCAATACTGACTGTGCCTACATGATCTTCAAACCAGTCAGTCATAGCTATATTTCATTAATTTCTAGTTTTGGTACAAAGCCTGATTTTAAAAGCAATCCCTCACCTCAAGGCGACCGTGGCCCCATGTTCTGGTCTCCTCCTCGCGTTGACCTCGGTGCTGGTCTCCGTCGACCTAGGTGCTGTTCTCCGTCGACCATGGTGCTGATCTCCGATGACCTTGGTGCTGGTCTGCGTCGACCTTGGTGCTGGTCTCCAATGACCTTGGTGCTGGTCTCCGTCGACCGGTGCCGATGTCCCCCTGGCGTGGAAGTTTTAATACGTAATTATTATTGTCACTATTCCTTTGAGGGTTTTTTTCATACTTTTTATTTAATTTCTGTATATATCTGCTTACTTATTTTCTTCATCTATTTTAATTTTAATTTCACTGCATTTTGTTTGTATACAATCTTTTTTATTTTTTATTTGTTTGTTTTCTATTTGTTTATTTATTTACTCATTAATTCAATTATGTATCCATTTATTTGTTTATGCATATCTTTTAATTCTTCCTCAAGGCCTGACTAAGCACGTTTGGTTACGCTGCTCGTCAAGCATCTGCTTAGCAGATTTGTTGCAGCATATATGGATTTGTCTGAACACAGCGACGACTCGGATTAACTGATCGGAATTGAACTGTTTTCGAACCGTGTTCGTTCTTTCCTACTTTCCATATGGAACTGGTGTAAAAGCTCTCGACAAGGTTGATTCCATATGCAGGAAGTATAAGCCATACGCTTTACCTGTGGACACTATCAAAGGCCTTCTCGAAATCTGTTATATGCCAATACCAACATAGTTTTCTTTTCATAGCTGAGATCAGATCTTAAATGCGCCAATGTGTTGCTTGATGGTTTGGCACACTTGTTCATTTGTGACTGGAAGGCTCAGAGTGGTATTGCCTTCAATACTGACTGTGCCTACATGATCTTCACCAGTCAGTCATAGCGAAATTTCACTAATTTCTAGTTTGAGTACAAAGTCTGATTTTAAAAGCAATCCCTCACCTCAAGGCGACCGTGGCCCCATGTTCTGGTCTCCTCCTCGCGTTGACTTCGGTGCTGGTCTCCGTCGACCTAGGTGATGATCTCCGTCGACCTAGGTGCTTGTCTCCGACGACCTTGGTGCTGGTCTCTGACGACCTAGGTGCTGGTCTCTGACGACCATGGTGCTGGTCTCTGACGACCTAGGTGCTGGTCTCTGACGACCATGGTGCTGGTCTCTGACGACCTAGGTGCTGGTCTCCGACGACCTTGGTGCTGGTCTGCGTTGACTGGTGCTGATGTCCCCCTGGCGTGGAAGTTTTGATACGTAAGAATGTGTGCGAGTGTGTGTGTAGGGGGGCAGGGGGGGTTGGGAGGTAGGGGTAATCTGGGAAATGGGGACTGCGTGTTTATGTATCGGTGCTCATGTGTTTTTATATGTGGTGTTGGGCCTGTGCACTTTTGTTTATGATTTCATCTCTGTAAAACTGCATGTTTGTTGCATATCTGTTGTATGTATGTATGTGTGTGTGTGAGTATGTGTCCGTGTCTGTGTCTATGTTTACATATATTTCGTTATTTATTTATTATTGTCACTATTTTTCAAGTTTGTATTTTTTAGTTTAATTCTTATCTGTGTAAATTGCATATCTGCTGTGTGGTGCAGCGTATATGGATTTGTCTGAACACAGTGACGCTTCAATACTGACTGTGCCAACATGATCTTCGAACCAGTCAGTCATAGCTATATTTCACTAATTTCTAGTGTGGGTACGAAGTTTGATTTTAAAAGCAATCCCTCACCTCAAGGCGACCGTGGCCCCATGTTCTGGTCTCCTCCTCGCGTTGACCTCTGCGCTGGTCTCCGTCGACCTAGGTGATGATCTGCGATGACCTAGGTGCTGATCTCCGTCGACCTAGGTGATGATCTGCGATGACCTAGGTGCTCATCTCCGTCGACCATGGTGCTGATCTCCGATGACCTTGGGGGTGGTCTGCGTCGAACTTGGTGCTGTTCTCCGTCGACCTTGGTGCTGGTCTCTGATTACCTTGGTGCTGATCTCCGTCGACCATGGTGCTGGTCTCCGATGACCTTGGTGCTGGTCTCCGTCGACCGGTGCTGATGTCACCCTGGCATGGAAGTTTTGATACGTAATGATTATTGTCACTATTCCTTTGTTTTTTTCATACTTTTAATTTAATTTCTGTATATATCTGCTTACTTATTTTCCTCATCTATTTGAATTTGAATTTTATTTTCATTGCATTTTGTTTGTATACATATTTCCTTATTTTTTATTTGTTTATTTATTTACTGATTAAATCAATTATGTATCCATTTATTTGTTTATGCACATTTCTTTTAATTTTTCCTCAAGGCCTGACTAAGCAAGTTTGGTTACGCTGCTGGTCAAACTTCTGCTTTGCAGATTTGGTGCAGCGTATATGGATTTGTCTGAACACAGTGACACCTCGGAGTAACTTAACGGAATTGAACTGTTTTCAGCACGAAACTGTGTTCGCTCCATCCTACTTTCCATATGAAACTGGTGTCAAAGCTCTTGATGGGGTTGGTCCCATATGGAGGAAGTATAAGCCATACGCTTTACATGTGGACACTATCAAAGGCCTTCTCGAAATCTGTTATATGCTAATACCAACACAGTTTTCTTTTCGTAGCTGAGATCAGATCTTAAATGAGGCAATGTGCAGCTTGATGGTTTGGCACACTTGTTCATTTGTGACTGGAAGGCTCACGGTGGTATTGCCTTCGATGCTGACTGTGCCTACATGATCTTCACCAGTCAATCATAGCGGAATTTCACTAATTTCTAGTTTGGGTACAAAGTCTGATTTTAAAAGCAATCCCTCACCTCAAGGCGACCGTGGCCCCATGTTCTGGTCTCCTCCTCGCGTTGACCTCGGTGCTCGTCTCCGTCGACCTAGGTGATGATCTCCGATGACCTAGGTGCTGATCGCCGTCGACCATGGTGCTGATCTCCGATGACCTTGGTGATGGTCTGCGTCGAACTTGGTGCTGTTCTCTGTCGACCTTTGTGTTTCTCCAATGACCTTGGTGCTGGTCTCCGATGACGTTGGTGCTGGTCTCCGTCGACCTTGATGCTGGTCTCCGATGACCTAGGTGATGATCTCCGATGAACTTGGTGCTGTTCTCCATCGACCTTGGTGCAGGCCTCCGATGACCTTGGTGCTGGTGTCCGATGACCTTGGTGCTGGTGTCCGATGAACTTGGTGCTGGTGTCCGATGACCTTGGGGCTAGTCTCCGATGAACTTGGTGCTGTTCTCCGTCGACCTTCCTGCTGGTCTCCGATGACCTTGGTGCTGGTCTGCGTCGAATTTGGTTTGGTGCTGGTCTCTGTCGACCTTGCTGCTGGTCTCCGATGACCTAGGTGATGATCTCCGTCGACCTTGATGCTGGTCTCTGATGACCTTGGTGCTGGTCTCCGATGAACTTGGTGCTGTTCTCCGTCGAACTTGGTGCTGGTCTCCATCGACCTTGGTGCTGTTCTCCGTCGACCTTCGTGCTGGTCTGCGATGACCTTGGTGCTGGTCTCCGATGACCTTGGTGCTGGTCTCCGTCGACCTTGGTGCTGGTCTCGGATGAACTTGGTGCTGTTCTCCGTCGACCTTCGTGCTGGTCTCAGATGACCTTGGTGCTGGTCTCCGATGATCTTCGTGCTGGTCTCCTCGACCTTGGTGCTTGTCTCTGATGACCTAGGTGATGATCTCCGATGACCTAGGTGCTGATATCCATTGACCATGGTGCTGATCTCTGATGACTTTGGTGCTGGTCTGCGTCGAACTTGGTGCTGGTCTCCGATGACCTTGGTGCTGGTCTGCGTCGAACTTGGTGCTGTTGTCTGTCGACCTTGGTGCTAGTCTCCGATGACCTTCGTCCTGGTCTCCGATGACCTTGGTGCTGGTGTCCGATGACCTTGGTGCTGGTCTCCGTCGACCTAGGTGATGATCTCCGATGACCTAGGTGCCGATATCCATTGACCATGGTGCTGATCTCTGATGACTTTGGTGCTGGTCTGCGTCGAACTTGGTGCTGGTCTCCGATGACCTTGGTGCAGGTCTGCGTCGAACTTGGTGCTGTTGTCTGTCGACCTTGGGGCTAGTCTCCGATGACCTTCGTCCTGGTCTCCGATGACCTTGGTGCTGGTGTCCGATGACCTTGGTGCTGGTCTCCGTCGACCTTGGTGCTTTTCTCCGATGAACTTGGTGCTGATCTCCGTCGACCTTGGTGCTGGTCTCCGATTAACTTGGTGCTGGCCTCCGATTAACTTGGTGCTGTTCTCCAGCGACCTTCGTGCTGGTCTCCGATGACCTCGGAGCTGGTCTCCGTCGACCTAGGTAATGATCTCTGATGACCTAGGTGCCAATCTCCGTCGACCTCGGTGCTGGTCTGCATCGACCTAGGTGATGATCTCCGATGACCTAGGTGCTGATCTCCGTCGACCTTGGTGCTGGTCACTGATGACCTTGGTGCTGGTCTCCGATGAACTTGGTGCTGTTCTCCGTCGACCTTCGTGCTGGTCTCCGATGACCTTCGTGCTGGTCTCCGATGAACTTGGTGCTTGTCTCCGATGACCTTGGTGCTGGTCTCCGTCGACCTTGGTGCTGGTCTCCGATGAACTTGGTGCTGTTCTCCGTCGACCTCGGTGCTGGTCTCCATTGACCTCGGTGCTGGTCTCCGTCGACCTAGGTGATGATCTCCGATGACCTAGGTGCTGATCTCCATCGACCATGGGGCTGATCTCCGATGACCTTGGTGCTGGTCTGCGTCGAACTTGGTGCTGGTCTGCGTTGAACTTGGTGCTGTTCTCTGTCGACCTTGATGCTGGTCTCCGATGACCTTGGTGCTGATCTCCGTCGACCTTGGTGCTGGGCTCTGATGACCTTTGTGCTGGTCTCCGATTAACTTGGTGCTGGTCTCCGATGAACTTGGTGCCGTTCTCCGTCGACCTTGGTGCTGGTCTCCGACGAACATGGTGCTGTTCTCCGCCGACCTACGTGCTGGACTCCGATGACCTTGGTGCTGGTCTCCGATGACCTTGGTGCTGGTCTCCGTCGTCCTTGGTGCTGGTCTCTGATGACCTTGTTGCTGGTGTCCGATGAACTTGGTGCTGTTCTCCGTCGACCTTGGTGCTGGTCTCCGTCAACCTTGGTGCTGGTCTCCGATGAACTTGGTGCTCTTCTCGGTCGACCTAGGTGCTGATCTCCATCAACCATGGTGCTGATCTCCGATAACCAGGGTGCTGGTCTGCATCGAACTTGGTGCTGTTCTCTGTCGACCTTGGTGCTGGTCTCCGATGACCTTGGTGCAGGTCTCCGATGACCTTGGTGGTGGTCTCCGTTGACCTTGGTGCTCGTTTCTGATGACCTTGGTGCTGGTCTCCGGTGACCTTGGTGCTGGGCTCCGATGAACTTGTGCTGTTCTCCGTCGACCTTCGTGCTGGTCTCTGATGACCTCGGTGCTGGTCTCCGATGACCTTGGTGCTGGTCTCCGTCGACCTTGGTGCTGTTCTCGATGACCTAGGTGCTGATCTCCGTCGACCTTGGTGCTGATCTCTGATGACCTTAGTGCTGGTCTCTGATGAACTTGGTGCTGTTCTCCGTCGACCTTCGTGCTGGTCTATGATGAACTTGGTGCTGTTCTCCGTCGACCTTCGTGCTGGTCTGCGTCGACCTTCGTGCTGGTCTCCGATGACCTTGGTGCTGGTCTCCGTCGACCTTGGTACTGGTCTCTGATGACCTTGGTGCTGGTCTCCGATGAACTTGGTGCTGTTCTCCATCGACCATGGTGCTGATCTCCAATGACCTTTGTGCTGGTCTGTGTCGAACTTGGTGCTGGTCTCCGATGACCTTGGTGCTGGTTTGCGTCGAACTTGGTGCTGTTCTCTGTCGACCTTGGTGCTGGTCTCTGATGACCTTGGTACTGTTCTCCACCGACCTTGGTGCTGGTCTCTGATGACCTAGGTGACGATCTCCGTCGACCTTGGTGCTGGTCTCTGATGACCTTGGTGTTGCTCACTGATGAACTTGGTGCTGTTCTCCGTAGACCTTGGTGCTGGTCTCCGATGAACTTGGTGCTGTTCTTTGTCGACCTTCGTGCTGGTCTCCGATGACCCTGGTCCTGGCCTCTGATGACCTTGGTGCTGGTGTCCGTCGCCCTTGGTGCTGGTCTCTGATGACCTCGGTGCTGGTCTCCGATGACCTTGGTGCTGGTCTCCGATGAACTTGGTGCTGTTCCCCGTCGACCTTGGTGCTGGTCTCCGATGAACTTGGTGCTGTTCTCCGTCGACCTTCGTGCCTGTCTCCGATGACCTCGGTGCTGGTCTCCGTCGACCTAGGTGATGATCTCCGATGACCTACGTCCTGATCTCCATCGACCATGGTGCTGATCTCCGATCACCTTGGTGTTGGTCTGCGTCGAACTTGGTGCTGGTCTCCGATGACCTTGGTGCTGGTCTGCATCGAACTTGGTGCTGTTCTCTGTCGACCTTGGTACTGGTCTACGATGACCTTGGTGCTGGTCTTCGTCGACCTTGGTGCTGGTGTCCGATGACCTCGGTGATGATCTCCGTCGACCTTGGTGCTGTTCTCCGTCGACCTTGGTTCTGGTCTCCGATGAACTTGGTGGTGTTCTCCGTCGACCTTGGTGCTTGTCTTTAATGACCCTGGTGCTGGTCTCATCGACCTTGGTGCTGGTCTCCGTTGACCTTGGTGCTGGTCTCCAATGACCCTGGTGCTGGTCTCCGATGACCCTGGTGCTGGTCTCCGATGACCTTGGTGCTGGTCTCCGTCGACCTTGGTGCTGGTCTCTGATGACCTTGGTCCTGGTCTCCGTCGACCTTGGTGCTGGTCTCCGATGACCTTGGTACTGGTCTCCGATCAACTTGGTGCTGGTCTCCGTCGACCTTGGTGCTGGTCTCCGATGAACTTGGTGCTGTTCTCCGTCGACCTTGGTGCTGTTCTCGGTCGACCTTGGTGCTGGTCTCTGATGAACTTGGTGCTGTTCTCAGTCGACCTTGGTGCTGGTCTCCGTCGACCTTGGTGCTGGTCTCTGATGACCTTGGTGCTGGTCTCTGATGAACTTGGTGCTGTTCTCCGTCGACCATGGTGCTGATCTCCGATGACCTTGGTGCTGGTCTGTGTCGAACTTGGTGCTGGTCTCCGATGACCTTGGTGCTGGTTTACGTCGAACTTGGTGCTGTTCTCTGTCGACCTTGGTGCTGGTCTCCGATGACGTTGGTGCTGGTCTCCGTTGACCTTGGTGCTGGTCTCCGATGACCTAGGTGACGAACTCCGTCGACCTTGGTGCTGGTCTCTGATGACCTTGGTGCTGGTTTCCGATGAACTTGGTGCTGTTCTCCGTCGACCTTGGTGCTGGTCTCCGATGACCTCGGTGCTGGTTACCGTCGACCTAGGTGATGATCTCCGACGACCTACGTGCTGATCTCCGATGACCTACGTGCTGATCTCCATCGACCATGGTGCTGATCTCCGATGACCTTGGTGCTGGCCTGCGTCGAACTTGGTACTGGTCTCCGATGACCTTGGTGCTCGTCTGCATCGAACTTGGTGGTGTTCTGTGTGGACCTTGGTGCCGGTCTCCGACGACCGTGGTGCCGCTCTGCGTCGCCCGTGGTGCCGGTCTGCGTCGCCCGTGGTGCCGCTCTGCGTCGCCCGTGGTGCCGCTCTGCGTCGCCCGTGGTGCCGCTCTCCGTCGCCCGTGGTGCTGCTCTGCGTCGACGGTCGATGGTCGACGCAGAGCAGCACCCGCAGACAGGCAACACGGTCTGCGTCGACCGTGGTGCCAGTCTGCGTCGACCGTGGTGATGCACTGCGTCGACGGTCGATAGTCGACGCAGAGCAGCACCCGCAGACAGGCAACACGGTCTGCGTCGACCGTGGTGCCGGTCTGCGTCGACCACAGAGCAGCACCCACAGACAGGCAACACGGTCTGCGTCGACCGTGGTGCCGGTCTGCGTCGACCGTGGTGCTGCTCTGCGTCGACGGTCGATGGTCGACGCACAGCAGCACCCGCAGACAGGCAACACGGTCTGCGTCGACCGTGGTGCCGGTCTGCGTCGACCTTGGTGCTGCTCTGCGTCGAAGGTCGACGGTCGTGCCGGTCTGCGTCGCCCGTGGTGCCGCTCTGCGTCGCCCGTGGTGCCGCTCTGCGTCGCCCGTGGTGCCGGTCTGCGTCGCCCGTGGTGCCGCTCTGCGTCGCCCGTGGTGCCGGTCTGCGTCGCCCGTGGTGCCGGTCTGCGTCGCCCGTGGTGCCGCTCTGCGTCGCCCGTGGTGCCGGTCTGCGTCGCCCGTGGTGCCGCTCTGCGTCGCCCGTGGTGCCGGTCTGCGTCGCCCGTGGTGCCGGTCTGCGTCGCCCGTGGTGCCGCTCTGCGTCGCCCGTGGTGCCGCTCTGCGTCGACGGTCGATGGTGGACGTAGAGCAGCACCCGCAGACAGGCAACACGGTCTGCGTCGAGCGTGGTGCCAGTCTGCGTCGACCATGGTGCTGCACTGCGTCGACGGTCGATAGTCGACGCAGAGCAGCACCCGCAGACAGGCAACACGGTCTCCGTTGACCGTGGTGCCGGTCTGCGTCGACCGCAGAGCAGCACCCACAGACAGGCAACACGGTCTGCGTCGACCGTGGTGCCGGTCTGCGTCGACCGTGGCGCTGCTCTGCGTCGACGGTCGATGGTCGACGCAGAGCAGCACCCGCAGACAGGCAACACGGTCTGCGTCGACCGTGGTGCCGGTCTGCGTCGACCTTGGTGCTGCTCTGCGTCGATGGTCGACGGTCGTGCCGGTCTGCGTCGCCCGTGGTGCCGGTCTGCGTCGCCCGTGGTGCCGGTCTGCGTCGCCCGAGGTGCCGCTCTGCGTCGCCCGTGGTGCCGGTCTGCGTCGCCCGTGGTGCCGCTCTGCGTCGCCCGTGGTGCCGCTCTGCGTCGCCCGTGGTGCCGGTCTGCGTCGCCCGAGGTGCCGCTCTGCGTCGCCCGTGGTGCCGGTCTGCGTGGCCCGTGGTGCCGGTCTGCGTGGCCCGTGGTGCCGGTCTGCGTGGCCCGTGGTGCCGGTCTGCGTCGACGGTGGTGCCGGTCTGCGTGGCCCGTGGTGCCGGTCTGCGTGGCCCGTGGTGCCGGTCTGCGTCGCCCGTGGTGCCGGTCTGCGTCGCCCGTGGTGCCGGTCTGCGTCGCCCGTGGTGCCGCTCTGCGTCGCCCGTGGTGCCGCTCTGCGTGGCCCGTGGTGCCGGTCTGCGTCGCCCGTGGTGCCGCTCTGCGTCGACGGTGGTGCCGGTCTGCGTGGCCCGTGGTGCCGGTCTGCGTGGCCCGTGGTGCCGGTCTGCGTGGCCCGTGTTGCCGGTCTGCGTCGACGGTGGTGCCGGTCTGCGTGGCCCGTGGTGCCGCTCTGCGTCGACGGTGGTGCCGGTCTGCGTGGCCCGTGGTGCCGGTCTGCGTGGCCAGTGGTGCCGGTCTGCGTGGCCCGTGGTGCCGGTCTGCGTGGCCCGTGGTGCCTGTCTGCGTGGCCCGTGGTGCCGGTCTGCGTCGACGGTGGTGCCGGTCTGCGTGGCCCGTGGTGCCGGTCTGCGTGGCCCGTGGTGCCGGTCTGCGTGGCCCGTGGTGCCGGTCTGCGTGGCCCGTGGTGCCGGTCTGCGTGGCCCGTGGTGCCGGTCTGCGTGGACGGTGGTGCCGGTCTGCGTGGCCCGTGGTGCCGGTCTGCGTGGCCCGTGGTGCCGGTCTGCGTGGCCCGTGGTGCCGGTCTGCGTGGCCCGTGGTGCCGGTCTGCGTCGACGGTGGTGCCGGTCTGCGTGGCCCGTGGTGCCGGTCTGCGTGGCCCGAGGTGCCGGTCTGCGTGGCCCGTGGTGCCGGTCTGCGTGGCCCGTGGTGCCGGTCTGCGTGGCCCGTGGTGCCGGTCTGCGTCGCCCGTGGTGCCGCTCTGCGTCGCCCGTGGTGCCGCTCTGCGTCGACGGTGGTGCCGGTCTGCGTGGCCCGTGGTGCCGGTCTGCGTGGCCCGTGGTGCCGGTCTGCGTGGCCCGTGGTGCCGGTCTGCGTCGACGGTGGTGCCGGTCTGCGTGGCCCGTGGTGCCGGTCTGCGTGGCCCGTGGTGCCGGTCTGCGTGGCCCGTGGTGCCGCTCTGCGTCGACGGTGGTGCCGGTCTGCGTGGCCCGTGGTGCCGGTCTGCGTGGTCCGTGGTGCCGGTCTGCGTCGCCCGTGGTGCCGGTCTGCGTCGACGGTGGTGCCGGTCTGCGTCGCCCGTGGTGCCGGTCTGCGTCGCCCGTGGTGCCGGTCTGCGTCGCCCGTGGTGCCGCTCTGCGTGGCCCGTGGTGCCGGTCTGCGTCGCCCGTGGTGCCGGTCTGCGTCGCCCGTGGTGCCGGTCTGCGTCGCCCGTGGTGCCGCTCTGCGTGGCCCGTGGTGCCGCTCTGCGTGGCCCGTGGTGCCGGTCTGCGTGGCCCGTGGTGCCGGTCTGCGTGGCCCGTGGTGCCGCTCTGCGTCGACGGTGGTGCCGGTCTGCGTGGCCCGTGGTGCCGGTCTGCGTGGTCCGTGGTGCCGGTCTGCGTCGACGGTGGTGCCGGTCTGCGTCGCCCGTGGTGCCGGTCTGCGTCGCCCGTGGTGCCGGTCTGCGTCGCCCGTGGTGCCGGTCTGCGTCGCCCGTGGTGCCGGTCTGCGTCGCCCGTGGTGCCGCTCTGCGTCGCCCGTGGTGCCGCTCTGCGTGGCCCGTGGTGCCGGTCTGCGTGGCCCGTGGTGCCGGTCTGCGTCGACGGTGGTGCCGGTCTGCGTGGCCCGTGGTGCCGGTCTGCGTGGCCCGTGGTGCCGGTCTGCGTGGCCCGTGGTGCCGCTCTGCGTCGTCCGTGGTGCCGCTCTGCGTGGCCCGTGGTGCCGGTCTGCGTCGACGGTGGTGCCGGTCTGCGTGGCCCGTGGTGCCGGTCTGCGTGGCCCGTGGTGCCGGTCTGCGTGGCCCGTGGTGCCGGTCTGCGTCGACGGTGGTGCCGGTCTGCGTGGTCCGTGGTGCCGGTCTGCGTCGACGGTGGTGCCGGTCTGCGTGGCCCGTGGTGCCGGTCTGCGTGGCCCGTGGTGCCGGTCTGCGTCGACGGTGGTGCCGGTCTGCGTGGCCCGTGGTGCCGGTCTGCGTGGCCCGTGGTGCCGGTCTGCGTCGACGGTGGTGCCGGTCTGCGTCGCCCGTGGTGCCGGTCTGCGTGGCCCGTGGTGCCGGTCTGCGTGGCCCGTGGTGCCGGTCTGCGTCGACGGTGGTGCCGGTCTGCGTGGCCCGTGGTGCCGGTCTGCGTCGACGGTGGTGCCGGTCTGCGTGGCCCGTGGTGCCGGTCTGCGTGGCCCGTGGTGCCGGTCTGCGTGGCCCGTGGTGCCGGTCTGCGTGGCCCGTGGTGCCGGTCTGCGTCGACGGTGGTGCCGGTCTGCGTGGCCCGTGGTGCCGGTCTGCGTGGCCCGTGGTGCCGGTCTGCGTGGCCCGTGGTGCCGGTCTGCGTCGACGGTGGTGCCGGTCTGCGTGGTCCGTGGTGCCGGTCTGCGTCGACGGTGGTGCCGGTCTGCGTGGCCCGTGGTGCCGGTCTGCGTGGCCCGTGGTGCCGGTCTGCGTCGACGGTGGTGCCGGTCTGCGTGGCCCGTGGTGCCGGTCTGCGTGGCCCGTGGTGCCGGTCTGCGTCGACGGTGGTGCCGGTCTGCGTCGCCCGTGGTGCCGGTCTGCGTGGCCCGTGGTGCCGGTCTGCGTGGCCCGTGGTGCCGGTCTGCGTCGACGGTGGTGCCGGTCTGCGTGGCCCGTGGTGCCGGTCTGCGTCGACGGTGGTGCCGGTCTGCGTGGCCCGTGGTGCCGGTCTGCGTGGCCCGTGGTGCCGGTCTGCGTGGCCCGTGGTGCCGGTCTGCGTCGCCCGTGGTGCCGGTCTGCGTGGCCCGTGGTGCCGGTCTGCGTCGACGGTGGTGCCGGTCTGCGTGGCCCGTGGTGCCGGTCTGCGTGGCCCGTGGTGCCGGTCTGCGTGGCCCGTGGTGCCGGTCTGCGTCGACGGTGGTGCCGGTCTGCGTCGCCCGTGGTGCCGCTCTGCGTCGCCCGTGGTGCCGGTCTGCGTGGCCCGTGGTGCCGGTCTGCGTCGCCCGTGGTGCCGGTCTGCGTGGCCCGTGGTGCCGGTCTGCGTCGACGGTGGTGCCGGTCTGCGTGGCTCGTGGTGCCGGTCTGCGTGGCCCGTGGTGCCGGTCTGCGTCGACGGTGGTGCCGGTCTGCGTGGCCCGTGGTGCCGGTCTGCGTGGCCCGTGGTGCCGGTCTGCGTGGCCCGTGGTGCCGGTCTGCGTCGACGGTGGTGCCGGTCTGCGTGGCCCGTGGTGCCGGTCTGCGTGGCCCGTGGTGCCGGTCTGCGTGGCCCGTGGTGCCGGTCTGCGTCGACGGTGGTGCCGGTCTGCGTGGCCCGTGGTGCCGGTCTGCGTCGACGGTGGTGCCGGTCTGCGTGGCCCGTGGTGCCGGTCTGCGTGGCCCGTGGTGCCGGTCTGCGTGGCCCGTGGTGCCGGTCTGCGTGGCCCGTGGTGCCGGTCTGCGTCGCCCGTGGTGCCGGTCTGCGTGGCCCGTGGTGCCGGTCTGCGTCGACGGTGGTGCCGGTCTGCGTGGCCCGTGGTGCCGGTCTGCGTGGCCCGTGGTGCCGGTCTGCGTGGCCCGTGGTGCCGGTCTGCGTGGCCCGTGGTGCCGGTCTGCGTCGCCCGTGGTGCCGGTCTGCGTCGCCCGTGGTGCCGGTCTGCGTGGCCCGTGGTGCCGGTCTGCGTCGACGGTGGTGCCGGTCTGCGTGGCCCGTGGTGCCGGTCTGCGTGGCCCGTGGTGCCGGTCTGCGTCGACGGTGGTGCCGGTCTGCGTGGCCCGTGGTGCCGGTCTGCGTGGCCCGTGGTGCCGGTCTGCGTGGCCCGTGGTGCCGGTCTGCGTGGCCCGTGGTGCCGGTCTGCGTCGACGGTGGTGCCGGTCTGCGTCGCCCGTGGTGCCGGTCTGCGTCTTCCGTGGTGCCGGTCTGCGTGGCCCGTGGTGCCGGTCTGCGTGGCCCGTGGTGCCGGTCTGCGTCGCCCGTGGTGCCGGTCTGCGTCGACGGTGGTGCCGGTCTGCGTCGCCCGTGGTGCCGCTCTGCGTGGCCCGTGGTGCCGGTCTGCGTGGCCCGTGGTGCCGGTCTGCGTCGACGGTGGTGCCGGTCTGCGTGGCCCGTGTTGCCGCTCTGCGTGGCCCGTGGTGCCGGTCTGCGTGGCCCGTGGTGCCGGTCTGCGTGGCCCGTGGTGCCGGTCTGCGTCGACGGTGGTGCCGGTCTGCGTCGCCCGTGGTGCCGCTCTGCGTCGCCCGTGGTGCCGGTCTGCGTGGCCCGTGGTGCCGGTCTGCGTCGCCCGTGGTGCCGGTCTGCGTGGCCCGTGGTGCCGCTCTGCGTCGACGGTGGTGCCGGTCTGCGTGGCCCGTGGTGCCGGTCTGCGTGGCCCGTGGTGCCGGTCTGCGTGGCCCGAGGTGCCGGTCTGCGTCGCCCGTGGTGCCGCTCTGCGTGGCCCGTGGTGCCGGTCTGCGTGGCCCGTGGTGCCGGTCTGCGTGGCCCGTGGTGCCGGTCTGCGTCGACGGTGGTGCCGGTCTGCGTGGCCCGTGGTGCCGGTCTGCGTGGCCCGTGGTGCCGGTCTGCGTGGCCCGTGGTGCCGGTCTGCGTCGACGGTGGTGCCGCTCTGCGTCGCCCGTGGCGCCGGTCTGCGTCGCCCGTGGCGCCGGTCTGCGTCGCCCGTGGTGCCGGTCTGCGTCGACGGTGGTGCCGGTCTGCGTGGCCCGTGGTGCCGGTCTGCGTGGCCCGAGGTGCCGGTCTGCGTCGACGGTGGTGCCGGTCTGCGTGGCCCGTGGTGCCGGTCTGCGTGGCCCGTGGTGCCGGTCTGCGTGGCCCGTGGTGCCGGTCTGCGTGGCCCGTGGTGCCGGTCTGCGTGGCCCGTGGTGCCGGTCTGCGTCGACGGTGGTGCCGGTCTGCGTCGCCCGTGGTGCCGCTCTGCGTCGCCCGTGGTGCCGGTCTGCGTGGCCCGTGGTGCCGGTCTGCGTCGCCCGTGGTGCCGGTCTGCGTGGCCCGTGGTGCCGCTCTGCGTCGACGGTGGTGCCGGTCTGCGTGGCCCGTGGTGCCGGTCTGCGTGGCCCGTGGTGCCGGTCTGCGTGGCCCGAGGTGCCGGTCTGCGTCGCCCGTGGTGCCGGTCTGCGTCGCCCGTGGTGCCGGTCTGCGTCGCCCGTGGTGCCGGTCTGCGTCGCCCGAGGTGCCGGTCTGCGTGGCCCGTGGTGCCGGTCTGCGTCGCCCGTGGTGCCGGTCTGCGTCGCCCGTGGAGCCGGTCTGCGTCGACGGTGGTGCCGGTCTGCGTGGCCCGTGGTGCCGGTCTGCGTGGCCCGTGGTGCCGGTCTGCGTGGCCCGAGGTGCCGCTCTGCGTCGCCCGAGGTGCCGGTCTGCGTGGCCCGTGGTGCCGGTCTGCGTCGCCCGTGGTGCCGGTCTGCGTCACCCGTGGAGCCGGTCTGCGTCGACGGTGGTGCCGGTCTGCGTGGCCCGTGGTGCCGGTCTGCGTGGCCCGTGGTGCCGCTCTGCGTCGACGGTGGTGCCGGTCTGCGTGGCCCGTGGTGCCGGTCTGCGTCGCCCGTGGTGCCGCTCTGCGTCGACGGTGGTGCCGGTCTGCGTCGCCCGTGGTGCCGGTCTGCGTCGCCCGTGGTGCCGGTCTGCGTGGCCCGTGGTGCCGGTCTGCGTGGCCCGTGGTGCCGGTCTGCGTGGCCCGTGGTGCCGGTCTGCGTCGCCCGTGGTGCCGGTCTGCGTGGCCCGTGGTGCCGGTCTGCGTCGACGGTGGTGCCGGTCTGCGTCGCCCGTGGTGCCGGTCTGCGTGGCCCGTGGTGCCGGTCTGCGTCGACGGTGGTGCCGGTCTGTGTCGCCCGTGGTGCCGGTCTGCGTCGCCCGTGGTGCCGGTCTGCGTCGCCCGTGGTGCCGGTCTGCGTCGCCCGTGGTGCCGGTCTGCGTGGCCCGTGGTGCCGGTCTGCGTCGACGGTGGTGCCGGTCTGCGTGGCCCGTGGTGCCGGTCTGCGTGGCCCGTGGTGCCGATCTGCGTGGCCCGTGGTGCCGATCTGCGTGGCCCGTGGTGCCGGTCTGCGTGGCCCGTGGTGCCGCTCTGCGTCGTCCGTGGTGCCGGTCTGCGTCGCCCGTGGTGCCGGTCTGCGTCGCCCGTGGTGCCGGTCTGCGTCGCCGGTGGTGCCGGTCTGCGTGGCCCGTGGTGCCGCTCTGCGTGGCCCGTGGTGCCGCTCTGCGTCGCCCGTGGTGCTGCTCTGCGTCACCCGTGGTGCCGGTCTGCGTCGACGGTCGATGGTCGACGCAGAGCAGCACCCGCAGACAGGCAACACGGTCTGCGTCGACCGTGGTGCCAGTCTGCGTCGACCATGGTGCTGCACTGCGTCGACGGTCGATAGTCGACGCAGAGGAGCACCCGCAGACAGGCAACACGGTCTGCGTCGACCGTGGTGCCGGTCTGCGTCGACCGCAGAGCAGCACCCACAGACAGGCAACACGGTCTGCGTCGACCGTGGTGCCGGTCTGCGTCGACCGTGGTGCTGCTCTGCGTCGACGGTCGATGGTCGACGCAGAGCAGCACCCGCAGACAGGCAACACGGTCTGCGTCGACCGTGGTGCCGGTCTGCGTCGACCTTGGTGCTGCTCTGTGTCGACGGTCGACGGTCGTGCCAGTCTGCGTCGCCCGTTGTGCCGCTCTGCGTCGCCCGTGGTGCCGCTCTGCGTCACCCGTGGTGCCGCTCTGCGTCGCCCGAGGTGCCGCTCTGCGTCGCCCGTGGTGCCGCTCTGCGTCGCCCGAGGTGCCGCTCTGCGTCGCCCGTGGTGCCGCTCTGCGTCGCCCGTGGTGCCGGTCTGCGTCGCCCGTGGTGCCGCTCTGCGTCGCCCGTGATTCCGCTCTGCGTCGCCCGTGGTGCCGCTCTGCGTCGCCCGTGGTGCTGCTCTGCGTCGCCCGTGGTGCCGCTCTGCGTCGCCCGTGGTGCCGGTCTGCGTCGCCCGTGGTGCCGCTCTGCGTGGCCCGTGGTGCCGGTCTGCGTGGCCCGTGGTGCCGGTCTGCGTGGCCCGAGGTGCCGGTCTGCGTCGCCCGAGGTGCCGGTCTGCGTCGCCCGAGGTGCCGGTCTGCGTCGCCCGAGGTGCCGCTCTGCGTCGCCCGTGGTGCCGCTCTGCGTCTCCCGTGGTGCCGGTCTGCGTCGCCCGTGGTGCCGGTCTGCGTCGCCTGTGGTGCCGCTCTGCATCGACGGTCGATGGTCGACGCAGAGCAGCACCCGCAGACAGGCAACACGGTCTGCGTCGACCGTGGTGCGGGTCTGCATCGACCTTGGTGCTGCTCTGCGTCGACGGTCGACGGTCGTGCCGGTCTGCGTCGTCCGTGGTGCCGGTCTGCGTCGCCCATGCGTCGCCCGTGGTGCCGCTCTGCGTCGCCCGAGGTGCCGCTCTGCGTCGCCCGTGGTGCCGCTCTGCGTCGCCCGAGGTGCCGCTCTGCGTCGCCCGAGGTGCCGGTCTGCGTCGCCCGTGGTGCCGGTCTGCGTCGCCCGTGGTGCCGCTCTGCGTCGCCCGAGGTGCCGCTCTGCGTCGCCCGTGGTGCCGCTCTGCGTCGCCCGAGGTGCCGCTCTGCGTCGCCCGAGGTGCCGGTCTGCGTCGCCCGTGGTGCCGGTCTGCGTCGCCCGTGGTGGCGCTCTGCGTCGCCCGTGGTGCCGCTCCGTGGTGCCGGTCTGCGTCGCCCGTGGTGCCGGTCTGCGTCGCCCGTGGTGTCGCACTGCGTCGCCCGTGGTGCCGCTCTGCGTCGACCGTGGTGCCGGTCTGCGTCGACCGTGGTGGCGCTCTGCGTCGCCCGTGGTGCCGGTCTGCGTCACCAGTGGTGCCGCTCTGCGTCGCCCGTGGTGCCGGTCTGCGTCGCTTTACGTCGACCGTGGTGCCGCTCTGCATCGACCTTGGTGCAGGTCTCCGATGAACTTGGTGCTGATATCCGTCGACCTTGGTGCTGGTCTCCAATGACCTTGGTGCTGGTCTCCGTCGACGTTGGTGCTGGTCTCTGATGACCTTGGTGCTGGTCTCCGATGAACTTGGTGCTGGTCTCCATCGACCTTGCTGCTGGACTGCGATGAACTTGGTGCTGGTCTCCGTCGACCTTAGTGCTGGTCTCCGATGACCTCGTTGCTGGTCTCCTTCAACCTAGGTGATGAACTCCGATGACCTAGGTGCTGATCTCCATCGACCATGGAGCTGATCTCCGATGATCTTGGTGCTGGTCTGCTTCGAACTTGGTGCTGTTCTCCGTCGACCTTGGTGCTGGTCTCCGATGAACTTGGTGCTGTTCTCGTCGACCTTGGTGCTGGTCTCCGATGAACTTGGTGCTGTTCTCCGTCGACCTTCGTGCTGGTCTCTGAAGTCCTTGGTGCTGGTCTCCGATGACCTTGGTGCTGGTCTCCGTCGACCTTGGTTCTTGTCTCTGATGACCTTGGTGCTGGACTCCGATGAACTTGGTGCTGGTCTGTGTCGAACTTGGTGCTCTTCTCTGTCGACCTTGGTGCTGGTCTCCGATGACCTTGGTGCTGGTCTCCGTCGACCTTGGTGCTGGTCTCCGATGACCTAGGTGATGATCTCCGTCGACCTTGGTGCTGGTCTCTGATGACCTTGGTGCTGCTCTCTGATGAACTTGGTGCTGTTCTCCGCAGACCTTGGTGCTGGTCTCCGTCGAACTTGTTGTTCTTTGTCGACCTTCGTGCTGGTCTCCGATGACCCTGGTGCTGGTCTCCGATGACCTTGGTGCTGGTCTCCGTCGAACTTGGTGCTGGTCTCTGATGACCTTGGTGCTGGTCTCTGATGACCTTGGTGCTGGTCTCCGATGAATTTGGTGCTGTTCTCTGTCGACCTTGGTACTGGTCTCCAATGAACTTGGTGCTGTTCTCCGTCGACCGTCGTGCTGGTCACCGATGACCTCGGTGCTGGTCTCAGTCGACCTAGGTGATGATCTCCGATGACCTACGTGCTGATCTCCATCGACCATGGTGCTCATATCCGATGACCTTGGTGTTGGTCTGCGTTGACCTGGGTGCTGGTCTCTGATGACCTTGGTGCTGGTCTGCATCGAACTTGGTGGTGTTCTCTCTCGACCTTGGTACTAGTCTCCGATGACCTTGGTGCTGGTCTCCGTCGACCTTGGTGCTGGTCTCCGATGACCTAGGTGATGATCTCTGTCGACCTTGGTGCTGGTTTTTGATGACCTTGATGCTGGTCTCCGATGAACTTTGTGCTGTTCTCCGTCGACCTTGGTGCTGGTCTCCGATGAACTTGGTGCTGTTCTCCGTCGACCTTGGTGCTGGTCTCCGATGACCTCGGTGCTGGTCTCCAACGACCTAGGTGATGGTCTCTGATGACCTTGGTGCTGGTCTCCGATGACGTTGGTGCAGGTCTCCGTCGACCTTGGTGCTGGTCTCTAATGACCTTGGTAGTAGTCTCCGATGAACTTGGTGCTGTTCTCCGCCGACCTTGGTGCTGGTGTCCGATGAACTTGGTGCTGTTCTCCGTCGACCTTGGTGCTGGTCTCCGACGACCTCGGTGCTGGTCTCCGTCGACCTTGATACTGGTCTCCGATGACCTAGTTCATGATCTTCGTCGAACTTGGTGCTGGTCTCTGATGACCTTGGTGCTGGTCTCCGATGAACTTTGTGCTGTTCTCCGTCGACCTTCGTGCTGATTCTCCGATGTCCTTGGTGCTGGTCTCCGATGACCTTGTTGCTGGTCTCTGATGAACTTGGTGCTGGTCTCTGATGAACTTGGTGCTGTTCTCCGTCGACCTTCGTGCTGTTCTCCGATGTCCTTGGTGCTTGTCTCCGATGACTTTGGTGCTGGTCTCCGTCGACCTTGGTGCTGGTCTCCGATGAACTTGGTGGTGGTCTCCGATGAACTTGGTGCTGGTCTCCGTCGACCTTGGTGCTGGTCTCCGATGAACTTGTCGCTGGTCTCCGTCGACCTTGGTGCTGGTCTCCGATGACCTCGGTGCTGGTCTCATTCCACCTAGGTGATGATCTCCGATGACCTAGGTGCTGATCTCCATCGTCCATGGTGCTGATCTCCGATGGCCTTGGTGCTGGTCTGCGTCGAACTTGGTGCTGCTCTCCGATGACCTTGGTGCTGGTCTGCGTCGAACTTGGTGCTGTTCTCTGTCGACCTTGGTGCTGGTCTCCGATGACCTTGGTGCTGGTCTCCGTCGAACTTGGTGCTGGTCTGCGTCGAACTTGGTGCTGGTCTCCGATTAACTTGGTGCTGTTCTCCGTCGACCTTGGTGCTGGTCTCCGATGAACTTCGTACTGTTCTCCGTCGACCTTGGTGCTGGTCTCCTATGACCTCGGTGCTGGTCTCCTTCAACCTAGGTGATGATCTCCGATGACCTAGGTGCTGATATCCATCGACCATGGTGCTGATCTCGGATGACCTTGGTGCTGGTCTGTGTCGAACTTGGTGCTGAACTCCATCGACCATGGTGCTGATCTCCGATGACCTTGGTGCTGGTCTCCGATGACCTTGGTACTGGTCTGCGTCGAACTTGGTGCTGTTCTATGTCGACGTTGGTGCTGGTCTCCGATGACCTTGGTGCCGGTCTCTGTCGACCTTGGTACTGGTCTCCTATGACCTAGGTGATGATCTCCGTCGACATTGGTGCTGGTCTCTGATGACCTTGGTGCTGGTCTCTGATGAACTTGGTGCTGTTCTCCGTCGACCTTGGTGCTGGTCTCCGATGAACTTGGTGCTGTTCTCCGTCGACCTTCGTGCTGGTCTCCGATGACCTTGGTGCTGGTCTCCGATGATCTTGGTACTGGTCTCCGTCGACCTTGGTGCTGATCTCTGACGATCTTGGTGCTGGTCTCCGATGAACTTGGTGCTGTTCTCCGTCGACCTTGGTGCTGGTCTCCAATGAACTTGGTGCTGTTCTCCGTCGACCTTCATGCTGGTCTCCGATGACCTTGGTGCAGGTCTCCGATGACCTTGGTGTAGGTCTCCGTCGACCTTGGTGCTGGTCTCTAATGACCTTGGTACTAATCTTCGATGAACTTGCTGTTCTCCGCCGACATTGGTGCTGGTGTCCGATGAACTTGGTGCTGTTCTCCGTCGACCTTGGTGCTGGCCTCCGATGACCTCGGTGCTGGTCTCCGTCGACCTAGATGATGATCTCCGATGACCTAGGTGCTGATGTCCATCGACTATGGTGCTGATCTCCGATGACCTTGGTGCTGGTCTGCGTCAAACTTGGTGCTAGTCTCCGATGACCTTGGTGCTGGTCTGCGTCGAACTTGGTGCTGTTCTCTGTCGATCTTGGTGCTGGTCTGCGATGACCTTGGTGCTGGTCTCCGTCGACCTTGATACTGGTCTCCGATGACCTAGTTCATGATCTTCGTCGAACTTGGTGCTGGTGTCTGATGACCTTGGTGCTGGTCTCTGATGAACTTGGTGTTGTTCTCCGTCGACCTTCGTCCTGTTCTCCGATGTCCTTGGTGCTGGTCTCCGATGACCTTGGTGCTGGCCTCCGTCGACCTTGGTGCTGATCTCTGACGATCTTGGTGCTGGTCTCTGATGAACTTGGTGCTGGTCTCCGTCGACCTTGCTGCTGGTCTCCGATGAACTTGTCGCTGTTCTCCGTCGACCTTGGTGCTGGTCTCCGATGACCTCGGTGCTGGTCTCATTCGACCTAAGTGATGATCTCCGATGACCTAGGTGCTGATCTCCATCGACCATGGTGCTGATCTCCGATTGCCTTGGTGCTGGTCTGCGTCGAACTTGGTGCTGCTCTCTGATGACCTTGGTGCTGGTCTCCGATGAACTTGGTGCTGTTCTCCGTCGACCTTGGTGCTGGTCTCGATGAACTTGGTGCTGTTCTCCGTCGACCTTGGTGCTGGTCTCCAATGACCTCGGTGCTGGTCTCCTTCGACCTAGGTGATGATCTCCGATGACCTAGGTGCTGATATCCTTCGACCATGGTGCTGATCTCGGATGACCTTGGTGCTGGTCTGTGTCGAACTTGGTGCTGATCTCGGATGACCTTGGTGCTGGTCTGCGTCGAACTTGGTGCTGTTCTCTGTTGACCTTGGTGCTGGTCTCAGATGACCTTGGTGCTGGTCTCCGTCGAACTTGGTGCTGGTCTGCGTCGAACTTGGTGCTGGTCTCCAATGACCTTGGTGCTGGTCTCCGATGAACTTGGTGCTGTTCTCCGTCGACCTTGGTGCTGGTCTCCGTCGACATAGGTGATGATCTCCGATGACCTAGGTGCTGATATCCATCAACCAGGGTGCAGATCTCCGATCACCTTGGTGCTGGTCTCCAATGAACTTGGTGCTGTTCTCCGTCGACCTTGGTGCTGGTCTCCGATGACCTCGGTGCCGGTCTGCGTCGACCGTGGTCCCGCTCTGCGTCGATCTTGGTGCTGGTCTGCGTCGAACTTGGTGCACGTCTCTGATGACCTTGGTGCTGGTCTGCATTGAACTTGGTACTGTTCTCCGTCGACCTTTGTGCTGGTCTCCGATGAACTTCGTGCTGTTCTCCATCGACCTTCGTGCTGGTCTCCGAAGTCCTTGGTGCTGGTCTCCGATGACCTTGGTGCTGGTCTCCGTCGACCTTGGTTCTGGTCTCTGATGACCTTGGTGCTGGACTCCGATGAACTTGGTGCTGGTCTGTGTCGAACTTAGTGCTGTTCTTTGTCGACATTCGTGCTGGTCTCCGATGACCCTGGTGCTGGTCTCCGATGACCTTGGTGCTGGTCTCCATCGAACTTGGTGCTGGTCTCTGATGACCTTGGTGCTGGTCTCCGATGAATTTGGTGATGGTCTCCGATGAACTTGGTGCTGTTCTCCGTCGACCGTCGTGCTGGTCTCCGATGACCTCGGTGCTGGTCTCCGTCGACCTAGGTGATGATCTCCGATGACCTACGTGCTGATCTCCATCGACCATGGTGCTCATATCCGATGACCTTGGTGTTGGTCTGCGTCGAACTTGGTGCTGGTCTCTGATGACCTTGGTGCTGGTCTGCATCGAACTTGGTGGTGTTCTCTCTCGACCTTGGTACTGGTCTCCGATGACCTTGGTGCTGGTCTCCGTCGACCTTGGTGCTGGTCTCCGATCACCTAGGTGATGATCTCCGTCGACCTTGGTGCTGGTCTCTGATGACCTTGGTGCTGGTCTCAGATGAACTTGGTGCTGTTCTCCGTCAACCTTGGTGCTGGTCTCCGATGAACTTGGTGTTGTTCTCCGTCGACGTTGGTGCTGGTCTCTGATGACCTCGGTGCTGGTCTCGAACGACCTAGGAGGTGATCTCCAATGACCTAGGTGCTGATCTCCATCGACCATGGTGCTGATCTCCGATGACCTTGGTGCTGGTCTGCGTCGAATTTGGTGCTGGTCTCCGATGACCTTGGTACTGGTCTGCGTCGAACTTGGTGCTGTTCTATGTCGACCTTGGTGCTGGTCTCCGATGACCTTGGTGCCGGTCTCCGTCGACCTTGGTAGTGGTGTCCGATGACCTAGGTGATGATCTCCGTCGACCTTGGTGCTGGTCTCTGATGACCTTGGTGCTGGTCTCCGATGAACTTGGTGCTGTTCTCCGTCGACCTTTGTGCTGGTCTCCGATGACCTTGGTGCTGGTCTCCGATGATCTTGGTACTGGTCTCCGTCGACCTTGGTGCTGATCTCTGACGATCTTGGTGCTGGTCTCCGATGAACTTGGTGCTGTTCTCCGTCGACCTTGGTGCTGGTCTCTGATGAACTTGGTGCTGTTCTCCTTCGACGTTCGTGCTGGTCTCCGATGACCTAGGTGCTGGTCTCCGATGACCTTGGTGGAGGTCTCCGTCGACCTTGGTGCTGGTCTCTAATGACCTTGGTACTAGTCTCCGATGAACTTGGTGCTGTTCTCCGCCGACATTGGTGCTGGTGTCCGATGAACTTGGTGCTGTTCTTCGTCGACCTTGGTGCTGGTCTCCGATGACCTCGGTGCTGGTCTCCGTCGACCTAGGTGATGATCTCTGATGACCTAGGTGCTGATGTCCATCGATTACTGGTGCTGTTCTCCGTCGACCTTGGTGCTGGTCTGCGATCGAACTTGGTGCTGTTCTCCTTCGACGTTCGTGCTGGTCTCCGATGACCTTGGTGCTGGTCTCCGATGACCTTGGTGGAGGTCTCCGTCGACCTTGGTGCTGGTCTCTAATGACCTTGGTACTAGTCTCCGATGAACTTGGTGCTGTTCTCCGCCGACATTGGTGCTGGTGTCCGATGAACTTGGTGCTGTTCTTCGTCGACCTTGGTGCTGGTTTCCGATGACCTCGGTGCTGGTCTCCGTCGACCTAGGTGATGATCTCTGATGACCTAGGTGCTGATGTCCATCGATTATGGTGCTGATCTCCGATGACCTTGGTGCTGGTCTGCGTCGACCTTGGTGCTGTTCTCTGTCGACCTTGGTGCTGGTCTCCGATGACCTAGTTCATGATCTTCGTCGAACTCGGTGCTGGTCTCTGATGACCTTGGTGCTGGTCTCCGATGAACTTGGTGCTGTTCTCCGTCGACCTTCGTGCTGTTCTCCGATGTCCTTGGTGCTGGTCTCAGATGACCTTGGTGCTGGTCTCCGTCGAACTTGGTGCTGGTCTGCGTCGAACTTGGTGCTGGTCTCCGATGAACTTGGTGCTGTTCTCCGTTCGACCTTGGTGCTGGTCCCCGATGAACTTGGTGCTGTTCTCCATCGACCTTGGTGCTGGTCTCCGATGGCCTCGGTGCTGGTCTCCGTCGACCTAGGTGATGATCTCCGATGACCTAGGTGCTGATATCCATCGACCAGGGTGCAGATCTCCGATGACCTTGGTGCTGGTCTCCAATGAACTTGATGCTGTTCTCTGTCGACCTTGGTGCTGGTCTCCGATGACCTCGGTGCTGGTCTCCTTCAACCTAGGTGATGATCTCCGATGACCTAGGTGCTGATATCCATCGACCATGGTGCTGATCGAACTTGGTGCTGGTCTCTGATGACCTTGGTGCTGGTCTGCATCGAACTTGGTGGTGTTCTCTCTCGACCTTGGTACTGGTCTCCGATGACCTAGTTCATGATCTCCGTCGACCTTGGTGCTGGTCTCTGATGACCTTGGTTCTGGTCTCAGATGAACTTGGTGCTGTTCTCCGTCAACCTTGGTGCTGGTCTCCGATGAACTTGGTGTTGTTCTCCGTCGACCTTGGTGCTGGTCTCTGATGACCTCGGTGCTGGTCTCGAACGACCTAGGAGGTGATCTCCAATGACCTAGGTGCTGATCTCCATCGACCATGGTGCTGATCTCCGATGACCTTGGTGCTGGTCTGCGTCGAATTTGGTGCTGGTCTCCGATGACCTTGGAACTGGTCTGCGTCGAACTTGGTGCTGTTCTATGTCGACCTTGGTGCTGGTCTCCGATGACCTTGGTGCTGGTGTCCGATGACCTCGGTGCTGGTCTCCTTCAACCTAGGTGATGATCTCCGATGACCTAGGTGCTGATATCCATCGACCATGGTGCTGATCTCCGATGACCTTGGTGCTGGTCTGCTTCGAACTTGGTGCTGATCTCGGATGACCTTGGTGCTGGTCTGCGTCGAACTTGGTGCTGTTCTCTGTCGACCTTGGTGCTGGTCTCCAATGATCTTGGTGCTGGTCTCCGTCGACCTTGGTTCTGGTCTCTGATGACCAGCTCTGGTCATCGTCGACCGTGGTGCCGGTCTGCGTCGACCGTGGTGCCGCTCTGTGTCGACCGTGGTGCCGGTCTGCCTCGACCGTGGTGCTGCTCTGCGGTGCCGGTCTGCGTCGACCGTGGTGCAGGTCTGCGTCGACCGTGGTGCCGGTCTGTGTCGACCGTGGTGCTGGTGGTGCTGGTCTGCGTCGACCGTGGTGCTGGTCTGCGTCGACCTCGGTGCTGGTCTGCGTCGACCGTGGTGCTGGTCTCCGATGACCTTGGTGCTGGTCTCCGTCGACCGGTGCCGATGTCCCCCTGGCGTGGAAGTTTTGATACGTAATTATTATTGTCACTATTCCTTTGAGGGTTTTTTTCATACTTTTTTTATTTAATTTCTGTATATATCTGCTTACTTATTTTCTTCATCTATTTTAATTTTAATTTTATTTTCACTGCATTTTGTTTGTGTTCAAACTTTTTTCTTTTTTATTTGTTTGTTTTCTATTTGTTTATTTATTTACTCATTAATTCAATTATGTATCCATTTATTTGTTTATGCATATCTTTTAATTCTTCCTCAAGGCCTGACTAAGCACGTTTGGTTACGCTACTGGTCAAGCATCTGCTTAGCAGATTTGTCGCAGCATATATTGATTTGTCTGAACAGAGCGACGACTCGGAGTAACTGAACGGAATTGAACTGTTTTCGAACCGTGTTCGTTCTTTCCTACTTTCCATATGGAACTGGTGTAAAAGCTCTCGACAAGGTTGATTCCATATGCTGGAAGCATAAGCCATACGCTTTACCTGTGGACACTATCAAAGGCCTTCTCGAAATCTGGTATATGCCAATACCAACACTGTTTTCTTTTTGTAGCTGAGATCAGATCTTAAATGAGTCAATGTGTTGCTTGATGGTTTGGCACAGTTGTTCATTTGTGACTGGAAGGCTCACGGTGGTATTGCCTTCAATACTGACTGTGCCTACATGATCTTCACCAGTCAGTCATAGCGAAATTTCACTAATTTCTAGTTTGAGTACAAAGTCTGATTTTAAAAGCAATCCCTCACCTCAAGGCGACCGTGGCCCCAAGTTCTGGTCTCCTCCTCGCGTTGACTTCGGTGCTGGTCTCCGTCGACCTAGGTGATGATCTCCATCGACCTAGGTGCTTGTCTCCGACGACCTTGGTGCTGGTCTCTGACGACCTAGGTGCTGGTCTCTGACGACCATGGTGCTGGTCTCTGACGACCTAGGTGCTGGTCTCTGACGACCTTGGTGCTGGTTGCGTCGACAGGTGCTGATATCCCCTTGGCATGGAAGTTTTGATACGTAAGAATGTGTGCGAGTGTGGGTGTGGGTGTGGGGATTGGGAGGCAGAGGTAATCTGGGAAATGGGGAGTGTGCGTGCTTTTTTGTATCGGTGCTCGTGTGTTTTTAACTGTGGTGTTGACTTTTGTTTATGATTTCATCTCCGTGAAACTGCATGTTTGTTGCATATCTGTTGTGTATATATATGTATGTGTGTGTGTGTGTGTGTGTGTGTGTGTGTGTGTGTGTTTGTGTGTGTCTGTGTGTGTATGTGAGTGTGTGTGCTTGTCTGTGTGTCTGTGTCTACATATATTTCCTTATTTATTTATTATAGTTATTGTCACTATTTTTCAAGTTTGTATTTTTTAGTTTAATTCTTATCTGTGTAACTTGCAATATATGCTGTGTGGTGCAGCGTATATGGATTTGTCTGAACACAGCGACGCTTCAATACTGACTGTGCCAACATGATCTTCAAACCAGTCAGTCATAGCTATATTTCACTAATTTCTAGTTTGGGTACAAAGTCTGATTTTAACAGCAATCCCTCACCTCAAGGCGACCGTGGCCCCCATATTCTGGTCTCCTCCTCGCGATGACCTCGGTGCTGATCTCCGTCGACCTAGGTGATGATCTCTGATGACCTAGGTGCTGATCTCCGTCGACCATGGTGCTGGTCTCCGATGACCTCAGTGCTCGTCTCTGCCGACCTAGGTGATGATCTCCGATGACCTAGGTGCTGATCTCCATCGACCATGGTGCTGATCTCCGATGACCTTGGTGCTGGTCTCCGATGACCTTGGTGACCTTGGTGCTGGTCTCCGATGACCTTGGTGCTGGTCTGCGTCGAACTTGGTGCTGTTCTCTGATGACCTTGGTGCTGGTCTCTGATGACCTTGGAGCTGGTGTCTGATGACCTTGGTGCTGTTCTCCGTGAACGTTGGTGCTGGTCTCTGATGAACTTGGTGCTGTTCTCCGTCGACCTTGGAGCTGGTCTCCGATGACCTTGGTGCTGGTCTCCGTCGACCGGTGCCGATGTCCCCCCTGGCGTGGAAGTTTTGATACGTAATTATTATTGTCACTATTCCTTTGCTTTTTTCATACTTTTTCATATTTAATTTCTGTATATAACTGCTTACTTAGTACTAAGAGGGCCAAATGTGGGCTGGCGAGGCAAGCAGGCAGGCTTCGAAAAGGTGTAGATACAAATGTGTATCTGAAAACTGGATGTTAATACCACCCAGTCAGTCAGTGTAAAAGTCTACCAGGTGTTAAAACCACCACTGGTTATTTCAACGGACAGTCTACAAGCTTCAAAACAGATAAGTAATTTTCCTGTGATTTTGATCAATAATTTGTTATCACGTTATTGTTTAATCTTTGAACTATTAGTAAATTATTGAGAGGGCTCAAAACTCACACACACAATCACTTATCTTTGTGAGGACAAAGTGATATTTCTGTGTAATTGACTGATATTTGTTCTCGCGTTGTTGTTTAATTATTGAATTATTAGTGAATCACAGAGAGGGCCAAAAATGTGTAGAGCACCTGGGTACAAACCACGCTTGATGACCATTGGGTTATGTAATGCCCAGCGGACCCCATCTCGAGTGTGGGCTGGCGAGCAAGCAGGCAGGCTTCGAAAAGGTGTAGATACAAATGTGTATCTGAAAACTGGATGTTAATACCACCCAGTCAGTCAGTGTAAAAGTCTACCAGGTGTTAAAACCACCACTGGTTATTTCAACGGACAGTCTACAAGCTTCAAAACAGATAAGTAATTTTCCTGTGATTTTGATCAATAATTTGTTATCACGTTATTGTTTAATCTTTGAACTATTAGTAAATTATTGAGAGGGCTCAAAACTCACACACACAATCACTTATCTTTGTGAGGACAAAGTGATATTTCTGTGTAATTGACTGATAATTTGTTCTCGCGTTGTTGTTTAATTATTGAATTATTAGTGAATCACAGAGAGGGCCAAAAATGTGTAGAGCACCAGGTACAAACCACGCTTGATGACCATTGGGTTATGTAATGCCCAGCGGACCCCGTCTCGAGTGTGGGCTGGCGAGCAAGCAGGCAGGCTTCGAAAAGGTGTAGATACAAATGTGTATCTGAAAACTGGATGTTAATACCACCCAGTCAGTCAGTGTAAAAGTCTACCAGGTGTTAAAACCACCACTGGTTATTTCAACGGACAGTCTACAAGCTTCAAAACAGATAAGTAATTTTCCTGTGATTTTGATCAATAATTTGTTATCACGTTACTGTTTAATCTTTGAACTATTAGTAAATTATAGAGAGGGCTCAAAACTCACACACACAATCACTTATCTTTGTGAGGACAAAGTGATATTTCTGTGTAATTGACTGATAATTTGTTCTCGCGTTGTTGTTTAATTATTGAATTATTAGTGAATCACAGAGAGGGCCAAAAATGTGTAGAGCACCGGGTACAAACCACACTTGATGACCATTGGGTTATGTAATGCCCAGCGGACCCCATCTCGAGTGTGGGCTGGCGAGCAAGCAGGCAGGCTTCGAAAAGGTGTAGATACAAATGTGTATCTGAAAACTGGATGTTAATACCACCCAGTCAGTCAGTGTAAAAGTCTACCAGGTGTTAAAACCACCACTGGTTATTTCAACGGACAGTCTACAAGCTTCAAAACAGATAAGTAATTTTCCTGTGATTTTGATCAATAATTTGTTATCACGTTATTGTTTAATCTTTGAACTATTAGTAAATTATTGAGAGGGCTCAAAACTCACACACACAATCACTTATCTTTGTGAGGACAAAGTGATATTTCTGTGTAATTGACTGATAATTTGTTCTCGCGTTGTTGTTTAATTATTGAATTATTAGTGAATCACAGAGAGGGCCAAAAATGTGTAGAGCACCGGGTACAAACCACGCTTGATGACCATTGGGTTATGTAATGCCCAGCGGACCCCATCTCGAGTGTGGGCTGGCGAGCAAGCAGGCAGGCTTCGAAAAGGTGTAGATACAAATGTGTATCTGAAAACTGGATGTTAATACCACCCAGTCAGTCAGTGTAAAAGTCTACCAGGTGTTAAAACCACCACTGGTTATTTCAACGGACAGTCTACAAGCTTCAAAACAGATAAGTAATTTTCCTGTGATTTTGATCAATAATTTGTTATCACGTTATTGTTTAATCTTTGAACTATTAGTAAATTATTGAGAGGGCTCAAAACTCACACACACAATCACTTATCTTTGTGAGGACAAAGTGATATTTCTGTGTAATTGACTGATATTTGTTCTCGCGTTGTTGTTTAATTATTGAATTATTAGTGAATCACAGAGAGGGCCAAAAATGTGTAGAGCACTGGGTACAAACCACGCTTGATGACCATTGGGTTATGTAATGCCCAGCAGACCCCATCTCGAGTGTGGGCTGGCGAGCAAGCAGGCAGGCTTCGAAAAGGTGTAGATACAAATGTGTATCTGAAAACTGGATGTTAATACCACCCAGTCAGTCAGTGTAAAAGTCTACCAGGTGTTAAAACCACCAATGGTTATTTCAACGGACAGTCTACAAGCTTCAAAACAGATAAGTAATTTTCCTGTGATTTTGATCAATAATTTGTTATCACGTTACTGTTTAATCTTTGAACTATTAGTAAATTATAGAGAGGGCTCAAAACTCACACACACAATCACTTATCTTTGTGAGGACAAAGTGATATTTCTGTGTAATTGACTGATAATTTGTTCTCGCGTTGTTGTTTAATTATTGAATTATTAGTGAATCACAGAGAGGGCCAAAAATGTGTAGAGCACCGGGTACAAACCACGCTTGATGACCATTGGGTTATGTAATGCCCAGCGGACCCCATCTCGAGTGTGGGCTGGCGAGCAAGCAGGCAGGCTTCGAAAAGGTGTAGATACAAATGTGTATCTGAAAACTGGATGTTAATACCACCCAGTCAGTCAGTGTAAAAGTCTACCAGGTGTTAAAACCACCACTGGTTATTTCAACGGACAGTCTACAAGCTTCAAAACAGATAAGTAATTTTCCTGTGATTTTGATCAATAATTTGTTATCACGTTATTGTTTAATCTTTGAACTATTAGTAAATTATTGAGAGGGCTCAAAACTCACACACACAATCACTTATCTTTGTGAGGACAAAGTGATATTTCTGTGTAATTGACTGATAATTTGTTCTCGCGTTGTTGTTTAATTATTGAATTATTAGTGAATCACAGAGAGGGCCAAAAATGTGTAGAGCACCGGGTACAAACCACGCTTGATGACCATTGGGTTATGTAATGCCCAGCGGACCCCATCTCGAGTGTGGGCTGGCGAGCAAGCAGGCAGGCTTCGAAAAGGTGTAGATACAAATGTGTATCTGAAAACTGGATGTTAATACCACCCAGTCAGTCAGTGTAAAAGTCTACCAGGTGTTAAAACCACCACTGGTTATTTCAACGGACAGTCTACAAGCTTCAAAACAGATAAGTAATTTTCCTGTGATTTTGATCAATAATTTGTTATCACGTTATTGTTTAATCTTTGAACTATTAGTAAATTATTGAGAGGGCTCAAAACTCACACACACAATCACTTATCTTTGTGAGGACAAAGTGATATTTCTGTGTAATTGACTGATAATTTGTTCTCGCGTTGTTGTTTAATTATTGAATTATTAGTGAATCACAGAGAGGGCCAAAAATGTGTAGAGCACCGGGTACAAACCACGCTTGATGACCATTGGGTTATGTAATGCCCAGCGGACCCCATCTCGAGTGTGGGCTGGCGAGCAAGCAGGCAGGCTTCGAAAAGGTGTAGATACAAATGTGTATCTGAAAACTGGATGTTAATACCACCCAGTCAGTCAGTGTAAAAGTCTACCAGGTGTTAAAACCACCACTGGTTATTTCAACGGACAGTCTACAAGCTTCAAAACAGATAAGTAATTTTCCTGTGATTTTGATCAATAATTTGTTATCACGTTATTTTCAGAATAACCGTTATCTTCTGCAAAATAGAAGCTGCTATGAAACAATACCCATATGCACCCTTCCACTGGCATAGAGGAGACAACCCGACAAAAATCCCCAATCCCACGGCTTTCATACAGTACCAATGGGATGAATGGCTGTTGGGTTAAACAGTCACTAACTGTATGCAGTCTGGCCTTAGGGCGACACCAGGCTGACGGACTCCACACAGATGGACATCCATTGCCCTTCCCTGATAAGAGGCTCTGTCAGGGTGACCGAATATTTTCCCTCACCACATAGAACACCCTTCTATGGATACAAAAAAAACCCTGTCTCGCGTGCACCTCGGGGATCAGCTGCATAGCACGAGACATAAATTCAGATGGTTTAAATAAACTTTAATTATTCAACAATACACATGATTACAATGCATTGAATGACAAAGAGCATCAACAAGCTTAAAGCTTATACTGTGCTCACAACGTTGCACTTCAATTTTATCATGACGGCAGATGAACCATATTATGACTTGTATGAAATAACATGCATAAACAGTAAGTAATGTAATAATGAAATAAAACAAATAAACAAACAGTACATAATATAGTAAAATAATGCTAATATCAATATTAACATGAGATTAAATTTATTATCACCAAAGTAATTGGCCTAATAGAAGAAAAACACGAAGAAGAAGAAGGAAATTTAGAAGAATGGAGGGTAAGGTGGTGGAGGAGGGGGAACAGAGGGGAGAGGAGAAATTCTAACAGATCATTGGCCAATCCATTCACCTTGAATATTTGGTCAGTCAAAAAAATTCAACATATATTTTACGAATACAATCATGTTGTACTCTTTCTTCACAATACTTTCTAAGCTAAAATCTATTTGAATCGGAGATAAACTGGTGGACAGTTTGAAATATGAATATATTTGTATGATTTTGGAGAACAGGATCTCCATGCAACAGAATTTTAACGTGAATGTAGTTTGGAGATAAATTTAAGATTGTGTTTGCCCGAGCCATATGAAAGTCTTGACAAAATAATAAATAATGTTCAGCAGTTTCGCTTGCAGTGCCACAAGCACAAAGTGGGTCGTTTATTAAATGTCTGTTGAACATATCTTCTCTTAAGTCACTAATCCCTAGACGAAGTCGACAGTGAATGATTTGTTCCTTCCGTTTACCATAGTAATAATAGCTAGGCACTACAGCATCGTTAGCACATAGGTAATGTTTAAGCTGGCTTAAGGAATTGCTGGTTTTAACATAATCAGGTAGAGAATTCCAGAGATAAGTAGTAGATGGTATGAATGATTTCCGATAGAGTTCGGTGTGAAATCTTGGTACGGTGCGCGTTCCAATGACCTGCGTCTATGGTAAGAGTTATTGTCTGAAACAAGACCAGGAACAAGACCATTTAGGTAGTTAGGGCATAGACCGTTAACCATCTTGAAATAATGCACAAGTTTGTGTCTTTTCCTTCTTTCCTTAAGTGTACAGAACCCTGATTCTTGGTATATTTTTTGGTGGCTTGTCCCACGAACAGCTCCAGTTATGGTTCTTAATGCATCAAGCTGTAAATTTTCCAGAGAATCTGATTGTGCATCTGTGCAATTATCCCAAACAATATCAGCATAGTCAAAATGTGGTAATATGAATGATTTGTACATGATTTCTAATGCTCTCCTATTTAACTTGTACTTATACGTCTTAAGACAAGAAACCAACATAGTTACAGCATTGATTATACTTTTAATATGTTCCTCCCATTTACAGTTGTTTTGGAGTATGACGCCTAGATGTTTATGTGTGTCTGTACTTTGTAATGGTGTGATGCCAAAAGTAAGAGGTAAAATTGTGTCAGTGTTTCGAGAAAAATTTAATAACTCTGTTTTCCCCTCATTAAATTTGACTTTCCATCGCTTAGCCCAAGAATCTCTCTTTTCTAAGTCAGAATTGAGTGTTTGTGCACGGATGTTTGGGTTGTTTAGTGCTAAGGACATACTTGTATCATCTGCAAATAGCTTAATGTTTGAATGGATGTCGTATACAATATCATTGATATAGATAAGGAATAATAGTGGACCAAGTACAGAGCCTTGAGGAACACCTGCGGGTATTCCTTTGTAATCAGACTTATCACTCTTTATAACAACTGCTTGGATACGGTTAGAGAGGTAATCAGAAAACCAGTCAAGTAATTTACCTCGTATGCCATTCGCTCTTAACTTCAGAAGAAGTCCCTTATGCCAAACTCGATCAAAAGCTTTAGATATATCAAAGTACACAGCCTGGGTTGTGACTCCATTATCAAAAGATGAGCATAAGTCATTATAAATACAGAGCAACTGATTTACTGTCGAATCACCAGGAATAAAACCTGACTGGGAAGGAGATAAAATATGATTTGATGAAAAAAACTTGTAAACTTGCTTATGGATGCATCTCTCAAGGACTTTACCAACACAGCTAAGCAAAGAGATTGGACGGTAATTACTACAAAGTTCCTTCGAAGCTTTTTTATGCAGAGGATTTACATGAGCTGTTTTCCATACCAGAGGAAATTTTGATTCATGAAGGCTTTTGTTGAAGATCCTGGTTAGTGGGTCTAGAATGGCTGGCAATGAGGCAATTAACAATCTGTTATGTACAAGATCTGGCCCTACCGCTTTATTTTTATTTAGATTTAGAATAACACCTTCAACATCAGAAGTAGTAAGCGCTATGTCTGTAAGTTCTAAGTCGAGGAATGGAATATCAGGTAAATCTTTTTCGCTGTCTTCAAGAGTGGATTGTGAAATGAAAAAGTTGTTAAAAACATCAGCTTTATCTTTGTTTTTATAATAGACAATACCATTAGATATAATAGGGGGAATTTCATCTGACCCAACACCTTTCTTTCTCAAAAATGACTTAACAAGTTTCCACCATTCTTTTGTTCCAAAATTGGATGAAGTTGTTATCTTATTTTCTAAATTGGTGATATACTCAAGCTGTCTTTGTTTTTCTCTATATGTAACATAGTTCCTAAAACACCGAAATTGTTGCCAGTCTTCTGGTTTGTTAGTTTGTTTAGCTAATTTATGAATTATTTTACGTTCCTCTATTAGCAGCCTAATTTCATCTGTCATCCAAGGGACATCATTTGGACGTACAGTGATAGTCTTCGTTGGCATACATTGCTTTGCTTTATCCATTATAATATTTGAAAACGTTTCCGCACTTTCGTCAATTGTTTTATTATTGGTCACTTCATCCCAATTAACCTGGTGTAGGAGATTGCAAAATCTATATGTATCTAACTTATTGTAATTGAAAATTGTTCTTTTAAATGACTGTTCTCTAACTACTGTATTCTTGACAACCACATAAGGTACACTATGGTCACTGCAGATAGCAGGCAGGACATCCGTTGATTTGATCATACTGGGGCTTTGAGTAAGTATAAGATCTAAGCATGAACTTGTTACTTCGGTAATCCTCGTTGGTTCATTTATTAACTGCTTAATATGGTAGCGATTCAAAATATCTACTAAGTGGGGTGATGGTATTGTTAGGAAATCAGTATTAAAATCACCAAGAATCAAGAATTTGTTTGTGGTGTCATTGGCTCTACGTATGCTTTCTTCGATCAAATTCCAGTAATTAACATTGGAGTTAGGTGGACGATAAAAAGATCCAACTAATAAACTTATTTGATCTAATTTTGTCTCAACCCATACAGCTTCTAAACCGTTTACATGAAGGTCATTGCGAGGTTTACAATATAAATTATTTTTCACATAAATAGCAACACCGCCATGTGGATCGTTTGTTCTGTCACATCTAACAGGTGGATGGAAGTTTGTAATATGGACGGAACTATTGCTGTCTAAATCAGATCCCCCAAACCCCAAAACAGGCGTGGCAAAAGAGGTGGGAAAAGATCGTGCTTAGGTAGCAGAATGACAAAAGCAGAGCGGCTGTCAAAGAAATTCTTTAGAATCGGCAGTTGGAATTGTTCCAGCGCAAGAATGAGAATCTCAACAATTGAGAAATTGGCATATGATTTTGACATTCTATGTCTCCAAGAGACCAGGACAAGTGCAGACAGACCAATACATTTTGAGAATTTCACAGTCTTTCAAAGGAATGAAGGAAGAGGGGTAGCAATCATACTGAACAAAAACCTAAAAAACAAAGTTTCCACCATAAATCTAGAGAAATGGTGTAGCAACTCATGTGAATTATTGGGGGTGCGTCTTGAAAAACCTGACGGAGTTCACAAAAGCATCGTGCTCATCAATGCCTACGTTCACCCAGGAACCTGCACAACAAAAGAGGATTGGGCCTTTTTAGAGGAAATAGAGAACGAACTTGGAGACTCGGTCATTATCTGTGGAGACCTCAATGCAAGATCGAAGTTATGGGACCAGCGGAACACCAACCCACAAGGACTCGCACTTGAAGGAATGATAGGGGAAATTCTTCTTAGCCCTTTAACAACCACATCCCCAACCCGCCTTGGAACAAGACAAGGGGACAGTGACAGTGTGATCGACATCGCTCTAACATCTCCAAAATTCAGAGCAGAAATGAATGCAGAGACGCTTCCATACCAAGGCAGCGACCACCTCCCGGTAGCTTTCAGTCTACAGAAACTGTCCGATAAACCCTGTATGAAACTGCGTGATCCATTTCAGTATGAAACCAAAGAGACAACCGTCATCGAAAAATTAAGACGCAGAAGAAACAAAAGAACGGCACTGAACAGGATGCAAACTATTCAGCCCCCATGGTGGAATACCGACACAGAGAGAGCCTGGATAGAAAAACATGCGGCTGTCAAACTTTGGCAAAAAGAAAGAACAAAACCATCTCCGGACAAAGATATTGAAACAAAAATGAAAGAGAAAACTAAACAGTTTGAAGTCATTGCTCAAGAGGCCAAAAATGACAAGTGGAAACAGTTTTGCGAGGCACTCAGTTATGACACAACATTGACAGAGTTCTGGCAATTTTATCGTCGCATGGAAGGGAAAACGTGCACAACAACAACCCCAGACATGTTAGACACTGACGGAACCAAGCTTAAGACAAACGAAGAAAAAGGATCTGCCTTGCTCAAACGTTTCATACAACAGAGTGATCAAAGAAACTTAGATGAGAAAAAGAAATATGTTGAGGAGTTAAACCAAACCCTTATGCAGACTGGACCTGATGATGACTTGACAATGGATGATCTAAACGAGGCAATAGCTAAATGCAAGAAAGAATCGGCTCCTGGCCCAGACAAAGTTCGTTACTCAGACATCAAGGAGCTATCGGAAGAAGACAGAAGCAAACTTTTCAATCTATATCAAAACAGTTTCCAAAATGGACAGGTGCCGGAGGACTGGACACACAGCTTCTTAAAACCCATACCAAAACCAGGAAAGGACCATCGTCAGGTAAGCGGCTACCGGATCCTAACCATGCAAAACATTGTTGGAAAGCTCATGGAACGCATGATAGCCAGGAAACTTGCAAGGGATCTTGAACACAGGCACATTCTCCCTTCAAATCAAGGTGGTTACAGAACAGGTAAGTCCACATGGGAAAATGCAGCTGCTTTTGCATATGAGGTGTATGAAGGATTTCAAAGAAAAGAAGAAACACTAGCAGTAGCAATTGACCTTGAAGATGCCTACAATAAAGTCCAGTTTGCGCACCTCATGGAGCTGCTACTAAGGTATGGAGTAAGTTTGACACTGACAAGATGGATAGCAGCAGCGCTTCAGGAAAGAACCGTCGTCCTACGCCTCGGAGATTGGATGTCTGCACCTTCTAAACTATCCATGGGACTGCCACAAGGGTCTCCGCTCTCTCCTGTCCTCTACAATGTCTACACGAAGGGCCTTGCAGACTTAAACAACAATGGAATTGCTCGGGTGCTTACCCTTGCGGATGACGGCCTGGTCTTCAAAACTTCGAAAAATGCTCAGGAAAGAACTGAAGCCGTCCAGAAACAACTAAACAATATTGCTCAATGGTGCAAAGACACAGGATCTTCCATCAATCCAGCGAAAGCCCAAACGTTGCTGTGCACCCTCAACAACAAAACCGCGAGCAAATCACCACCTTCTGTGTCATTCGATGGGATTCAAATTGAGAAAACTGAATGCCTACGCTACCTAGGAATACACTTCGACAGGATGCTGACCTTCAGAAAACATACGGAAAATACTGTTCTCAAATGCAAAAAGGGCCTTTCAGTCTTAAAAGCAATGGCAACCAAAGGAATTGAACAACGCCACCTCTTCCTGCTATACCAATCACTCGTCCTCAGTGTGATCGACTACGGACTTGGGCTAACAACACCGTCTCAAAGCAACCTCCTAAAATTAGAAAGAGTCCAAAATGAAGCTATGAGGCTGATCCTTGGAACAACAAAAGACACGCCCACAGAAACCATGCGATACCTGCTTGACCTTCCTTCAGTGCAGGCCAGAAACAAGTTAGAACAGGTCAAGACCTACTTCAAAGCATTAGAAAATCCTCAAAACCCACTGCATGACGCAGTCAAAGAACCAAAAGGCAGCCGTCTAGGACGAGGAAGATCATGGATGGGGCAAGCAGAAGACACAATCCAACTAGTATGCCGACTACAAGACCTGAAAGAAACAAAAGAATGGGAGAAAAACCCCGAAAACCTCAACCATCTATTCAACACAGTCATTTCACCCACTCTAGGAAGACATTGTCGGGAATGGCCAGAGGGCAAAACTGATGCGGAAGTGAAGCTGCTTATAGAAGAAAACAGTAAAGAAGAGGACATCATCATATACACAGATGGCTCAGTCACCAAAGACCAGTCTGGTTGGGGATTCACTGCGAAACAAAATGGAAAAACAATTTGGGAAGAGAATGCTGCCTACAAAGTCACAACCTCCAGCCTAACGATGGAAGTTGAAGCTGTGACACATGCCCTCCAGTGGCTATCGTCCATCCATACGCCCGGAAACCAACATGCCATGATTCTAACCGACTCAATGAACCTCATACAGAAAATTGAAAACGGAATGGGAAGCCCAGAGTGGCATAACGCAATGCGCAACTTTCAGATTAAAAAACTCACATGGTCATACTGCCCGGGACATGCAGGTGTTAAGGGAAATGAGCGAGCTGACAGACTTGCTGGTAACGCAACACCAACGAGCGGCCTACATCTAGGAAAATCGGAAATCCTCAGAAAAGTCAAAGAATACCAAAAAGAACAGGTACAAGGCCATCACACCATCGATCGCCTCAAAGAAATAGAAGCAGAGAGAGGGAGCGGCCGCAAGTCTAACATGAAAGGTAGAGCACGATGCTTTGCAAATCAAACAAATATCGGCATCATTTCCAAACCAACATTGCGCAAATTTCTGTGGGCCTTTCCAAATACAATAGACTGAGCAACACACTAGACGCCACGTTCTTGGCATCAGAGATCTTTTCCCATCCCTCTTGCGGCCAGTCAGTGGCGGCTGTGTGTGTTTGTGTGTATGTGTGGGTCTGTGCTTTTGAGTGTGTTTGTGAATGCGCGAGAGTGAAAGTGTACACAAGTGTCAGGAGAGATATGTGTACGTGTGTGTGTGTGTGTGTGTGTGTGTGTGTGTGTGAGGGGAGGTGGGAGTGCGGGGGGAGGTGGGGTAGAGGATGAGGTATGTGAGTGTATGCATGCCTACACTGTGGGAGCAACAGGATATTGGAACGTATATATATATATATATATATATATATATATATATATATATATATATATATATATATATCTTTGTATGTACGTGTGTGGGGTTGGGGGTGGGAGATATGGGCGTATGTGTGTGTGCTTGTACAAGTAAGTGTTCATCTCTGTGAGTGTGTGTTTGTGTGTGTGTGTGTGTGTGTGCCGTGGAAGCTGCGATACGTAGACTAGAAATGAGTGTGTGGAGGAGGGGATAGAGGAGGTGCAAGGTAATGTGTGTGTGTGTGTTGGAGCTCATGTACGTTTATATGTATTTGACTGTGCTTTCATATGTGCTTGTACAAGTAAGTGTTCATCTCTGTGAGTGTGTGTTTGTGTGTGTGTGTGTGTGTGTGTGTGTGTGTGTGCCGTGGAAGCTGCGATACTTAGACTTGAAATGAGTGTGTGGAGGAGGGGGCTAGAGGAGGTGCACGGTAATGCGTGTGTGTGTGTGTGTGTGTGTGTGTGTGTGTGTGTGTGTGTTGGAGCTCATGTACGTTTATATGCATTTGACTGTGCTTTCATATATGTGAAACTGCATGTTTGGTGCATTTCTGTTATGCATGTGTGGGTGTATGTGTGAATGTGTGTCTTCATATTTTACATTTATTCGCTTATTTATCACCATTGTTGTCTTATTTATTTATTTATGTTTTATTATTATCATTTTATTAGTATTACTAATATTATAACTACTACCTTTTTCTACATTATAATTATTTATTTATTTATTTATGCAAGCTTATCTATTATTTATTCCCCCGTTTTTTTTTTTGTTGTTTTTTTTTTTGTTTGTTTTTTTTGTTTTTGTTTTTTCTCAAGGCCTGACTAAGCGCGTTGGGTTACGCTGCTGGTCAGGCATCTGCTTGGCAGATGTGGTGTAGCGTATATGGTTTTGTCCGAACGCAGTGACGCCTCCTTGAGCTACTGAAACTGAAACTGATCTGCTTACTTATTTTCTTCATCTATTTGAATTGGAATTTTATTTTCATTGCATTTTGTTTGTATAGATATTTCCTTATTTTTTATTTGTTTATTTATTTACTCATTAAATCAATTATGTATCCGTTTATTTGTTTATGCACATTTCTTTTCATTTTTCCTCAAGGCCTGACTAAGCAAGTTTGGTTACGCTGCTGGTCAAACTTCTGCTTTGCAGATTTGGTGCAGCGTATATGTGTTTGTCTGAACACAGTGGCACCTCGGAGTAACTGAACGGAATTGAACTGTTTTCAGCACGAATCTGTGTTCGCTCCATCCCACTTTCCATATGAAACTGGTGTCAAAGCTCTTGATAGGGTTGATCCCATATGCAGGAAGTATAAGCCATACGCTTTACCTGTGGACACTATCAAAGGCCTCCTCGAAATCTGTTATATGCTAATACCAACATAGTTTTCTTTTCGTAGCTGAGATCAGATCTTAAATGAGGCAATGTGCTGCTTGATGGTTTGGCACACTTGTTCATTTGTGACTGGAAGCTTCACGGTGGTATTGCCTTCAATACTGACTGTGCCTACATGATCTTCAAACCAGTCAGTCATAGCTATATTTCATTAATTTCTAGTTTTGGTACAAAGCCTGATTTTAAAAGCAATCCCTCACCTCAAGGCGACCGTGGCCCCATGTTCTGGTCTCCTCCTCGCGTTGACCTCGGTGCTGGTCTTCATCGACCTTGGTGCTGATCTCTGTCGACCTAGGTGCTGGTCTCCGTCGACCTAGGTGCTGGTCTGCGTTGACTGGTGCTGATGTCCCCCTGGCGTGGAAGTTTTGATACGTAAGAATGTGTGCGAGTGTGTGTGTAGGGGGGAGGGGGGGTTGGGAGGCAGGGGTCATCTGGGAAATGGGGACTGCGTGTTTATGTATCGGTGCTCATGTGTTTTTGTCTGTGGTGTTGGGCCTGTGCACTTTTGTTTATGATTTGATCTCTGTGAAACTGCATATCTGTTCTATGTATGCATGTGTGTGTGTGAGTGTGTGTCCGTGTCTGTGTCTGTGTTTACATATATTTCCTTATTTATTTATTATTGTCACTATTTTTCAAGTCTGTATTTTTTAGTTTAATTATTATCTGTGTAACTTGCATATCTGCTGTGTGGTGCAGCGCATATGGATTTGTCTGAACACAGCGACACTTCAATACTGACTGTGCCAACATGATCTTCAAACCAGTCACTAATAGCGATATTTCACTAATTTCTAGTGTGGGTACAAAGTCTGATTTTAAAAGCAATCCCTCACCTCAAGGCGACCGTGGCCCCATGTTCTGGTCTCCTCCGCGCGTTGACCTCAGTGCTGGTCTCCATCGACCTAGGTGATGATCTCCGATTACCTAGGTGCTGATCTCCGTCAACCATGGTGCTGATCTCCGATGACCTTGGTGCTGTTCTCCGTCGACCATGGTGCTGTTCTCCGTCGACCTTGGTGCTGGTCTCCAATGACCTTGATGCTGGTCTCCGTCAACCGGTGCCGATGTCCCCCTGGCGTGGAAGTTTTGATACGTAATTATTATTGTCACTATTCCTTTGTTTTTTTCATACTTTTTATTTAATTTCTGTATACATCTGCTTACTTATTTTCTTCATCTATTTTAATTTGAATTTTATTTTCATTGCATTTTGTTTGTATACATACTTCTTTATTTCTTATTTGTTTATTTATTTACTCATTAATTCAATCATGTATCCATTTATTTGTTTATGCACATTTCTTTTCATTTTTCCTCAAGGCCTGACTAAGAATGTTTGGTTACGCTGCTGGTCAAACTTCTGCTTTGCAGATTTGGTGCAGCGTATATGGGTTTGTCTGAACACAGTGACGCCTCGGAGTATGTCACGACCCCCCTAGGGAAGAGGTCGAGAACTGTTTTAAAACCTAACACCCAACCCAGTTCACCCGACAACACAAACACAGAATACAGATATTTTTCGTCCACACAAAATTTATTCTCTTCCGCTCTGTCTATCCCACTCACGCAACCACACACAGCCTATACATGCAAAATAAACAAAAACAACCGTATACCATAACTACAAAAGAAAAGAGAAGAAACGAACAGAAGTCGCACACAAAACTACCGATTCTCCTAAACGTAATCAAAAGCAATTTTCCACACACACACACACTCAAGGAGAAGACAAAGCACCCCAACACCAGAACAGGTGCGCATGTTCACGCCTTAGTCTTTGGCGGCTTCAGGAAGTTTCCCTCTTAAAAGAAAAAACAACAACGAGAACAAAAAAAACCTGACACACGGCCCAGACAAACTTCGGCGGGTTCGACCCAGTTTCAGTTTCAGTTTCAGTAGTTCAAGGAGGCGTCACAGCGTTCGGACAAAACCATATACGCTACACCACATCTGCCAAGCCAAGCAGATGCCTGACCAGCAGCGTAACCCAACGCGCTTAGTCAGGCCTTGAGAAAAAAAACAAAACAAAAAAAAACCCAAAAAAACGGGGGAATAAATAATAGATAAGCTTGCATAAATAAATAAATAAATAAATAATAATTATAATATAGAAAAAGGTAGTAGTAATAATATTAGTAATACTAATAAAATGATAATAATAAAACATAAATAAATAAATAAGACAACAATGGTGATAAATAAGCGAATAAATGTAAAACATGAAGACACACATTCACACATACACCCACACATGCATAACAGAAATGCACCAAACATGCAGTTTCACAGATATGAAAGCACAGTCAAATACATATAAACGTACATGAGCTCCAACACACACACACACATTACCTTGCACCTCCTCTACCCCCTCCTCCACACACTCATTTCTAGTCTACGTATCGCAGCTTCCACGGCACACACACACACACACACACACACACACACACAAACACATACTCACAGAGATGAACACTTACTTGTACAAGCACACACACATACGCCCATATCTCCCACCCCCAACCCCACACACGTACATACAAAGATATATATATATATATATATATATATATATATATATATATATATATATATATACGTTCCAATATCCTGTGGCTCCCACAGTGTAGGCATGCATACACTCACAATCACTTATCTTTGTGAGGACAAAGTGATATTTCTGTGTAATTGACTGATAATTTGTTCTCGCATTGTTGTTTAATTATTGAATTATTAGTCAATCACAGAGAGGGCCAAAAATGTGTAGAGCAGCCGGGTACAAACCACGCTTTATGACCATTGGGTTATGTAATGCCCAGCGGACCCCATCTCGAGTGTGGGCTGGCGAGCAAGCAGGCAGGCTTCGAAAAGGTGTAGATACAAATGTGTATCTGAAAACTGGATGTTAATACCACCCAGTCAGTCAGTGTAAAAGTCTACCAGGTGTTAAAACCACCACTGGTTATTTCAACGGACAGTCTACAAGCTTCAAAACAGATAAGTAATTTTCCTGTGATTTTGATCAATAATTTGTTATCACGTTATTGTTTAATCTTTGAACTATTAGTAAATTATTGAGAGGGCTCAAAACTCACACACACAATCACTTATCTTTGTGAGGACAAAGTGATATTTCTGTGTAATTGACTGATAATTTGTTCTCGCGTTGTTGTTTAATTATTGAATTATTAGTGAATCACAGAGAGGGCCAAAAATGTGTAGAGCACCGGGTACAAACCACGCTTGATGACCATTGGGTTATGTAATGCCCAGTGGACCCCATCTCGAGTGTGGGCTGGCGAGCAAGCAGGCAGGCTTCGAAAAGGTGTAGATACAAATGTGTATCTGAAAACTGGATGTTAATACCACCCAGTCAGTCAGTGTAAAAGTCTACCAGGTGTTAAAACCACCACTGGTTATTTCAACGGACAGTCTACAAGCTTCAAAACAGATAAGTAATTTTCCTGTGATTTTGATCAATAATTTGTTATCACGTTATTGTTTAATCTTTGAACTATTAGTAAATTATTGAGAGGGCTCAAAACTCACACACACAATCACTTATCTTTGTGAGGACAAAGTGATATTTCTGTGTAATTGACTGATATTTGTTCTCGCGTTGTTGTTTAATTATTGAATTATTAGTGAATCACAGAGAGGGCCAAAAATGTGTAGAGCACCGGGTACAAACCACGCTTGATGACCATTGGGTTATGTAATGCCCAGCAGACCCCATCTCGAGTGTGGGCTGGCGAGCAAGCAGGCAGGCTTCGAAAAGGTGTAGATACAAATGTGTATCTGAAAACTGGATGTTAATACCACCCAGTCAGTCAGTGTAAAAGTCTACCAGGTGTTAAAACCACCACTGGTTATTTCAACGGACAGTCTACAAGCTTCAAAACAGATAAGTAATTTTCCTGTGATTTTGATCAATAATTTGTTATCACGTTATTTTCAGAATAACCGTTATCTTCTGCAAAATAGAAGCTGCTATGAAACAATACCCATATGCACCCTTCCACTGGCATAGAGGAGACAACCCGACAAAAATCCCCAATCCCACGGCTTTCATACAGTACCAATGGGATGAATGGCTGTTGGGTTAAACAGTCACTAACTGTATGCAGTCTGGCCTTAGGGCGACACCAGGCTGACCGACTCCACACAGATGGACATCCATTGCCCTTCCCTGATAAGAGGCTCTGTCAGGGTGACCGAATATTTTCCCTCACCACATAGAACACCCTTCTATGGATACAAAAAAAACCCTGTCTCGCGTGCACCTCGGGGATCAGCTGCATAGCACGAGACATAAATTCAGATGGTTTAAATAAACTTTAATTATTCAACAATACACATGATTACAATGCATTGAATGACAAAGAGCATCAACAAGCTTAAAGCTTATACTGTGCTCACAACGTTGCACTTCAATTTTATCATGACGGCAGATGAACCATATTATGACTTGTATGAAATAACATGCATAAACAGTAAGTAATGTAATAATGAAATAAAACAAATAAACAAACAGTACATAATATAGTAAAATAATGCTAATATCAATATTAACATGAGATTAAATTTATTATCACCAAAGTAATTGGCCTAATAGAAGAAAAACACGAAGAAGAAGAAGGAAATTTAGAAGAATGGAGGGTAAGGTGGTGGAGGAGGGGGAACAGAGGGGAGAGGAGAAATTCTAACAGATCATTGGCCAATCCATTCACCTTGAATATTTGGTCAGTCAAAAAAATTCAACATATATTTTACGAATACAATCATGTTGTACTCTTTCTTCACAATACTTTCTAAGCTAAAATCTATTTGAATCGGAGATAAACTGGTGGACAGTTTGAAATATGAATATATTTGTATGATTTTGGAGAACAGGATCTCCATGCAACAGAATTTTAACGTGAATGTAGTTTGGAGATAAATTTAAGATTGTGTTTGCCCGAGCCATATGAAAGTCTTGACAAAATAATAAATAATGTTCAGCAGTTTCGCTTGCAGTGCCACAAGCACAAAGTGGGTCGTTTATTAAATGTCTGTTGAACATATCTTCTCTTAAGTCACTAATCCCTAGACGAAGTCGACAGTGAATGATTTGTTCCTTCCGTTTACCATAGTAATAATAGCTAGGCACTACAGCATCGTTAGCACATAGGTAATGTTTAAGCTGGCTTAAGGAATTGCTGGTTTTAACATAATCAGGTAGAGAATTCCAGAGATAAGTAGTAGATGGTATGAATGATTTCCGATAGAGTTCGGTGTGAAATCTTGGTACGGTGCGCGTTCCAATGACCTGCGTCTATGGTAAGAGTTATTGTCTGAAACAAGACCAGGAACAAGACCATTTAGGTAGTTAGGGCATAGACCGTTAACCATCTTGAAATAATGCACAAGTTTGTGTCTTTTCCTTCTTTCCTTAAGTGTACAGAACCCTGATTCTTGGTATATTTTTTGGTGGCTTGTCCCACGAACAGCTCCAGTTATGGTTCTTAATGCATCAAGCTGTAAATTTTCCAGAGAATCTGATTGTGCATCTGTGCAATTATCCCAAACAATATCAGCATAGTCAAAATGTGGTAATATGAATGATTTGTACATGATTTCTAATGCTCTCCTATTTAACTTGTACTTATACGTCTTAAGACAAGAAACCAACATAGTTACAGCATTGATTATACTTTTAATATGTTCCTCCCATTTACAGTTGTTTTGGAGTATGACGCCTAGATGTTTATGTGTGTCTGTACTTTGTAATGGTGTGATGCCAAAAGTAAGAGGTAAAATTGTGTCAGTGTTTCGAGAAAAATTTAATAACTCTGTTTTCCCCTCATTAAATTTGACTTTCCATCGCTTAGCCCAAGAATCTCTCTTTTCTAAGTCAGAATTGAGTGTTTGTGCACGGATGTTTGGGTTGTTTAGTGCTAAGGACATACTTGTATCATCTGCAAATAGCTTAATGTTTGAATGGATGTCGTATACAATATCATTGATATAGATAAGGAATAATAGTGGACCAAGTACAGAGCCTTGAGGAACACCTGCGGGTATTCCTTTGTAATCAGACTTATCACTCTTTATAACAACTGCTTGGATACGGTTAGAGAGGTAATCAGAAAACCAGTCAAGTAATTTACCTCGTATGCCATTCGCTCTTAACTTCAGAAGAAGTCCCTTATGCCAAACTCGATCAAAAGCTTTAGATATATCAAAGTACACAGCCTGGGTTGTGACTCCATTATCAAAAGATGAGCATAAGTCATTATAAATACAGAGCAACTGATTTACTGTCGAATCACCAGGAATAAAACCTGACTGGGAAGGAGATAAAATATGATTTGATGAAAAAAACTTGTAAACTTGCTTATGGATGCATCTCTCAAGGACTTTACCAACACAGCTAAGCAAAGAGATTGGACGGTAATTACTACAAAGTTCCTTCGAAGCTTTTTTATGCAGAGGATTTACATGAGCTGTTTTCCATACCAGAGGAAATTTTGATTCATGAAGGCTTTTGTTGAAGATCCTGGTTAGTGGGTCTAGAATGGCTGGCAATGAGGCAATTAACAATCTGTTATGTACAAGATCTGGCCCTACCGCTTTATTTTTATTTAGATTTAGAATAACACCTTCAACATCAGAAGTAGTAAGCGCTATGTCTGTAAGTTCTAAGTCGAGGAATGGAATATCAGGTAAATCTTTTTCGCTGTCTTCAAGAGTGGATTGTGAAATGAAAAAGTTGTTAAAAACATCAGCTTTATCTTTGTTTTTATAATAGACAATACCATTAGATATAATAGGGGGAATTTCATCTGACCCAACACCTTTCTTTCTCAAAAATGACTTAACAAGTTTCCACCATTCTTTTGTTCCAAAATTGGATGAAGTTGTTATCTTATTTTCTAAATTGGTGATATACTCAAGCTGTCTTTGTTTTTCTCTATATGTAACATAGTTCCTAAAACACCGAAATTGTTGCCAGTCTTCTGGTTTGTTAGTTTGTTTAGCTAATTTATGAATTATTTTACGTTCCTCTATTAGCAGCCTAATTTCATCTGTCATCCAAGGGACATCATTTGGACGTACAGTGATAGTCTTCGTTGGCATACATTGCTTTGCTTTATCCATTATAATATTTGAAAACGTTTCCGCACTTTCGTCAATTGTTTTATTATTGGTCACTTCATCCCAATTAACCTGGTGTAGGAGATTGCAAAATCTATATGTATCTAACTTATTGTAATTGAAAATTGTTCTTTTAAATGACTGTTCTCTAACTACTGTATTCTTGACAACCACATAAGGTACACTATGGTCACTGCAGATAGCAGGCAGGACATCCGTTGATTTGATCATACTGGGGCTTTGAGTAAGTATAAGATCTAAGCATGAACTTGTTACTTCGGTAATCCTCGTTGGTTCATTTATTAACTGCTTAATATGGTAGCGATTCAAAATATCTACTAAGTGGGGTGATGGTATTGTTAGGAAATCAGTATTAAAATCACCAAGAATCAAGAATTTGTTTGTGGTGTCATTGGCTCTACGTATGCTTTCTTCGATCAAATTCCAGTAATTAACATTGGAGTTAGGTGGACGATAAAAAGATCCAACTAATAAACTTATTTGATCTAATTTTGTCTCAACCCATACAGCTTCTAAACCGTTTACATGAAGGTCATTGCGAGGTTTACAATATAAATTATTTTTCACATAAATAGCAACACCGCCATGTGGATCGTTTGTTCTGTCACATCTAACAGGTGGATGGAAGTTTGTAATATGGACGGAACTATTGCTGTCTAAATCAGATCCCCAAAACCCCAAAACAGGCGTGGCAAAAGAGGTGGGAAAAGATCGTGCTTAGGTAGCAGAATGACAAAAGCAGAGCGGCTGTCAAAGAAATTCTTTAGAATCGGCAGTTGGAATTGTTCCAGCGCAAGAATGAGAATCTCAACAATTGAGAAATTGGCATATGATTTTGACATTCTATGTCTCCAAGAGACCAGGACAAGTGCAGACAGACCAATACATTTTGAGAATTTCACAGTCTTTCAAAGGAATGAAGGAAGAGGGGTAGCAATCATACTGAACAAAAACCTAAAAAACAAAGTTTCCACCATAAATCTAGAGAAATGGTGTAGCAACTCATGTGAATTATTGGGGGTGCGTCTTGAAAAACCTGACGGAGTTCACAAAAGCATCGTGCTCATCAATGCCTACGTTCACCCAGGAACCTGCACAACAAAAGAGGATTGGGCCTTTTTAGAGGAAATAGAGAACGAACTTGGAGACTCGGTCATTATCTGTGGAGACCTCAATGCAAGATCGAAGTTATGGGACCAGCGGAACACCAACCCACAAGGACTCGCACTTGAAGGAATGATAGGGGAAATTCTTCTTAGCCCTTTAACAACCACATCCCCAACCCGCCTTGGAACAAGACAAGGGGACAGTGACAGTGTGATCGACATCGCTCTAACATCTCCAAAATTCAGAGCAGAAATGAATGCAGAGACGCTTCCATACCAAGGCAGCGACCACCTCCCGGTAGCTTTCAGTCTACAGAAACTGTCCGATAAACCCTGTATGAAACTGCGTGATCCATTTCAGTATGAAACCAAAGAGACAACCGTCATCGAAAAATTAAGACGCAGAAGAAACAAAAGAACGGCACTGAACAGGATGCAAACTATTCAGCCCCCATGGTGGAATACCGACACAGAGAGAGCCTGGATAGAAAAACATGCGGCTGTCAAACTTTGGCAAAAAGAAAGAACAAAACCATCTCCGGACAAAGATATTGAAACAAAAATGAAAGAGAAAACTAAACAGTTTGAAGTCATTGCTCAAGAGGCCAAAAATGACAAGTGGAAACAGTTTTGCGAGGCACTCAGTTATGACACAACATTGACAGAGTTCTGGCAATTTTATCGTCGCATGGAAGGGAAAACGTGCACAACAACAACCCCAGACATGTTAGACACTGACGGAACCAAGCTTAAGACAAACGAAGAAAAAGGATCTGCCTTGCTCAAACGTTTCATACAACAGAGTGATCAAAGAAACTTAGATGAGAAAAAGAAATATGTTGAGGAGTTAAACCAAACCCTTATGCAGACTGGACCTGATGATGACTTGACAATGGATGATCTAAACGAGGCAATAGCTAAATGCAAGAAAGAATCGGCTCCTGGCCCAGACAAAGTTCGTTACTCAGACATCAAGGAGCTATCGGAAGAAGACAGAAGCAAACTTTTCAATCTATATCAAAACAGTTTCCAAAATGGACAGGTGCCGGAGGACTGGACACACAGCTTCTTAAAACCCATACCAAAACCAGGAAAGGACCATCGTCAGGTAAGCGGCTACCGGATCCTAACCATGCAAAACATTGTTGGAAAGCTCATGGAACGCATGATAGCCAGGAAACTTGCAAGGGATCTTGAACACAGGCACATTCTCCCTTCAAATCAAGGTGGTTACAGAACAGGTAAGTCCACATGGGAAAATGCAGCTGCTTTTGCATATGAGGTGTATGAAGGATTTCAAAGAAAAGAAGAAACACTAGCAGTAGCAATTGACCTTGAAGATGCCTACAATAAAGTCCAGTTTGCGCACCTCATGGAGCTGCTACTAAGGTATGGAGTAAGTTTGACACTGACAAGATGGATAGCAGCAGCGCTTCAGGAAAGAACCGTCGTCCTACGCCTCGGAGATTGGATGTCTGCACCTTCTAAACTATCCATGGGACTGCCACAAGGGTCTCCGCTCTCTCCTGTCCTCTACAATGTCTACACGAAGGGCCTTGCAGACTTAAACAACAATGGAATTGCTCGGGTGCTTACCCTTGCGGATGACGGCCTGGTCTTCAAAACTTCGAAAAATGCTCAGGAAAGAACTGAAGCCGTCCAGAAACAACTAAACAATATTGCTCAATGGTGCAAAGACACAGGATCTTCCATCAATCCAGCGAAAGCCCAAACGTTGCTGTGCACCCTCAACAACAAAACCGCGAGCAAATCACCACCTTCTGTGTCATTCGATGGGATTCAAATTGAGAAAACTGAATGCCTACGCTACCTAGGAATACACTTCGACAGGATGCTGACCTTCAGAAAACATACGGAAAATACTGTTCTCAAATGCAAAAAGGGCCTTTCAGTCTTAAAAGCAATGGCAACCAAAGGAATTGAACAACGCCACCTCTTCCTGCTATACCAATCACTCGTCCTCAGTGTGATCGACTACGGACTTGGGCTAACAACACCGTCTCAAAGCAACCTCCTAAAATTAGAAAGAGTCCAAAATGAAGCTATGAGGCTGATCCTTGGAACAACAAAAGACACGCCCACAGAAACCATGCGATACCTGCTTGACCTTCCTTCAGTGCAGGCCAGAAACAAGTTAGAACAGGTCAAGACCTACTTCAAAGCATTAGAAAATCCTCAAAACCCACTGCATGACGCAGTCAAAGAACCAAAAGGCAGCCGTCTAGGACGAGGAAGATCATGGATGGGGCAAGCAGAAGACACAATCCAGCTAGTATGCCGACTACAAGACCTGAAAGAAACAAAAGAATGGGAGAAAAACCCCGAAAACCTCAACCATCTATTCAACACAGTCATTTCACCCACTCTAGGAAGACATTGTCGGGAATGGCCAGAGGGCAAAACTGATGCGGAAGTGAAGCTGCTTATAGAAGAAAACAGTAAAGAAGAGGACATCATCATATACACAGATGGCTCAGTCACCAAAGACCAGTCTGGTTGGGGATTCACTGCGAAACAAAATGGAAAAACAATTTGGGAAGAGAATGCTGCCTACAAAGTCACAACCTCCAGCCTAACGATGGAAGTTGAAGCTGTGACACATGCCCTCCAGTGGCTATCGTCCATCCATACGCCCGGAAACCAACATGCCATGATTCTAACCGACTCAATGAACCTCATACAGAAAATTGAAAACGGAATGGGAAGCCCAGAGTGGCATAACGCAATGCGCAACTTTCAGATTAAAAAACTCACATGGTCATACTGCCCGGGACATGCAGGTGTTAAGGGAAATGAGCGAGCTGACAGACTTGCTGGTAACGCAACACCAACGAGCGGCCTACATCTAGGAAAATCGGAAATCCTCAGAAAAGTCAAAGAATACCAAAAAGAACAGGTACAAGGCCATCAAACCATCGATCGCCTCAAAGAAATAGAAGCAGAGAGAGGGAGCGGCCGCAAGTCTAACATGAAAGGTAGAGCACGATGCTTTGCAAATCAAACAAATATCGGCATCATTTCCAAACCAACATTGCGCAAATTTCTGTGGGCCTTTCCAAATACAATAGACTGAGCAACACACTAGACGCCACGTTCTTGGCATCAGAGATCTTTTCCCATCCCTCTTGCGGCCAGTCAGTGGCGGCTGTGTGTGTTTGTGTGTATGTGTGGGTCTGTGCTTTTGAGTGTGTTTGTGAATGCGCGAGAGTGAAAGTGTACACAAGTGTCAGGAGAGATATGTGTACGTGTGTGTGTGTGTGTGTGTGTGTGTGTGTGAGGGGAGGTGGGAGTGCGGGGGGAGGTGGGGTAGAGGATGAGGTATGTGAGTGTATGCATGCCTACACTGTGGGAGCAACAGGATATTGGAACGTATATATATATATATATATATATATATATATATATATATATCTTTGTATGTACGTGTGTGGGGTTGGGGGTGGGAGATATGGGCGTATGTGTGTGTGCTTGTACAAGTAAGTGTTCATCTCTGTGAGTGTGTGTTTGTGTGTGTGTGTGTGTGTGTGCCGTGGAAGCTGCGATACGTAGACTAGAAATGAGTGTGTGGAGGAGGGGGTAGAGGAGGTGCAAGGTAATGTGTGTGTGTGTGTTGGAGCTCATGTACGTTTATATGTATTTGACTGTGCTTTCATATGTGCTTGTACAAGTAAGTGTTCATCTCTGTGAGTGTGTGTTTGTGTGTGTGTGTGTGTGTGTGTGTGTGTGTGTGTGCCGTGGAAGCTGCGATACTTAGACTTGAAATGAGTGTGTGGAGGAGGGGGCTAGAGGAGGTGCACGGTAATGCGTGTGTGTGTGTGTGTGTGTGTGTGTGTGTGTGTGTGTGTTGGAGCTCATGTACGTTTATATGCATTTGACTGTGCTTTCATATATGTGAAACTGCATGTTTGGTGCATTTCTGTTATGCATGTGTGGGTGTATGTGTGAATGTGTGTCTTCATATTTTACATTTATTCGCTTATTTATCACCATTGTTGTCTTATTTATTTATTTATGTTTTATTATTATCATTTTATTAGTATTACTAATATTATAACTACTACCTTTTTCTACATTATAATTATTTATTTATTTATTTATGCAAGCTTATCTATTATTTATTCCCCCGTTTTTTTTTTTGTTGTTTTTTTTTTTGTTTGTTTTTTTTGTTTTTGTTTTTTCTCAAGGCCTGACTAAGCGCGTTGGGTTACGCTGCTGGTCAGGCATCTGCTTGGCAGATGTGGTGTAGCGTATATGGTTTTGTCCGAACGCAGTGACGCCTCCTTGAGCTACTGAAACTGAAACTGATCTGCTTACTTATTTTCTTCATCTATTTGAATTGGAATTTTATTTTCATTGCATTTTGTTTGTATAGATATTTCCTTATTTTTTATTTGTTTATTTATTTACTCATTAAATCAATTATGTATCCGTTTATTTGTTTATGCACATTTCTTTTCATTTTTCCTCAAGGCCTGACTAAGCAAGTTTGGTTACGCTGCTGGTCAAACTTCTGCTTTGCAGATTTGGTGCAGCGTATATGTGTTTGTCTGAACACAGTGGCACCTCGGAGTAACTGAACGGAATTGAACTGTTTTCAGCACGAATCTGTGTTCGCTCCATCCCACTTTCCATATGAAACTGGTGTCAAAGCTCTTGATAGGGTTGATCCCATATGCAGGAAGTATAAGCCATACGCTTTACCTGTGGACACTATCAAAGGCCTCCTCGAAATCTGTTATATGCTAATACCAACATAGTTTTCTTTTCGTAGCTGAGATCAGATCTTAAATGAGGCAATGTGCTGCTTGATGGTTTGGCACACTTGTTCATTTGTGACTGGAAGCTTCACGGTGGTATTGCCTTCAATACTGACTGTGCCTACATGATCTTCAAACCAGTCAGTCATAGCTATATTTCATTAATTTCTAGTTTTGGTACAAAGCCTGATTTTAAAAGCAATCCCTCACCTCAAGGCGACCGTGGCCCCATGTTCTGGTCTCCTCCTCGCGTTGACCTCGGTGCTGGTCTTCATCGACCTTGGTGCTGATCTCTGTCGACCTAGGTGCTGGTCTCCGTCGACCTAGGTGCTGGTCTGCGTTGACTGGTGCTGATGTCCCCCTGGCGTGGAAGTTTTGATACGTAAGAATGTGTGCGAGTGTGTGTGTAGGGGGGAGGGGGGGTTGGGAGGCAGGGGTCATCTGGGAAATGGGGACTGCGTGTTTATGTATCGGTGCTCATGTGTTTTTGTCTGTGGTGTTGGGCCTGTGCACTTTTGTTTATGATTTGATCTCTGTGAAACTGCATATCTGTTCTATGTATGCATGTGTGTGTGTGAGTGTGTGTCCGTGTCTGTGTCTGTGTTTACATATATTTCCTTATTTATTTATTATTGTCACTATTTTTCAAGTCTGTATTTTTTAGTTTAATTATTATCTGTGTAACTTGCATATCTGCTGTGTGGTGCAGCGCATATGGATTTGTCTGAACACAGCGACACTTCAATACTGACTGTGCCAACATGATCTTCAAACCAGTCACTAATAGCGATATTTCACTAATTTCTAGTGTGGGTACAAAGTCTGATTTTAAAAGCAATCCCTCACCTCAAGGCGACCGTGGCCCCATGTTCTGGTCTCCTCCGCGCGTTGACCTCAGTGCTGGTCTCCATCGACCTAGGTGATGATCTCCGATTACCTAGGTGCTGATCTCCGTCAACCATGGTGCTGATCTCCGATGACCTTGGTGCTGTTCTCCGTCGACCATGGTGCTGTTCTCCGTCGACCTTGGTGCTGGTCTCCAATGACCTTGATGCTGGTCTCCGTCAACCGGTGCCGATGTCCCCCTGGCGTGGAAGTTTTGATACGTAATTATTATTGTCACTATTCCTTTGTTTTTTTCATACTTTTTATTTAATTTCTGTATACATCTGCTTACTTATTTTCTTCATCTATTTTAATTTGAATTTTATTTTCATTGCATTTTGTTTGTATACATACTTCTTTATTTCTTATTTGTTTATTTATTTACTCATTAATTCAATCATGTATCCATTTATTTGTTTATGCACATTTCTTTTCATTTTTCCTCAAGGCCTGACTAAGAATGTTTGGTTACGCTGCTGGTCAAACTTCTGCTTTGCAGATTTGGTGCAGCGTATATGGGTTTGTCTGAACACAGTGACGCCTCGGAGTATGTCACGACCCCCCTAGGGAAGAGGTCGAGAACTGTTTTAAAACCTAACACCCAACCCAGTTCACCCGACAACACAAACACAGAATACAGATATTTTTCGTCCACACAAAATTTATTCTCTTCCGCTCTGTCTATCCCACTCACGCAACCACACACAGCCTATACATGCAAAATAAACAAAAACAACCGTATACCATAACTACAAAAGAAAAGAGAAGAAACGAACAGAAGTCGCACACAAAACTACCGATTCTCCTAAACGTAATCAAAAGCAATTTTCCACACACACACACACTCAAGGAGAAGACAAAGCACCCCAACACCAGAACAGGTGCGCATGTTCACGCCTTAGTCTTTGGCGGCTTCAGGAAGTTTCCCTCTTAAAAGAAAAAACAACAACGAGAACAAAAAAAACCTGACACACGGCCCAGACAAACTTCGGCGGGTTCGACCCAGTTTCAGTTTCAGTTTCAGTAGTTCAAGGAGGCGTCACAGCGTTCGGACAAAACCATATACGATACACCACATCTGCCAAGCCAAGCAGATGCCTGACCAGCAGCGTAACCCAACGCGCTTAGTCAGGCCTTGAGAAAAAAAACAAACAAAAAAAAACAAAAAAACGGGGGAATAAATAATAGATAAGCTTGCATAAATAAATAAATAAATAAATAATAATTATAATATAGAAAAAGGTAGTAGTAATAATATTAGTAATACTAATAAAATGATAATAATAAAACATAAATAAATAAATAAGACAACAATGGTGATAAATAAGCGAATAAATGTAAAACATGAAGACACACATTCACACATACACCCACACATGCATAACAGAAATGCACCAAACATGCAGTTTCACAGATATGAAAGCACAGTCAAATACATATAAACGTACATGAGCTCCAACACACACACACACATTACCTTGCACATCCTCTACCCCCTCCTCCACACACTCATTTCTAGTCTACGTATCGCAGCTTCCACGGCACACACACACACACACACACAAACACATACTCACAGAGATGAACACTTACTTGTACAAGCACACACACATACGCCCATATCTCCCACCCCCAACCCCACACACGTACATACAAAGATATATATATATATATATATATATATATATATATATATATATATATATACGTTCCAATATCCTGTGGCTCCCACAGTGTAGGCATGCATACACTCACAATCACTTATCTTTGTGAGGACAAAGTGATATTTCTGTGTAATTGACTGATAATTTGTTCTCGCGTTGTTGTTTAATTATTGAATTATTAGTGAATCACAGAGAGGGCCAAAAATGTGTAGAGCACCGGGTACAAACCACGCTTGATGACCATTGGGTTATGTAATGCCCAGCGGACCCCATCTCGAGTGTGGGCTGGCGAGCAAGCAGGCAGGCTTCGAAAAGGTGTAGATACAAATGTGTATCTGAAAACTGGATGTTAATACCACCCAGTCAGTCAGTGTAAAAGTCTACCAGGTGTTAAAACCACCACTGGTTATTTCAACGGACAGTCTACAAGCTTCAAAACAGATAAGTAATTTTCCTGTGATTTTGATCAATAATTTGTTATCACGTTATTGTTTAATCTTTGAACTATTAGTAAATTATTGAGAGGGCTCAAAACTCACACACACAATCACTTATCTTTGTGAGGACAAAGTGATATTTCTGTGTAATTGACTGATAATTTGTTCTCGCGTTGTTGTTTAATTATTGAATTATTAGTGAATCACAGAGAGGGCCAAAAATGTGTAGAGCACCGGGTACAAACCACGCTTGATGACCATTGGGTTATGTAATGCCCAGTGGACCCCATCTCGAGTGTGGGCTGGCGAGCAAGCAGGCAGGCTTCGAAAAGGTGTAGATACAAATGTGTATCTGAAAACTGGATGTTAATACCACCCAGTCAGTCAGTGTAAAAGTCTACCAGGTGTTAAAACCACCACTGGTTATTTCAACGGACAGTCTACAAGCTTCAAAACAGATAAGTAATTTTCCTGTGATTTTGATCAATAATTTGTTATCACGTTATTGTTTAATCTTTGAACTATTAGTAAATTATTGAGAGGGCTCAAAACTCACACACACAATCACTTATCTTTGTGAGGACAAAGTGATATTTCTGTGTAATTGACTGATAATTTGTTCTCGCGTTGTTGTTTAATTATTGAATTATTAGTGAATCACAGAGAGGGCCAAAAATGTGTAGAGCACCGGGTACAAACCACGCTTGATGACCATTGGGTTATGTAATGCCCAGCAGACCCCATCTCGAGTGTGGGCTGGCGAGCAAGCAGGCAGGCTTCGAAAAGGTGTAGATACAAATGTGTATCTGAAAACTGGATGTTAATACCACCCAGTCAGTCAGTGTAAAAGTCTACCAGGTGTTAAAACCACCACTGGTTATTTCAACGGACAGTCTACAAGCTTCAAAACAGATAAGTAATTTTCCTGTGATTTTGATCAATAATTTGTTATCACGTTATTTTCAGAATAACCGTTATCTTCTGCAAAATAGAAGCTGCTATGAAACAATACCCATATGCACCCTTCCACTGGCATAGAGGAGACAACCCGACAAAAATCCCCAATCCCACGGCTTTCATACAGTACCAATGGGATGAATGGCTGTTGGGTTAAACAGTCACTAACTGTATGCAGTCTGGCCTTAGGGCGACACCAGGCTGACGGACTCCACACAGATGGACATCCATTGCCCTTCCCTGATAAGAGGCTCTGTCAGGGTGACCGAATATTTTCCCTCACCACATAGAACACCCTTCTATGGATACAAAAAAAACCCTGTCTCGTGTGCACCTCGGGGATCAGCTGCATAGCACGAGACATAAATTCAGATGGTTTAAATAAACTTTAATTATTCAACAATACACATGATTACAATGCATTGAATGACAAAGAGCATCAACAAGCTTAAAGCTTATACTGTGCTCACAACGTTGCACTTCAATTTTATCATGACGGCAGATGAACCATATTATGACTTGTATGAAATAACATGCATAAACAGTAAGTAATGTAATAATGAAATAAAACAAATAAACAAACAGTACATAATATAGTAAAATAATGCTAATATCAATATTAACATGAGATTAAATTTATTATCACCAAAGTAATTGGCCTAATAGAAGAAAAACACGAAGAAGAAGAAGGAAATTTAGAAGAATGGAGGGTAAGGTGGTGGAGGAGGGGGAACAGAGGGGAGAGGAGAAATTCTAACAGATCATTGGCCAATCCATTCACCTTGAATATTTGGTCAGTCAAAAAAATTCAACATATATTTTACGAATAGAATCATGTTGTACTCTTTCTTCACAATACTTTCTAAGCTAAAATCTATTTGAATCGGAGATAAACTGGTGGACAGTTTGAAATATGAATATATTTGTATGATTTTGGAGAACAGGATCTCCATGCAACAGAATTTTAACGTGAATGTAGTTTGGAGATAAATTTAAGATTGTGTTTGCCCGAGCCATATGAAAGTCTTGACAAAATAATAAATAATGTTCAGCAGTTTCGCTTGCAGTGCCACAAGCACAAAGTGGGTCGTTTATTAAATGTCTGTTGAACATATCTTCTCTTAAGTCACTAATCCCTAGACGAAGTCGACAGTGAATGATTTGTTCCTTCCGTTTACCATAGTAATAATAGCTAGGCACTACAGCATCGTTAGCACATAGGTAATGTTTAAGCTGGCTTAAGGAATTGCTGGTTTTAACATAATCAGGTAGAGAATTCCAGAGATAAGTAGTAGATGGTATGAATGATTTCCGATAGAGTTCGGTGTGAAATCTTGGTACGGTGCGCGTTCCAATGACCTGCGTCTATGGTAAGAGTTATTGTCTGAAACAAGACCAGGAACAAGACCATTTAGGTAGTTAGGGCATAGACCGTTAACCATCTTGAAATAATGCACAAGTTTGTGTCTTTTCCTTCTTTCCTTAAGTGTACAGAACCCTGATTCTTGGTATATTTTTTGGTGGCTTGTCCCACGAACAGCTCCAGTTATGGTTCTTAATGCATCAAGCTGTAAATTTTCCAGAGAATCTGATTGTGCATCTGTGCAATTATCCCAAACAATATCAGCATAGTCAAAATGTGGTAATATGAATGATTTGTACATGATTTCTAATGCTCTCCTATTTAACTTGTACTTATACGTCTTAAGACAAGAAACCAACATAGTTACAGCATTGATTATACTTTTAATATGTTCCTCCCATTTACAGTTGTTTTGGAGTATGACGCCTAGATGTTTATGTGTGTCTGTACTTTGTAATGGTGTGATGCCAAAAGTAAGAGGTAAAATTGTGTCAGTGTTTCGAGAAAAATTTAATAACTCTGTTTTCCCCTCATTAAATTTGACTTTCCATCGCTTAGCCCAAGAATCTCTCTTTTCTAAGTCAGAATTGAGTGTTTGTGCACGGATGTTTGGGTTGTTTAGTGCTAAGGACATACTTGTATCATCTGCAAATAGCTTAATGTTTGAATGGATGTCGTATACAATATCATTGATATAGATAAGGAATAATAGTGGACCAAGTACAGAGCCTTGAGGAACACCTGCGGGTATTCCTTTGTAATCAGACTTATCACTCTTTATAACAACTGCTTGGATACGGTTAGAGAGGTAATCAGAAAACCAGTCAAGTAATTTACCTCGTATGCCATTCGCTCTTAACTTCAGAAGAAGTCCCTTATGCCAAACTCGATCAAAAGCTTTAGATATATCAAAGTACACAGCCTGGGTTGTGACTCCATTATCAAAAGATGAGCATAAGTCATTATAAATACAGAGCAACTGATTTACTGTCGAATCACCAGGAATAAAACCTGACTGGGAAGGAGATAAAATATGATTTGATGAAAAAAACTTGTAAACTTGCTTATGGATGCATCTCTCAAGGACTTTACCAACACAGCTAAGCAAAGAGATTGGACGGTAATTACTACAAAGTTCCTTCGAAGCTTTTTTATGCAGAGGATTTACATGAGCTGTTTTCCATACCAGAGGAAATTTTGATTCATGAAGGCTTTTGTTGAAGATCCTGGTTAGTGGGTCTAGAATGGCTGGCAATGAGGCAATTAACAATCTGTTATGTACAAGATCTGGCCCTACCGCTTTATTTTTATTTAGATTTAGAATAACACCTTCAACATCAGAAGTAGTAAGCGCTATGTCTGTAAGTTCTAAGTCGAGGAATGGAATATCAGGTAAATCTTTTTCGCTGTCTTCAAGAGTGGATTGTGAAATGAAAAAGTTGTTAAAAACATCAGCTTTATCTTTGTTTTTATAATAGACAATACCATTAGATATAATAGGGGGAATTTCATCTGACCCAACACCTTTCTTTCTCAAAAATGACTTAACAAGTTTCCACCATTCTTTTGTTCCAAAATTGGATGAAGTTGTTATCTTATTTTCTAAATTGGTGATATACTCAAGCTGTCTTTGTTTTTCTCTATATGTAACATAGTTCCTAAAACACCGAAATTGTTGCCAGTCTTCTGGTTTGTTAGTTTGTTTAGCTAATTTATGAATTATTTTACGTTCCTCTATTAGCAGCCTAATTTCATCTGTCATCCAAGGGACATCATTTGGACGTACAGTGATAGTCTTCGTTGGCATACATTGCTTTGCTTTATCCATTATAATATTTGAAAACGTTTCCGCACTTTCGTCAATTGTTTTATTATTGGTCACTTCATCCCAATTAACCTGGTGTAGGAGATTGCAAAATCTATATGTATCTAACTTATTGTAATTGAAAATTGTTCTTTTAAATGACTGTTCTCTAACTACTGTATTCTTGACAACCACATAAGGTACACTATGGTCACTGCAGATAGCAGGCAGGACATCCGTTGATTTGATCATACTGGGGCTTTGAGTAAGTATAAGATCTAAGCATGAACTTGTTACTTCGGTAATCCTCGTTGGTTCATTTATTAACTGCTTAATATGGTAGCGATTCAAAATATCTACTAAGTGGGGTGATGGTATTGTTAGGAAATCAGTATTAAAATCACCAAGAATCAAGAATTTGTTTGTGGTGTCATTGGCTCTACGTATGCTTTCTTCGATCAAATTCCAGTAATTAACATTGGAGTTAGGTGGACGATAAAAAGATCCAACTAATAAACTTATTTGATCTAATTTTGTCTCAACCCATACAGCTTCTAAACCGTTTACATGAAGGTCATTGCGAGGTTTACAATATAAATTATTTTTCACATAAATAGCAACACCGCCATGTGGATCGTTTGTTCTGTCACATCTAACAGGTGGATGGAAGTTTGTAATATGGACGGAACTATTGCTGTCTAAATCAGATCCCCCAAACCCCAAAACAGGCGTGGCAAAAGAGGTGGGAAAAGATCGTGCTTAGGTAGCAGAATGACAAAAGCAGAGCGGCTGTCAAAGAAATTCTTTAGAATCGGCAGTTGGAATTGTTCCAGCGCAAGAATGAGAATCTCAACAATTGAGAAATTGGCATATGATTTTGACATTCTATGTCTCCAAGAGACCAGGACAAGTGCAGACAGACCAATACATTTTGAGAATTTCACAGTCTTTCAAAGGAATGAAGGAAGAGGGGTAGCAATCATACTGAACAAAAACCTAAAAAACAAAGTTTCCACCATAAATCTAGAGAAATGGTGTAGCAACTCATGTGAATTATTGGGGGTGCGTCTTGAAAAACCTGACGGAGTTCACAAAAGCATCGTGCTCATCAATGCCTACGTTCACCCAGGAACCTGCACAACAAAAGAGGATTGGGCCTTTTTAGAGGAAATAGAGAACGAACTTGGAGACTCGGTCATTATCTGTGGAGACCTCAATGCAAGATCGAAGTTATGGGACCAGCGGAACACCAACCCACAAGGACTCGCACTTGAAGGAATGATAGGGGAAATTCTTCTTAGCCCTTTAACAACCACATCCCCAACCCGCCTTGGAACAAGACAAGGGGACAGTGACAGTGTGATCGACATCGCTCTAACATCTCCAAAATTCAGAGCAGAAATGAATGCAGAGACGCTTCCATACCAAGGCAGCGACCACCTCCCGGTAGCTTTCAGTCTACAGAAACTGTCCGATAAACCCTGTATGAAACTGCGTGATCCATTTCAGTATGAAACCAAAGAGACAACCGTCATCGAAAAATTAAGACGCAGAAGAAACAAAAGAACGGCACTGAACAGGATGCAAACTATTCAGCCCCCATGGTGGAATACCGACACAGAGAGAGCCTGGATAGAAAAACATGCGGCTGTCAAACTTTGGCAAAAAGAAAGAACAAAACCATCTCCGGACAAAGATATTGAAACAAAAATGAAAGAGAAAACTAAACAGTTTGAAGTCATTGCTCAAGAGGCCAAAAATGACAAGTGGAAACAGTTTTGCGAGGCACTCAGTTATGACACAACATTGACAGAGTTCTGGCAATTTTATCGTCGCATGGAAGGGAAAACGTGCACAACAACAACCCCAGACATGTTAGACACTGACGGAACCAAGCTTAAGACAAACGAAGAAAAAGGATCTGCCTTGCTCAAACGTTTCATACAACAGAGTGATCAAAGAAACTTAGATGAGAAAAAGAAATATGTTGAGGAGTTAAACCAAACCCTTATGCAGACTGGACCTGATGATGACTTGACAATGGATGATCTAAACGAGGCAATAGCTAAATGCAAGAAAGAATCGGCTCCTGGCCCAGACAAAGTTCGTTACTCAGACATCAAGGAGCTATCGGAAGAAGACAGAAGCAAACTTTTCAATCTATATCAAAACAGTTTCCAAAATGGACAGGTGCCGGAGGACTGGACACACAGCTTCTTAAAACCCATACCAAAACCAGGAAAGGACCATCGTCAGGTAAGCGGCTACCGGATCCTAACCATGCAAAACATTGTTGGAAAGCTCATGGAACGCATGATAGCCAGGAAACTTGCAAGGGATCTTGAACACAGGCACATTCTCCCTTCAAATCAAGGTGGTTACAGAACAGGTAAGTCCACATGGGAAAATGCAGCTGCTTTTGCATATGAGGTGTATGAAGGATTTCAAAGAAAAGAAGAAACACTAGCAGTAGCAATTGACCTTGAAGATGCCTACAATAAAGTCCAGTTTGCGCACCTCATGGAGCTGCTACTAAGGTATGGAGTAAGTTTGACACTGACAAGATGGATAGCAGCAGCGCTTCAGGAAAGAACCGTCGTCCTACGCCTCGGAGATTGGATGTCTGCACCTTCTAAACTATCCATGGGACTGCCACAAGGGTCTCCGCTCTCTCCTGTCCTCTACAATGTCTACACGAAGGGCCTTGCAGACTTAAACAACAATGGAATTGCTCGGGTGCTTACCCTTGCGGATGACGGCCTGGTCTTCAAAACTTCGAAAAATGCTCAGGAAAGAACTGAAGCCGTCCAGAAACAACTAAACAATATTGCTCAATGGTGCAAAGACACAGGATCTTCCATCAATCCAGCGAAAGCCCAAACGTTGCTGTGCACCCTCAACAACAAAACCGCGAGCAAATCACCACCTTCTGTGTCATTCGATGGGATTCAAATTGAGAAAACTGAATGCCTACGCTACCTAGGAATACACTTCGACAGGATGCTGACCTTCAGAAAACATACGGAAAATACTGTTCTCAAATGCAAAAAGGGCCTTTCAGTCTTAAAAGCAATGGCAACCAAAGGAATTGAACAACGCCACCTCTTCCTGCTATACCAATCACTCGTCCTCAGTGTGATCGACTACGGACTTGGGCTAACAACACCGTCTCAAAGCAACCTCCTAAAATTAGAAAGAGTCCAAAATGAAGCTATGAGGCTGATCCTTGGAACAACAAAAGACACGCCCACAGAAACCATGCGATACCTGCTTGACCTTCCTTCAGTGCAGGCCAGAAACAAGTTAGAACAGGTCAAGACCTACTTCAAAGCATTAGAAAATCCTCAAAACCCACTGCATGACGCAGTCAAAGAACCAAAAGGCAGCCGTCTAGGACGAGGAAGATCATGGATGGGGCAAGCAGAAGACACAATCCAACTAGTATGCCGACTACAAGACCTGAAAGAAACAAAAGAATGGGAGAAAAACCCCGAAAACCTCAACCATCTATTCAACACAGTCATTTCACCCACTCTAGGAAGACATTGTCGGGAATGGCCAGAGGGCAAAACTGATGCGGAAGTGAAGCTGCTTATAGAAGAAAACAGTAAAGAAGAGGACATCATCATATACACAGATGGCTCAGTCACCAAAGACCAGTCTGGTTGGGGATTCACTGCGAAACAAAATGGAAAAACAATTTGGGAAGAGAATGCTGCCTACAAAGTCACAACCTCCAGCCTAACGATGGAAGTTGAAGCTGTGACACATGCCCTCCAGTGGCTATCGTCCATCCATACGCCCGGAAACCAACATGCCATGATTCTAACCGACTCAATGAACCTCATACAGAAAATTGAAAACGGAATGGGAAGCCCAGAGTGGCATAACGCAATGCGCAACTTTCAGATTAAAAAACTCACATGGTCATACTGCCCGGGACATGCAGGTGTTAAGGGAAATGAGCGAGCTGACAGACTTGCTGGTAACGCAACACCAACGAGCGGCCTACATCTAGGAAAATCGGAAATCCTCAGAAAAGTCAAAGAATACCAAAAAGAACAGGTACAAGGCCATCAAACCATCGATCGCCTCAAAGAAATAGAAGCAGAGAGAGGGAGCGGCCGCAAGTCTAACATGAAAGGTAGAGCACGATGCTTTGCAAATCAAACAAATATCGGCATCATTTCCAAACCAACATTGCGCAAATTTCTGTGGGCCTTTCCAAATACAATAGACTGAGCAACACACTAGACGCCACGTTCTTGGCATCAGAGATCTTTTCCCATCCCTCTTGCGGCCAGTCAGTGGCGGCTGTGTGTGTTTGTGTGTATGTGTGGGTCTGTGCTTTTGAGTGTGTTTGTGAATGCGCGAGAGTGAAAGTGTACACAAGTGTCAGGAGAGATATGTGTACGTGTGTGTGTGTGTGTGTGTGTGTGTGTGTGAGGGGAGGTGGGAGTGCGGGGGGAGGTGGGGTAGAGGATGAGGTATGTGAGTGTATGCATGCCTACACTGTGGGAGCAACAGGATATTGGAACGTATATATATATATATATATATATATATATATATATATATATATATATATATCTTTGTATGTACGTGTGTGGGGTTGGGGGTGGGAGATATGGGCGTATGTGTGTGTGCTTGTACAAGTAAGTGTTCATCTCTGTGAGTGTGTGTTTGTGTGTGTGTGTGTGTGTGTGTGCCGTGGAAGCTGCGATACGTAGACTAGAAATGAGTGTGTGGAGGAGGGGATAGAGGAGGTGCAAGGTAATGTGTGTGTGTGTGTTGGAGCTCATGTACGTTTATATGTATTTGACTGTGCTTTCATATGTGCTTGTACAAGTAAGTGTTCATCTCTGTGAGTGTGTGTTTGTGTGTGTGTGTGTGTGTGTGTGTGTGTGTGTGCCGTGGAAGCTGCGATACTTAGACTTGAAATGAGTGTGTGGAGGAGGGGGCTAGAGGAGGTGCACGGTAATGCGTGTGTGTGTGTGTGTGTGTGTGTGTGTGTGTGTGTGTGTGTGTTGGAGCTCATGTACGTTTATATGCATTTGACTGTGCTTTCATATATGTGAAACTGCATGTTTGGTGCATTTCTGTTATGCATGTGTGGGTGTATGTGTGAATGTGTGTCTTCATATTTTACATTTATTCGCTTATTTATCACCATTGTTGTCTTATTTATTTATTTATGTTTTATTATTATCATTTTATTAGTATTACTAATATTATAACTACTACCTTTTTCTACATTATAATTATTTATTTATTTATTTATGCAAGCTTATCTATTATTTATTCCCCCGTTTTTTTTTTTGTTGGTTTTTTTTTTTTTGTTTGTTTTTTTTGTTTTTGTTTTTTCTCAAGGCCTGACTAAGCGCGTTGGGTTACGCTGCTGGTCAGGCATCTGCTTGGCAGATGTGGTGTAGCGTATATGGTTTTGTCCGAACGCAGTGACGCCTCCTTGAGCTACTGAAACTGAAACTGATCTGCTTACTTATTTTCTTCATCTATTTGAATTGGAATTTTATTTTCATTGCATTTTGTTTGTATAGATATTTCCTTATTTTTTATTTGTTTATTTATTTACTCATTAAATCAATTATGTATCCGTTTATTTGTTTATGCACATTTCTTTTCATTTTTCCTCAAGGCCTGACTAAGCAAGTTTGGTTACGCTGCTGGTCAAACTTCTGCTTTGCAGATTTGGTGCAGCGTATATGTGTTTGTCTGAACACAGTGGCACCTCGGAGTAACTGAACGGAATTGAACTGTTTTCAGCACGAATCTGTGTTCGCTCCATCCCACTTTCCATATGAAACTGGTGTCAAAGCTCTTGATAGGGTTGATCCCATATGCAGGAAGTATAAGCCATACGCTTTACCTGTGGACACTATCAAAGGCCTCCTCGAAATCTGTTATATGCTAATACCAACATAGTTTTCTTTTCGTAGCTGAGATCAGATCTTAAATGAGGCAATGTGCTGCTTGATGGTTTGGCACACTTGTTCATTTGTGACTGGAAGCTTCACGGTGGTATTGCCTTCAATACTGACTGTGCCTACATGATCTTCAAACCAGTCAGTCATAGCTATATTTCATTAATTTCTAGTTTTGGTACAAAGCCTGATTTTAAAAGCAATCCCTCACCTCAAGGCGACCGTGGCCCCATGTTCTGGTCTCCTCCTCGCGTTGACCTCGGTGCTGGTCTTCATCGACCTTGGTGCTGATCTCTGTCGACCTAGGTGCTGGTCTCCGTCGACCTAGGTGCTGGTCTGCGTTGACTGGTGCTGATGTCCCCCTGGCGTGGAAGTTTTGATACGTAAGAATGTGTGCGAGTGTGTGTGTAGGGGGGAGGGGGGGTTGGGAGGCAGGGGTCATCTGGGAAATGGGGACTGCGTGTTTATGTATCGGTGCTCATGTGTTTTTGTCTGTGGTGTTGGGCCTGTGCACTTTTGTTTATGATTTGATCTCTGTGAAACTGCATATCTGTTCTATGTATGCATGTGTGTGTGTGAGTGTGTGTCCGTGTCTGTGTCTGTGTTTACATATATTTCCTTATTTATTTATTATTGTCACTATTTTTCAAGTCTGTATTTTTTAGTTTAATTATTATCTGTGTAACTTGCATATCTGCTGTGTGGTGCAGCGCATATGGATTTGTCTGAACACAGCGACACTTCAATACTGACTGTGCCAACATGATCTTCAAACCAGTCACTAATAGCGATATTTCACTAATTTCTAGTGTGGGTACAAAGTCTGATTTTAAAAGCAATCCCTCACCTCAAGGCGACCGTGGCCCCATGTTCTGGTCTCCTCCGCGCGTTGACCTCAGTGCTGGTCTCCGTCGACCTAGGTGATGATCTCCGATTACCTAGGTGCTGATCTCCGTCAACCATGGTGCTGATCTCCGATGACCTTGGTGCTGTTCTCCGTCGACCATGGTGCTGTTCTCCGTCGACCTTGGTGCTGGTCTCCAATGACCTTGATGCTGGTCTCCGTCAACCGGTGCCGATGTCCCCCTGGCGTGGAAGTTTTGATACGTAATTATTATTGTCACTATTCCTTTGTTTTTTTCATACTTTTTATTTAATTTCTGTATACATCTGCTTACTTATTTTCTTCATCTATTTTAATTTGAATTTTATTTTCATTGCATTTTGTTTGTATACATACTTCTTTATTTCTTATTTGTTTATTTATTTACTCATTAATTCAATCATGTATCCATTTATTTGTTTATGCACATTTCTTTTCATTTTTCCTCAAGGCCTGACTAAGAATGTTTGGTTACGCTGCTGGTCAAACTTCTGCTTTGCAGATTTGGTGCAGCGTATATGGGTTTGTCTGAACACAGTGACGCCTCGGAGTATGTCACGACCCCCCTAGGGAAGAGGTCGAGAACTGTTTTAAAACCTAACACCCAACCCAGTTCACCCGACAACACAAACACAGAATACAGATATTTTTCGTCCACACAAAATTTATTCTCTTCCGCTCTGTCTATCCCACTCACGCAACCACACACAGCCTATACATGCAAAATAAACAAAAACAACCGTATACCATAACTACAAAAGAAAAGAGAAGAAACGAACAGAAGTCGCACACAAAACTACCGATTCTCCTAAACGTAATCAAAAGCAATTTTCCACACACACACACACTCAAGGAGAAGACAAAGCACCCCAACACCAGAACAGGTGCGCATGTTCACGCCTTAGTCTTTGGCGGCTTCAGGAAGTTTCCCTCTTAAAAGAAAAAACAACAACGAGAACAAAAAAAACCTGACACACGGCCCAGACAAACTTCGGCGGGTTCGACCCAGTTTCAGTTTCAGTTTCAGTAGTTCAAGGAGGCGTCACAGCGTTCGGACAAAACCATATACGCTACACCACATCTGCCAAGCCAAGCAGATGCCTGACCAGCAGCGTAACCCAACGCGCTTAGTCAGGCCTTGAGAAAAAAAACAAACAAAAAAAAACAAAAAAACGGGGGAATAAATAATAGATAAGCTTGCATAAATAAATAAATAAATAAATAATAATTATAATATAGAAAAAGGTAGTAGTAATAATATTAGTAATACTAATAAAATGATAATAATAAAACATAAATAAATAAATAAGACAACAATGGTGATAAATAAGCGAATAAATGTAAAACATGAAGACACACATTCACACATACACCCACACATGCATAACAGAAATGCACCAAACATGCAGTTTCACAGATATGAAAGCACAGTCAAATACATATAAACGTACATGAGCTCCAACACACACACACACATTACCTTGCACCTCCTCTACCCCCTCCTCCACACACTCATTTCTAGTCTACGTATCGCAGCTTCCACGGCACACACACACACACACACACACAAACACATACTCACAGAGATGAACACTTACTTGTACAAGCACACACACATACGCCCATATCTCCCACCCCCAACCCCACACACGTACATACAAAGATATATATATATATATATATATATATATACGTTCCAATATCCTGTGGCTCCCACAGTGTAGGCATGCATACACTCACAATCACTTATCTTTGTGAGGACAAAGTGATATTTTCTGTGTAATTGACTGATAATTTGTTCTCGCGTTGTTGTTTAATTATTGAATTATTAGTGAATCACAGAGAGGGCCAAAAATGTGTAGAGCACCGGGTACAAACCACGCTTGATGACCATTGGGTTATGTAATGCCCAGCGGACCCCATCTCGAGTGTGGGCTGGCGAGCAAGCAGGCAGGCTTCGAAAAGGTGTAGATACAAATGTGTATCTGAAAACTGGATGTTAATACCACCCAGTCAGTCAGTGTAAAAGTCTACCAGGTGTTAAAACCACCACTGGTTATTTCAACGGACAGTCTACAAGCTTCAAAACAGATAAGTAATTTTCCTGTGATTTTGATCAATAATTTGTTATCACGTTATTGTTTAATCTTTGAACTATAAGTAAATTATTGAGAGGGCTCAAAACTCACACACACAATCACTTATCTTTGTGAGGACAAAGTGATATTTCTGTGTAATTGACTGATAATTTGTTCTCGCGTTGTTGTTTAATTATTGAATTATTAGTGAATCACAGAGAGGGCCAAAAATGTGTAGAGCACCGGGTACAAACCACGCTTGATGACCATTGGGTTATGTAATGCCCAGCAGACCCCATCTCGAGTGTGGGCTGGCGAGCAAGCAGGCAGGCTTCGAAAAGGTGTAGATACAAATGTGTATCTGAAAACTGGATGTTAATACCACCCAGTCAGTCAGTGTAAAAGTCTACCAGGTGTTAAAACCACCACTGGTTATTTCAACGGACAGTCTACAAGCTTCAAAACAGATAAGTAATTTTCCTGTGATTTTGATCAATAATTTGTTATCACGTTATTTTCAGAATAACCGTTATCTTCTGCAAAATAGAAGCTGCTATGAAACAATACCCATATGCACCCTTCCACTGGCATAGAGGAGACAACCCGACAAAAATCCCCAATCCCACGGCTTTCATACAGTACCAATGGGATGAATGGCTGTTGGGTTAAACAGTCACTAACTGTATGCAGTCTGGCCTTAGGGCGACACCAGGCTGACGGACTCCACACAGATGGACATCCATTGCCCTTCCCTGATAAGAGGCTCTGTCAGGGTGACCGAATATTTTCCCTCACCACATAGAACACCCTTCTATGGATACAAAAAAAACCCTGTCTCGTGTGCACCTCGGGGATCAGCTGCATAGCACGAGACATAAATTCAGATGGTTTAAATAAACTTTAATTATTCAACAATACACATGATTACAATGCATTGAATGACAAAGAGCATCAACAAGCTTAAAGCTTATACTGTGCTCACAACGTTGCACTTCAATTTTATCATGACGGCAGATGAACCATATTATGACTTGTATGAAATAACATGCATAAACAGTAAGTAATGTAATAATGAAATAAAACAAATAAACAAACAGTACATAATATAGTAAAATAATGCTAATATCAATATTAACATGAGATTAAATTTATTATCACCAAAGTAATTGGCCTAATAGAAGAAAAACACGAAGAAGAAGAAGGAAATTTAGAAGAATGGAGGGTAAGGTGGTGGAGGAGGGGGAACAGAGGGGAGAGGAGAAATTCTAACAGATCATTGGCCAATCCATTCACCTTGAATATTTGGTCAGTCAAAAAAATTCAACATATATTTTACGAATAGAATCATGTTGTACTCTTTCTTCACAATACTTTCTAAGCTAAAATCTATTTGAATCGGAGATAAACTGGTGGACAGTTTGAAATATGAATATATTTGTATGATTTTGGAGAACAGGATCTCCATGCAACAGAATTTTAACGTGAATGTAGTTTGGAGATAAATTTAAGATTGTGTTTGCCCGAGCCATATGAAAGTCTTGACAAAATAATAAATAATGTTCAGCAGTTTCGCTTGCAGTGCCACAAGCACAAAGTGGGTCGTTTATTAAATGTCTGTTGAACATATCTTCTCTTAAGTCACTAATCCCTAGACGAAGTCGACAGTGAATGATTTGTTCCTTCCGTTTACCATAGTAATAATAGCTAGGCACTACAGCATCGTTAGCACATAGGTAATGTTTAAGCTGGCTTAAGGAATTGCTGGTTTTAACATAATCAGGTAGAGAATTCCAGAGATAAGTAGTAGATGGTATGAATGATTTCCGATAGAGTTCGGTGTGAAATCTTGGTACGGTGCGCGTTCCAATGACCTGCGTCTATGGTAAGAGTTATTGTCTGAAACAAGACCAGGAACAAGACCATTTAGGTAGTTAGGGCATAGACCGTTAACCATCTTGAAATAATGCACAAGTTTGTGTCTTTTCCTTCTTTCCTTAAGTGTACAGAACCCTGATTCTTGGTATATTTTTTGGTGGCTTGTCCCACGAACAGCTCCAGTTATGGTTCTTAATGCATCAAGCTGTAAATTTTCCAGAGAATCTGATTGTGCATCTGTGCAATTATCCCAAACAATATCAGCATAGTCAAAATGTGGTAATATGAATGATTTGTACATGATTTCTAATGCTCTCCTATTTAACTTGTACTTATACGTCTTAAGACAAGAAACCAACATAGTTACAGCATTGATTATACTTTTAATATGTTCCTCCCATTTACAGTTGTTTTGGAGTATGACGCCTAGATGTTTATGTGTGTCTGTACTTTGTAATGGTGTGATGCCAAAAGTAAGAGGTAAAATTGTGTCAGTGTTTCGAGAAAAATTTAATAACTCTGTTTTCCCCTCATTAAATTTGACTTTCCATCGCTTAGCCCAAGAATCTCTCTTTTCTAAGTCAGAATTGAGTGTTTGTGCACGGATGTTTGGGTTGTTTAGTGCTAAGGACATACTTGTATCATCTGCAAATAGCTTAATGTTTGAATGGATGTCGTATACAATATCATTGATATAGATAAGGAATAATAGTGGACCAAGTACAGAGCCTTGAGGAACACCTGCGGGTATTCCTTTGTAATCAGACTTATCACTCTTTATAACAACTGCTTGGATACGGTTAGAGAGGTAATCAGAAAACCAGTCAAGTAATTTACCTCGTATGCCATTCGCTCTTAACTTCAGAAGAAGTCCCTTATGCCAAACTCGATCAAAAGCTTTAGATATATCAAAGTACACAGCCTGGGTTGTGACTCCATTATCAAAAGATGAGCATAAGTCATTATAAATACAGAGCAACTGATTTACTGTCGAATCACCAGGAATAAAACCTGACTGGGAAGGAGATAAAATATGATTTGATGAAAAAAACTTGTAAACTTGCTTATGGATGCATCTCTCAAGGACTTTACCAACACAGCTAAGCAAAGAGATTGGACGGTAATTACTACAAAGTTCCTTCGAAGCTTTTTTATGCAGAGGATTTACATGAGCTGTTTTCCATACCAGAGGAAATTTTGATTCATGAAGGCTTTTGTTGAAGATCCTGGTTAGTGGGTCTAGAATGGCTGGCAATGAGGCAATTAACAATCTGTTATGTACAAGATCTGGCCCTACCGCTTTATTTTTATTTAGATTTAGAATAACACCTTCAACATCAGAAGTAGTAAGCGCTATGTCTGTAAGTTCTAAGTCGAGGAATGGAATATCAGGTAAATCTTTTTCGCTGTCTTCAAGAGTGGATTGTGAAATGAAAAAGTTGTTAAAAACATCAGCTTTATCTTTGTTTTTATAATAGACAATACCATTAGATATAATAGGGGGAATTTCATCTGACCCAACACCTTTCTTTCTCAAAAATGACTTAACAAGTTTCCACCATTCTTTTGTTCCAAAATTGGATGAAGTTGTTATCTTATTTTCTAAATTGGTGATATACTCAAGCTGTCTTTGTTTTTCTCTATATGTAACATAGTTCCTAAAACACCGAAATTGTTGCCAGTCTTCTGGTTTGTTAGTTTGTTTAGCTAATTTATGAATTATTTTACGTTCCTCTATTAGCAGCCTAATTTCATCTGTCATCCAAGGGACATCATTTGGACGTACAGTGATAGTCTTCGTTGGCATACATTGCTTTGCTTTATCCATTATAATATTTGAAAACGTTTCCGCACTTTCGTCAATTGTTTTATTATTGGTCACTTCATCCCAATTAACCTGGTGTAGGAGATTGCAAAATCTATATGTATCTAACTTATTGTAATTGAAAATTGTTCTTTTAAATGACTGTTCTCTAACTACTGTATTCTTGACAACCACATAAGGTACACTATGGTCACTGCAGATAGCAGGCAGGACATCCGTTGATTTGATCATACTGGGGCTTTGAGTAAGTATAAGATCTAAGCATGAACTTGTTACTTCGGTAATCCTCGTTGGTTCATTTATTAACTGCTTAATATGGTAGCGATTCAAAATATCTACTAAGTGGGGTGATGGTATTGTTAGGAAATCAGTATTAAAATCACCAAGAATCAAGAATTTGTTTGTGGTGTCATTGGCTCTACGTATGCTTTCTTCGATCAAATTCCAGTAATTAACATTGGAGTTAGGTGGACGATAAAAAGATCCAACTAATAAACTTATTTGATCTAATTTTGTCTCAACCCATACAGCTTCTAAACCGTTTACATGAAGGTCATTGCGAGGTTTACAATATAAATTATTTTTCACATAAATAGCAACACCGCCATGTGGATCGTTTGTTCTGTCACATCTAACAGGTGGATGGAAGTTTGTAATATGGACGGAACTATTGCTGTCTAAATCAGATCCCCAAAACCCCAAAACAGGCGTGGCAAAAGAGGTGGGAAAAGATCGTGCTTAGGTAGCAGAATGACAAAAGCAGAGCGGCTGTCAAAGAAATTCTTTAGAATCGGCAGTTGGAATTGTTCCAGCGCAAGAATGAGAATCTCAACAATTGAGAAATTGGCATATGATTTTGACATTCTATGTCTCCAAGAGACCAGGACAAGTGCAGACAGACCAATACATTTTGAGAATTTCACAGTCTTTCAAAGGAATGAAGGAAGAGGGGTAGCAATCATACTGAACAAAAACCTAAAAAACAAAGTTTCCACCATAAATCTAGAGAAATGGTGTAGCAACTCATGTGAATTATTGGGGGTGCGTCTTGAAAAACCTGACGGAGTTCACAAAAGCATCGTGCTCATCAATGCCTACGTTCACCCAGGAACCTGCACAACAAAAGAGGATTGGGCCTTTTTAGAGGAAATAGAGAACGAACTTGGAGACTCGGTCATTATCTGTGGAGACCTCAATGCAAGATCGAAGTTATGGGACCAGCGGAACACCAACCCACAAGGACTCGCACTTGAAGGAATGATAGGGGAAATTCTTCTTAGCCCTTTAACAACCACATCCCCAACCCGCCTTGGAACAAGACAAGGGGACAGTGACAGTGTGATCGACATCGCTCTAACATCTCCAAAATTCAGAGCAGAAATGAATGCAGAGACGCTTCCATACCAAGGCAGCGACCACCTCCCGGTAGCTTTCAGTCTACAGAAACTGTCCGATAAACCCTGTATGAAACTGCGTGATCCATTTCAGTATGAAACCAAAGAGACAACCGTCATCGAAAAATTAAGACGCAGAAGAAACAAAAGAACGGCACTGAACAGGATGCAAACTATTCAGCCCCCATGGTGGAATACCGACACAGAGAGAGCCTGGATAGAAAAACATGCGGCTGTCAAACTTTGGCAAAAAGAAAGAACAAAACCATCTCCGGACAAAGATATTGAAACAAAAATGAAAGAGAAAACTAAACAGTTTGAAGTCATTGCTCAAGAGGCCAAAAATGACAAGTGGAAACAGTTTTGCGAGGCACTCAGTTATGACACAACATTGACAGAGTTCTGGCAATTTTATCGTCGCATGGAAGGGAAAACGTGCACAACAACAACCCCAGACATGTTAGACACTGACGGAACCAAGCTTAAGACAAACGAAGAAAAAGGATCTGCCTTGCTCAAACGTTTCATACAACAGAGTGATCAAAGAAACTTAGATGAGAAAAAGAAATATGTTGAGGAGTTAAACCAAACCCTTATGCAGACTGGACCTGATGATGACTTGACAATGGATGATCTAAACGAGGCAATAGCTAAATGCAAGAAAGAATCGGCTCCTGGCCCAGACAAAGTTCGTTACTCAGACATCAAGGAGCTATCGGAAGAAGACAGAAGCAAACTTTTCAATCTATATCAAAACAGTTTCCAAAATGGACAGGTGCCGGAGGACTGGACACACAGCTTCTTAAAACCCATACCAAAACCAGGAAAGGACCATCGTCAGGTAAGCGGCTACCGGATCCTAACCATGCAAAACATTGTTGGAAAGCTCATGGAACGCATGATAGCCAGGAAACTTGCAAGGGATCTTGAACACAGGCACATTCTCCCTTCAAATCAAGGTGGTTACAGAACAGGTAAGTCCACATGGGAAAATGCAGCTGCTTTTGCATATGAGGTGTATGAAGGATTTCAAAGAAAAGAAGAAACACTAGCAGTAGCAATTGACCTTGAAGATGCCTACAATAAAGTCCAGTTTGCGCACCTCATGGAGCTGCTACTAAGGTATGGAGTAAGTTTGACACTGACAAGATGGATAGCAGCAGCGCTTCAGGAAAGAACCGTCGTCCTACGCCTCGGAGATTGGATGTCTGCACCTTCTAAACTATCCATGGGACTGCCACAAGGGTCTCCGCTCTCTCCTGTCCTCTACAATGTCTACACGAAGGGCCTTGCAGACTTAAACAACAATGGAATTGCTCGGGTGCTTACCCTTGCGGATGACGGCCTGGTCTTCAAAACTTCGAAAAATGCTCAGGAAAGAACTGAAGCCGTCCAGAAACAACTAAACAATATTGCTCAATGGTGCAAAGACACAGGATCTTCCATCAATCCAGCGAAAGCCCAAACGTTGCTGTGCACCCTCAACAACAAAACCGCGAGCAAATCACCACCTTCTGTGTCATTCGATGGGATTCAAATTGAGAAAACTGAATGCCTACGCTACCTAGGAATACACTTCGACAGGATGCTGACCTTCAGAAAACATACGGAAAATACTGTTCTCAAATGCAAAAAGGGCCTTTCAGTCTTAAAAGCAATGGCAACCAAAGGAATTGAACAACGCCACCTCTTCCTGCTATACCAATCACTCGTCCTCAGTGTGATCGACTACGGACTTGGGCTAACAACACCGTCTCAAAGCAACCTCCTAAAATTAGAAAGAGTCCAAAATGAAGCTATGAGGCTGATCCTTGGAACAACAAAAGACACGCCCACAGAAACCATGCGATACCTGCTTGACCTTCCTTCAGTGCAGGCCAGAAACAAGTTAGAACAGGTCAAGACCTACTTCAAAGCATTAGAAAATCCTCAAAACCCACTGCATGACGCAGTCAAAGAACCAAAAGGCAGCCGTCTAGGACGAGGAAGATCATGGATGGGGCAAGCAGAAGACACAATCCAACTAGTATGCCGACTACAAGACCTGAAAGAAACAAAAGAATGGGAGAAAAACCCCGAAAACCTCAACCATCTATTCAACACAGTCATTTCACCCACTCTAGGAAGACATTGTCGGGAATGGCCAGAGGGCAAAACTGATGCGGAAGTGAAGCTGCTTATAGAAGAAAACAGTAAAGAAGAGGACATCATCATATACACAGATGGCTCAGTCACCAAAGACCAGTCTGGTTGGGGATTCACTGCGAAACAAAATGGAAAAACAATTTGGGAAGAGAATGCTGCCTACAAAGTCACAACCTCCAGCCTAACGATGGAAGTTGAAGCTGTGACACATGCCCTCCAGTGGCTATCGTCCATCCATACGCCCGGAAACCAACATGCCATGATTCTAACCGACTCAATGAACCTCATACAGAAAATTGAAAACGGAATGGGAAGCCCAGAGTGGCATAACGCAATGCGCAACTTTCAGATTAAAAAACTCACATGGTCATACTGCCCGGGACATGCAGGTGTTAAGGGAAATGAGCGAGCTGACAGACTTGCTGGTAACGCAACACCAACGAGCGGCCTACATCTAGGAAAATCGGAAATCCTCAGAAAAGTCAAAGAATACCAAAAAGAACAGGTACAAGGCCATCACACCATCGATCGCCTCAAAGAAATAGAAGCAGAGAGAGGGAGCGGCCGCAAGTCTAACATGAAAGGTAGAGCACGATGCTTTGCAAATCAAACAAATATCGGCATCATTTCCAAACCAACATTGCGCAAATTTCTGTGGGCCTTTCCAAATACAATAGACTGAGCAACACACTAGACGCCACGTTCTTGGCATCAGAGATCTTTTCCCATCCCTCTTGCGGCCAGTCAGTGGCGGCTGTGTGTGTTTGTGTGTATGTGTGGGTCTGTGCTTTTGAGTGTGTTTGTGAATGCGCGAGAGTGAAAGTGTACACAAGTGTCAGGAGAGATATGTGTACGTGTGTGTGTGTGTGTGTGTGTGTGTGTGTGTGTGTGTGTGTGAGGGGAGGTGGGAGTGCGGGGGGAGGTGGGGTAGAGGATGAGGTATGTGAGTGTATGCATGCCTACACTGTGGGAGCAACAGGATATTGGAACGTATATATATATATATATATATATATATATATATATATATCTTTGTATGTACGTGTGTGGGGTTGGGGGTGGGAGATATGGGCGTATGTGTGTGTGCTTGTACAAGTAAGTGTTCATCTCTGTGAGTGTGTGTTTGTGTGTGTGTGTGTGTGTGCCGTGGAAGCTGCGATACGTAGACTAGAAATGAGTGTGTGGAGGAGGGGGTAGAGGAGGTGCAAGGTAATGTGTGTGTGTGTGTTGGAGCTCATGTACGTTTATATGTATTTGACTGTGCTTTCATATGTGCTTGTACAAGTAAGTGTTCATCTCTGTGAGTGTGTGTTGTGTGTGTGTGTGTGTGTGTGTGTGTGTGTGTGTGTGTGCCGTGGAAGCTGCGATACTTAGACTTGAAATGAGTGTGTGGAGGAGGGGGCTAGAGGAGGTGCACGGTAATGCGTGTGTGTGTGTGTGTGTGTGTGTGTGTGTGTGTTGGAGCTCATGTACGTTTATATGCATTTGACTGTGCTTTCATATATGTGAAACTGCATGTTTGGTGCATTTCTGTTATGCATGTGTGGGTGTATGTGTGAATGTGTGTCTTCATATTTTACATTTATTCGCTTATTTATCACCATTGTTGTCTTATTTATTTATTTATGTTTTATTATTATCATTTTATTAGTATTACTAATATTATAACTACTACCTTTTTCTACATTATAATTATTTATTTATTTATTTATGCAAGCTTATCTATTATTTATTCCCCCGTGTTTTTTTTGTTGGTTTTTTTTTGTTTTTTTTTGTTTTTTGTTTTTTTTGTTTTTGTTTTTTCTCAAGGCCTGACTAAGCGCGTTGGGTTACGCTGCTGGTCAGGCATCTGCTTGGCAGATGTGGTGTAGCGTATATGGTTTTGTCCGAACGCAGTGACGCCTCCTTGAGCTACTGAAACTGAAACTGATCTGCTTACTTATTTTCTTCATCTATTTGAATTGGAATTTTATTTTCATTGCATTTTGTTTGTATAGATATTTCCTTATTTTTTATTTGTTTATTTATTTACTCATTAAATCAATTATGTATCCGTTTATTTGTTTATGCACATTTCTTTTCATTTTTCCTCAAGGCCTGACTAAGCAAGTTTGGTTACGCTGCTGGTCAAACTTCTGCTTTGCAGATTTGGTGCAGCGTATATGTGTTTGTCTGAACACAGTGGCACCTCGGAGTAACTGAACGGAATTGAACTGTTTTCAGCACGAATCTGTGTTCGCTCCATCCCACTTTCCATATGAAACTGGTGTCAAAGCTCTTGATAGGGTTGATCCCATATGCAGGAAGTATAAGCCATACGCTTTACCTGTGGACACTATCAAAGGCCTCCTCGAAATCTGTTATATGCTAATACCAACATAGTTTTCTTTTCGTAGCTGAGATCAGATCTTAAATGAGGCAATGTGCTGCTTGATGGTTTGGCACACTTGTTCATTTGTGACTGGAAGCTTCACGGTGGTATTGCCTTCAATACTGACTGTGCCTACATGATCTTCAAACCAGTCAGTCATAGCTATATTTCATTAATTTCTAGTTTTGGTACAAAGCCTGATTTTAAAAGCAATCCCTCACCTCAAGGCGACCGTGGCCCCATGTTCTGGTCTCCTCCTCGCGTTGACCTCGGTGCTGGTCTTCATCGACCTTGGTGCTGATCTCTGTCGACCTAGGTGCTGGTCTCCGTCGACCTAGGTGCTGGTCTGCGTTGACTGGTGCTGATGTCCCCCTGGCGTGGAAGTTTTGATACGTAAGAATGTGTGCGAGTGTGTGTGTAGGGGGGAGGGGGGGTTGGGAGGCAGGGGTCATCTGGGAAATGGGGACTGCGTGTTTATGTATCGGTGCTCATGTGTTTTTGTCTGTGGTGTTGGGCCTGTGCACTTTTGTTTATGATTTGATCTCTGTGAAACTGCATATCTGTTCTATGTATGCATGTGTGTGTGTGAGTGTGTGTCCGTGTCTGTGTCTGTGTTTACATATATTTCCTTATTTATTTATTATTGTCACTATTTTTCAAGTCTGTATTTTTTAGTTTAATTATTATCTGTGTAACTTGCATATCTGCTGTGTGGTGCAGCGCATATGGATTTGTCTGAACACAGCGACACTTCAATACTGACTGTGCCAACATGATCTTCAAACCAGTCACTAATAGCGATATTTCACTAATTTCTAGTGTGGGTACAAAGTCTGATTTTAAAAGCAATCCCTCACCTCAAGGCGACCGTGGCCCCATGTTCTGGTCTCCTCCGCGCGTTGACCTCAGTGCTGGTCTCCGTCGACCTAGGTGATGATCTCCGATTACCTAGGTGCTGATCTCCGTCAACCATGGTGCTGATCTCCGATGACCTTGGTGCTGTTCTCCGTCGACCATGGTGCTGTTCTCCGTCGACCTTGGTGCTGGTCTCCGATGACCTTGATGCTGGTCTCCGTCAACCGGTGCCGATGTCCCCCTGGCGTGGAAGTTTTGATACGTAATTATTATTGTCACTATTCCTTTGTTTTCATACTTTTTATTTAATTTCTGTATACATCTGCTTACTTATTTTCTTCATCTATTTTAATTTGAATTTTATTTTCATTGCATTTTGTTTTTATACATACTTCTTTATTTCTTATTTGTTTATTTATTTACTCATTAATTCAATCATGTATCCATTTATTTGTTTATGCACATTTCTTTTCATTTTTACTCAAGGCCTGACTAAGAATGTTTGGTTACGCTGCTGGTCAAACTTCTGCTTTGCAGATTTGGTGCAGCGTATATGGGTTTGTCTGAACACAGTGACGCCTCGGAGTATGTCACGACCCCCCTAGGGAAGAGGTCGAGAACTGTTTTAAAACCTAACACCCAACCCAGTTCACCCGACAACAAACACAATACAGATATTTTTCGTCCACACAAAATGTATTCTCTTCCGCTCTGTCTATCCCACTCACGCAATCACACACAGCCTATACATGCAAAATAAACAAAAACAACCGTATACCATAACTACAAAAGAAAAGAGAAGAAACGAACAGAAGTCGCACACAAAACTACCGATTCTCCTAAACGTAATCAAAAGCAATTTTCCACACACACACACACTCAAGGAGAAGACAAAGCACCCCAACACCAGAACAGGTGCGCATGTTCAAGCCTTAGTCTTTGGCGGCTTCAGGAAGTTTCCCTCTTAAAAGAAAAAAAAAAACAACAACGAGAACAAAAAAAACCCTGACACACGGCCCAGACAAACTTCGGCGGGTTCGACCCAGTTTCAGTTTCAGTTTCAGTAGTTCAAGGAGGCGTCACAGCGTTCGGACAAAACCATATACGCTACACCACATCTGCCAAGCCAAGCAGATGCCTGACCAGCAGCGTAACCCAACGCGCTTAGTCAGGCCTTGAGAAAAAAAAAAAAAAAAAAAAAAAAAAAAAAAAACGGGGGAATAAATAATAGATAAGCTTGCATAAATAAATAAATAAATAAATAATAATTATAATATAGAAAAAAGGAGTTAGTAATAATATTAGTAATACTAATAAAATGATAATGAAACATAAATAAATAAATAAGACAACAATGGTGATAAATAAGCGAATAAATGTAAAACATGAAGACACATTCACACATACACCCACACATGCATAACAGAAATGCACCAAACATGCAGTTTCACAGATATGAAAGCACAGTCAAATACATATAAACGTACATGAGCTCCAACACACACACATTACCTTGCACCTCCTCTACCCCCTCCTCCACACACTCATTTCTAGTCTACGTATCGCAGCTTCCACGGCACACACACACACACACACACACACACACTCACAGAGATGAACACTTACTTGTACAAGCACACACATACGCCCATATCTCCCACCCCCAACCCCACACACGTACATACAAAGATATATATATATATATACGTTCCAATATCCTGTGGCTCCCACAGTGTAGGCATGCATAGACTCATACCTCATCCTCTATCCCACCTCCCCCCGCACTCCCACCTCCCCTCACACACACACACACACACACACACACACACACACACACACACGTACACATATCTCTCCTGACACTTGTGTACACTTTCACTCTCGTGCATTCACAAACGCACTCAAAAGCACGGACCCACACATTCACACAAACACATACACACACGCACAGAGGCTGCCACTGACTGGCCGCAAGAGGGATGGGAAAAGATCTCTGATGCCAAGAACGTGGCGTCTAGTGTGTTGCTCAGTTTATTGTATTTGGAAAGGCCCACAGAGACTCTGTTCCGTTTTGAAGAAATCTGCGCAATGTTGGTTTGGAAATGATGCCGATATTTGATTTGCAAAGCATCGTGCTCTACCTTTCATGTTAGACTTGCGGCCGCTCCCTCTCTCTGCTTCTATTTCTTTGAGGCGATCGATGGTGTGATGGCCTTGTACCTGTTCTTTTTGGTATTCTTTGACTTTTCTGAGGATTTCCAATTTTCCTAGATGTAGGCCGCTCGTTGGTGTTGCGTTACCAGCAAGTCTGTCAGCTCGCTCATTTCCCTTAACACCTGCATGTCCCGGGCAGTATGACCATGTGAGTTTTTTAATCTGAAAGTTGCGCATTGCGTTATGCCACTCAGGGCTTCCCATTCCGTTTTCAATTTTCTGTATGAGGTTCATTGAGTCGGTTAGAATCATGGCATGTTGGTTTCCGACCCAAGGCACAAGCCCCCGGTCAAAAGGCCTAAGTGCCAGGACTCGGGCATACAGTGCCAAGCAATGGACCAGGCTGCAAGTCAAAAGGCCCGGAACACCGGACAGCAGTCACCGGGCAGGAAGGGGCGAAGACCCAGGACAGCAGTCACAGGGCAGGAGGGGACGAACACCAGGACGCCAATCACGGGACAGGAAGGGGTGAAGATCTGGGTCACCAGACGAAAGGCCCGGGACACACAGCACACAGCGAGAGCTGGAACATTACGGAATGTTCCCCCCAGTGCTGAGCAATACTAATTCTGACGATAATTAACAAAAACAAATGTACAGCACCTTCAAAATACAAAGCTGGAATATAACTTTGACAAGACGAATTACAGAACTCATATACGACACTCGCACTCTCTACACCTATCATACAGAGCCAACGCCCAATTTTACCCAACAGTGAACTAAGGTAAAATCGTATCATTTTAAAACTCAATAACAATAAAAATTGGCAAACGTATTAGCCGACACAAGAAAAAGTACATATTCAGGCAGTGGTAGCACAAAATTAATAATTAACGAAATGGATCATTTTGTCAAACCTAACGTACAGCTTTCTTTCTTGCAGAACATCTACTTCTTTTCATACATCCCTGACGGAAATACAACCAAGCTAAATAGACAAGCGGCTTCTTACCTGCCACAGGTGGCGTACACTAACGACCACCACAAAGACACGACGACGACGAAGACAGACGAAGAAACACCGAAGTGGCTCCCATGGAGGACAGCCGGTCCTCACTTCGTATGGTGCCTAGATGTCGGGGTAGCCTACCCCACCAACCACGAAGACGACCCGTACACTACGGCAGTCGGGCTGCAAAAGCCTCGAATATTGTTGCTGCCCAACAGTATTTCATATTCGCTCAGGTGAGCGAGTAATATGCATGCACGTGGTTCGTGCGCAATTCGAGACTTCTACCCGAACTGAAGGGTGGGAGAAGGAGGGAAAGTGAAAGGAGAGGGTGGAGAAAAACGAAGACGGGCCACACGCCCTAACTGTCGTCACAAGTTGTGACAGAGTGTGCAGGTGATTGTGTGTGTGGGGGGGGGGGGGATGTAGGTGTGTTGGGGGTGGTGGGGGGAGAGTGTGGGTGTGGGTGGATTTATGTGGAAGGAGAGGCAGTTTGATGGTGTGTGTGTGTGTGTTTGGGGGGAGAGGGTGTATGTCAGTGTGTGTGTTGGGGTGGGGTTGGGGGGGGGGGCGAGTGAGTGTGTATAGGTGTGTTTGTGTGGGGGGACTGGATGTATGTTTGTGTGTTTGTGTGGGGGGAGTGGGTGTATGTGTTTGTGTGTTGGGGAGGGGAGGGTATGTTGTGTGGGTATTTGTGAAGAGGTTGTATGTTGGTGTGTGTATCTGTGTAGGGGAAGAGGTTGTATGTTGGTGTGTGTATTTGTGTAGGGGAAAAGGGTGTATGTTGGTGTGTGTATTTGTGTAGGGGAAGAGGTTGTATGTTGTGTGTGTATTTGTGCAGGGGAAGAGGTTGTATGTTGGTGTGTGTATCTGTGTAGGGGAAGAGGTTGTATGTTGGTGTGCGTATCTGTGTAGGGGAAGAGGTATGTTGGTGTGTGTATTTGTGTGGGGGAAGAGGTTGTATGATGGTGTGTGTATCTGTGTAGGGGAAGAGGTTGTATGTTGGTGTGTGTATTTGTGTGGGGGAAAAGGGTCTATGTTGGTGTGTGTATTTGTGTGGGGGAAGAGGTTGTATGATGTGTGGTGTATTTGTGTGGGGGAAGAGGTTGCATGTTGGTGTGTGTATTTGTGTGGGGGAAAAGGGTCTATGTTGGTGTGTGCATTTGGTGTGGGGGAAGAGGGTGTATGTTGGTGCATAGAAATGTGGAGGTACAAGGTGTTTGTTAGTGTGTTTGTGTTGGGTTGGGGGAGAGGGTGTATACTGATGTGTTTGTTTGTGTTGAAGGAAAGGTTGTATGTTGGTGTGCGGGTGGAGGTGGGGGGTGGGGGGGGCAGAGGGTATGTTGGTGTGTTTATATGTGCGGGGGGAGAGGGAGTATCTGGGTGTGTGTAGGCATGTGTGTGGGTGGAGTGGGGGGAGGAGGATTGGGATGTGTATGTTGGAACGTGTCGGTGTTTATGTGTGGGGGAAGAGGGTGTATGTTGTGTGTGTGTAGGGAGAGAGTGTGTGTATGGGTGGGTGTAGGTCTGGGGGTATACTATGCAAATGGGTGTGGGTGTGATTTTGTGTGTAATTTTATGGAATAGAAAAGTATATTTTCCAATCTGCATGATTGTTACATCTTATCATTGATCCAGTTTAGGTGTAGTAGTCACAAATTACCTGTTGAGACTGGTGTACCTCATGATATTCCAATTACCTGTTGAGACTGGTGTAGGTCATGATATTCCATGTGAATTGCATACTTGTTATAACTGAGATATGTATATGATTGGAAGTAAATGGTTTTGATTATGGAATGCCTAAAATTTGCAGATCTTTGAAATGAGTTCATTCTACAGAAACATTTGAATCTGAAATCAGTTCTTCATTTTGTACAATTGACGAAAGGTGGGAGAAGAGTGTGTCTGAAAGTGGGGAAATTCATCGAAACGGGAAAGGTTACAAGATGATATGATTGTTGTTTACCTGGGTTGTATCACCAGTTTTCATTGTTTTAATTGCTGTTTATGTTTTGAGGCATTGGTGTGTAACACCAGTGATGTTACTTCATATCCTCCCCAAAGGGTGTCGGAGGATGAAATATTCTGGATTCTTGATTGTTAAGGGTGTGTGTGTTTAGGTGTGTTCAATCTGAAACTGAAACAACGTGTATGTGTGATTGTGTGTGTATGTGTGCATGTGTGTGTGTGTGTGTGTGTGTGTGTGTGTGTGTGTGTGTGTGTGTGTGTGTGTGTGTGTGTGTGATTATGTGTGTGTGTCTCTGTGTGTGACAGCACACTACCCGTGGCATGGTCTCCATGGCAAACAACGGACTGGACACCAACGGGTCCCAGTTCTTCATCACCTACGCAAAGCAGCCTCACCTGGACATGAAGTACACTGTCTTTGGCAGGTGTGTGTGTGTGTCTGTGTGTGTGTGTGTGTGTGTGTCTGTGTGTGTCTGTGTGTGTGTGTGTCTGTGTGTGTGTGTGTGTGTGTGTCTGTGTGTGTGTGTGTGTGTGTGTGTGTGTGTGTGTGTGTGTGTCTGTGTGTGTGTCTGTGTGTGTGTGTCTGTGTCTGTGTGTGTCTGTGTGTGCTCCACCGAACGCTGCCATGAATTAGAGGATCTTTAACATGCATATTTGATCTTCTGCTTGCATATACACACACAGTGGGTTCAAGCACAAGAAGGTCTATGATTATTTGATTATTATTGTCACTGTACAAACCATGTAGTCTGCTGTACTAGAGTAAGTCTTCATTAACATTATTATTGTCACTGTACAAACCACGTTGTCTGCTGTACAAGAGTAAGTCTTCATTAACATTATTATTATCACTGTACAAACCACATTGTCTGCTGTACTAGAGTAAGTCTTCATTAAGTTGATTAACATTATTATTATCACTGTAGAAACCATGTAGTCTGATGTACCAGAGTAAGTCTTCATTAACATTATTATTGTCACTGTACAAACCACATTGTCTGCTGTACTAGAGTAAGTCTTTATTAACATTATTATTATCACTGTACAAACCACATTGTCTGCTGTACTAGAGTAAGTCTTCATTAACATTATTATTATCACTGTACAAACCACATTGTCTGCTGTACTAGAGTAAGTCTTCATTAACATTATTATTATCACTGTACAAACCACATTGTCTGCTGTACTAGAGTAAGTCTTCATTAACATTATTATTGTCACTGTACAAACCACATTGTCTGATGTACCAGAGTAAGTCTTCAATAACATTACTATTATCACTGTACAAACCACATTGTCTGCTGTACCAGAGTAAGTCTTTATTAACATTATTATTATCACTGTACAAACCACATTGTCTGCTGTACTAGAGTAAGTCTTTATTAACATTATTATTGTCACTGTACAAACCATGTAGTCTGATGTACTAAAGGTAAGTCTTCATTAACATTATTATTATCGCTGTACAAACCACATTGTCTGCTGTACTAGAGTAAGTCTTCATTAACATTATTATTATCACTGTACAAACCACGTTGTCTGCTGTACCAGAGTAAGTCTTTATTAAGTTGATTAACATTATTATTATCACTGTAGAAACCACGTTGTCTGCTGTACTAGAGTAAGTCTCCATTAACATTATTATTATCACTGTAGAAATCATGTCATCTGATGTGCTGGAGTTTAAGTCTTCATTATTATTGCTGTTATTATTATTATCACTGTACAAACCATGTTATCTGCTGTACTGGAGTATATGTTTTCATTAGTATATTCTCATTACCACTGTCCAAACCACATTGTCTGCTGTACCGGATGTAAATCTTTATCAGTACTATCACTTTACAAACCACAACGTCTGCTACATTCTGTCTCCCATTAATAACATTATCAAAGGGAAATCATTTACAGCTTGGTCTTTTGTGAAGGACTATGACTCTCAAACTAGGAGGCAACATTGCACTGGCTCTTAGTGCTGCAGCCTTGGGGGCTAGTTGGACTTTGGGAACCATCCCAACGCCGACTGTCCTAAAACCCTCTTGGCCGAGAGAGTGGGGATGTAACTTGGGCAAGACACTCTCTACCATAATCAAATTCTATCCCAAATAGTCGGGGGAGCAGTTGCCTCCTCTGCTGTTCTGATGGTCATAGGCGGACACGACTGACTATCATATAATTACATGATGCTGCATGCAAACAGTTTCAAGTTCTCAAGGAGGTGTCACTGCAGTGTGGCAATCCTAAGTACGCTGTACCACATCTTCGAGGCAGATGCCTGACCTGGAGCATAACCCAACGCGCTTAGTCAGGCCTTGAGTGCGTACTTGTTATATATTTGTGTTCCTAATAGAGTGGATTTCTTCTACAGAATTTAGAATTTTGCCAGACGGGCGCAATAGCCGAGTGGTTAAAGCGTTGGACTGTCAATCTGAGGGTCCCAGGTTCGAATCACAGTGACGGCGCCTGGTGGGAAAAGGGTGGAGATTTTTACAATCTCCCAGGTCAACGTATGTGCAGACCTGCTAGTGCCTGAACCCCCTTCGTGTGTGTATGCAAGCAGAAGATCAAATACGCACGTTAAAGATCCTGTAATCCATGTCAGCGTTCGGTGGGTTATGGAAACAAGAACATACCCAGCATGCACACCTCTGAAAACGGAGTATAGCTGCCTACATGGCGGGGTAAAAACGGTCATACACATAAAAGCCCACTCGTGTGCATACGAGTGAACGCAGAAGAAGAAGAAGAATTTTGCCAGAGGACAACAACACTTATTTTTCCCATGAGTTTTGTTGTTGTTTTGGGGTTTTTGGGGGGTTTTTTTTTTGTTTTGTTTTTTCAGTGGGCCAAGTGCTTGCTGCACATCAGACCTCGGTATAGTGTCTCATGTGAACAATGTTCAGTTTGATTTTCATGTCAAACTTTGGGAAAAAGGGCGAGACCAGGATTCGAACCCAGACCCTGACAGACATTTTATTGGCAAAATAAGATTCTTAACTCATTGTACCCCACAGCTACGAGCCTGCTGCAACTCCCCTGGACTAGCACTACATGAGACCACTGGAGAAAAAACAACAACATGTGGTTCACTGATACGGCGAAAATCAATGGAGAATTGTTGATTCAGGGTTAGGGTCAAACAAAGCTTTGTTTTCATGCTTCTGGAATCCATAAATGGTTCATTTAGAATGTTGAACTTGTACCAAGCAGGAATAAACGAAATTAGTGCGCTGGAATGGGAATACGCATACCTGGTCCACAAGGGAAGTAATCATGGTATGAGTTGAACTAGTATCTGGAGTAGAATGAGTTAACCCTTCTGCCGCTTTCCTCGGTGTTTTCCACAGAGTGATTGACGGCTTTGAGACCCTGGACTCCCTGGAGAAGGTGCCGGTGAACGAGAAGACCTACAAGCCGGAGACGGACATCCGCATCCGGGGTGTCACCATACACGCCAACCCTCTGGCCGGCTGAAGGGGGGATGGGGTTTGGGGGCGTCGGGACATGAGTGGAGAGCGACTGTGTGTGTGTGGTGTGTTGTGTGGGACTGATGGGAGTTGTGGGTGTGTGTGTGTGGTGTGGTGTGTGGGACTGATGAGTTTGTGTGTGTGCGTGTTGTGTAGGACTGATGAGAGAGAGAGAGAGAGTGTGTGTGTGTGTGTGTGTGTGTGTGTGTGTGTAGGACTGATGAGATTTTGTGTGCATGTGTGTGGTGTGTAGGATTGATGAGAGTTTGTGTGTGTGTGTGTTGTGTGGGACTGATGAGAGAGAGAGTGAGTGTGTGTGTGTAGATGTGTCTGTTTATGTCCGGGTGGTTGGTCAGGCAGGCTCAGGGCT
>NC_134909.1:18165983-18168771 GCF_041734735.1 Babylonia areolata | reverse complement strand
TGTGTGTGTGTGTGTGTGTCTGTGTGTGTGTGTGTGTGTGTCTGTGTGTGTGTGTGTGTGTGTCTGTGTGTGTGTGTGTGTGTGTCTGTGTGTGTGTGTGTGTGTGTCTGTGTGTGTGTCTGTGTGTGTCTGTGGTGTGTCTGTGTGTGTCTGTGTGTGTGTCTGTGTGTGTCTGTGTGTGTGTCTGTGTGTGTCTGTGTGTGTGTCTGTGTGTGTCTGTGTGTGTGTCTGTGTGTGTCTGTGTGAGTGTCTGTGTGTGTCTGTGTGTGTGTCTGTGTGTGTGTCTGTGTGTGTCTGTGTGTGTGTCTGTGTGTGTCTGTGTGTGTGTCTGTGTGTGTCTGTGTCGTGTGTTGTGTGTGTCTGTGGTGTTGTGTGTCTGTGTGTGTCTGTGTGTGTGTCTGTGTGTGTCTGTGTGTGTGTCTGTGTGTGTCTGTGGTGTGTGTCTGTGATGTTGTGTCTGTGTGTGTGTCTGTGTGTGTGTCTGTGTGTGTCTGTGTGTGTGTCTGTGTGTGTGTCGTGTGTGTGTTGTGTGTGTGTCTGTGTGTGTCTGTGTGTGTGTCTGTGTGTGTCTGTGTGTGTGTCTGTGTGTGTGTCTGTGTGTGTCTGTGTGTGGTCTGTGTGTGTCTGTGTGTGTGTCTGTGTGTGTCTGTGTGTGTGTCTGTGTGTGTCTGTGTGTGTGTCTGTGTGTGTCTGTGTGTGTGTCTGTGTGTGTCTGTGTGTGTGTCTGTGTGTGTCTGTGTGTGTCTGTGTGGTGTCTGTGTGTGTGTCTGTGTGTGTCTGTGTGTGTGTCTGTGAGTGTCTGTGTGTGTGTCTGTGTGTGTGTCTGTGTGTGTGTCTGTGTGTGTGTTGTGTGTGTGTCTGTGTGTGTGTCTGTGTGGTGTCTGTGTGTGTGTCTGTGTGTGTCTGTGTGTGTGTGTGTCTGTGTGTGTGTGTGTCTGTGTGTGTGTGTGTCTGTGTCTGTGTGTGTGTGTGTGTCTGTGTGTGTGTGTGTGTCTGTGTGTGTGTGTGTCTGTGTGTGTGTGTGTCTGTGTGTGTGTGTGTCTGTGTGTGTGTGTGTGTGTGTGTGTGTGTGTGTGTCTGTGTGTGTGTGTGTCTGTGTGTGTGTGTGTGTGTGTGTGTGTGTGTGTGTGTGTGTGTGTGTGTGTGTGTGTGTGTGTGTGTGTGTGTGTGTGTGTGTGTGTGTGTGTGTGTGTGTGTGTGTGTGTGTCTGTGTGTGTGTGTGTGTGTGTGTCTGTGTGTGTGTGTGTGTGTGTGTCTGTGTGTGTGTGTGTGTGTGTGTCTGTGTGTGTGTGTGTGTGTGTGTCTGTGTGTGTGTGTGTGTGTGTGTCTGTGTGTGTGTGTGTGTGTGTGTCTGTGTGTGTGTGTGTGTGTGTGTGTGTGTGTGTGTGTGTGTGTGTGTGTGTGTGTGTGTGTGTCTGTGTGTGTGTGTCTGTGTGTGTGTGTCTGTGTGTGTGTGTCTGTGTGTGTGTGTCTGTGTGTGTGTGTCTGTGTGTGTGTGTCTGTGTGTGTGTGTCTGTGTGTGTCTGTGTGTGTGTGTGTCTGTGTGTCTGTGTGTGTGTGTGTCTGTGTGTGTCTGTGTGTGTGTGTGTGTGTGTGTGTGTGTGTGTGTGTGTGTGTGTGTGTGTGTGTGTGTCTGTGTGTGTGTCTGTGTGTGTGTGTGTGTCTGTGTGTGTCTGTGTGTGTGTCTGTGTGTGTCTGTCTGTGTGTGTCTGTCTGTGTCTGTCTGTGTGTGTGTCTGTCTGTGTCTGTCTGTGTGTGTCTGTCTGTGTCTGTCTGTGTGTGTCTGTCTGTGTGTGTCTGTGTGTGTCTGTCTGTGTGTGTGTCTGTCTGTGTGTGTCTGTCTGTGTGTGTGTCTGTGTGTGTGTCTGTGTGTGTGTCTGTGTGTGTGTCTGTGTGTGTGTCTGTGTGTGTGTCTGTGTGTGTGTCTGTGTGTGTGTCTGTGTGTGTGTCTGTGTGTGTGTCTGTGTGTGTGTCTGTGTGTGTGTGTGTGTCTGTGTGTGTGTCTGTGTGTGTGTCTGTGTGTGTGTCTGTGTGTGTGTCTGTGTGTGTGTCTGTGTGTGTGTGTGTGTGTGTGTGTGTGTGTGTGTGTGTGTGTGTGTGTGTGTGTGTGTGTGTGTGTGTGTGTGTGTGTGTGTGTGTGTGTGTGTGTGTGTGTGTGTGTGTGTGTCTGTGTGTGTGTGTGTGTGTGTGTGTGTGTGTCTGTGTGTGTGTGTGTGTCTGTGTGTGTGTCTGTGTGTGTGTGTGTGTGTGTGTGTGTGTGTGTGTGTGTGTGTGTGTGTGTGTGTGTCTGTGTGTGTGTGTGTCTGTGTGTGTGTGTGTGTGTGTGTGTGTGTGTGTGTGTGTGTGTGTGTGTGTGTGTGTGTGTGTGTGTGTGTGTGTGTGTGTGTGTGTGTGTGTGTGTGTGTGTGTGTGTGTGTGTGTGTGTGTGTGTGTGTGTGTGTGTGTGTGTGTGTGTGTGTGTGTGTGTGTGTGTGTGTGTGTGTGTGTGTGTGTGTGTCTGTGTGTGTGTGTGTGTCTGTGTGTGTGTGTGTGTCTGTGTGTGTGTGTGTGTCTGTGTGTGTGTGTGTGTCTGTGTGTGTGTGTGTGTCTGTGTGTGTGTGTGTGTCTGTGTGTGTGTGTGTGTCTGTGTGTGTGTGTGTGTCTGTGTGTGTGTGTGTGTCTGTGTGTGTGTGTGTGTCTGTGTGTGTGTGTGTGTCTGTGTGTGTGTGTGTGTCTGTGTGTGTGTGTGTGTCTGTGTGTGTGTGTGTGTCTGTGTGTGTGTGTGTGTCTGTGTGTGTGTGTGTGTCTG
>NC_134909.1:18073483-18160983 GCF_041734735.1 Babylonia areolata | reverse complement strand
TGTGTGTGTGTGTGTGTGTGTGTGTGTGTGTGTGTGTGTGTGTGTGTGTGTGTGTGTGTGTGTGTGTGTGTGTGTGTGTGTGTGTGTGTGTGTGTGTGTGTGTGTGTGTGTGTGTGTGTGTGTGTGTGTGTGTGTGTGTGTGTGTGTGTGTGTGTGTGTGTGTGTGTGTGTGTGTGTGTGTGTGTGTGTGTGTGTGTGTGTGTGTGTGTGTGTGTGTGTGTGTGTGTGTGTGTGTGTGTGTGTGTGTGTGTGTGTGTGTGTGTGTGTGTGTGTGTGTGTGTGTGTGTGTGTGTGTGTGTGTGTGTGTGTGTGTGTGTGTGTGTGTGTGTGTGTGTGTGTGTGTGTGTGTGTGTGTGTGTGTGTGTGTGTGTGTGTGTGTGTGTGTGTGTGTGTGTGTGTGTGTGTGTGTGTGTGTGTGTGTGTGTGTGTGTGTGTGTGTGTGTGTGTGTGTGTGTGTGTGTGTGTGTGTGTGTGTGTGTGTGTGTGTGTGTGTGTGTGTGTGTGTGTGTGTGTGTGTGTGTGTGTGTGTGTGTGTGTGTGTGTGTGTGTGTGTGTGTGTGTGTGTGTGTGTGTGTGTGTGTGTGTGTGTGTGTGTGTGTGTGTGTGTGTGTGTGTGTGTGTGTGTGTGTGTGTGTGTGTGTGTGTGTGTGTGTGTGTGTGTGTGTGTGTGTGTGTGTGTGTGTGTGTGTGTGTGTGTGTGTGTGTGTGTGTGTGTGTGTGTGTGTGTGTGTGTGTGTGTGTGTGTGTGTGTGTGTGTGTGTGTGTGTGTGTGTGTGTGTGTGTGTGTGTGTGTGTGTGTGTGTGTGTGTGTGTGTGTGTGTGTGTGTGTGTGTGTGTGTGTGTGTGTGTGTGTGTGTGTGTGTGTGTGTGTGTGTGTGTGTGTGTGTGTGTGTGTGTGTGTGTGTGTGTGTGTGTGTGTGTGTGTGTGTGTGTGTGTGTGTGTGTGTGTGTGTGTGTGTGTGTGTGTGTGTGTGTGTGTGTGTGTGTGTGTGTGTGTGTGTGTGTGTGTGTGTGTGTGTGTGTGTGTGTGTGTGTGTGTGTGTGTGTGTGTGTGTGTGTGTGTGTGTGTGTGTGTGTGTGTGTGTGTGTGTGTGTGTGTGTGTGTGTGTGTGTGTGTGTGTGTGTGTGTGTGTGTGTGTGTGTGTGTGTGTGTGTGTGTGTGTGTGTGTGTGTGTGTGTGTGTGTGTGTGTGTGTGTGTGTGTGTGTGTGTGTGTGTGTGTGTGTGTGTGTGTGTGTGTGTGTGTGTGTGTGTGTGTGTGTGTGTGTGTGTGTGTGTGTGTGTGTGTGTGTGTGTGTGTGTGTGTGTGTGTGTGTGTGTGTGTGTGTGTGTGTGTGTGTGTGTGTGTGTGTGTGTGTGTGTGTGTGTGTGTGTGTGTGTGTGTGTGTGTGTGTGTGTGTGTGTGTGTGTGTGTGTGTGTGTGTGTGTGTGTGTGTGTGTGTGTGTGTGTGTGTGTGTGTGTGTGTGTGTGTGTGTGTGTGTGTGTGTGTGTGTGTGTGTGTGTGTGTGTGTGTGTGTGTGTGTGTGTGTGTGTGTGTGTGTGTGTGTGTGTGTGTGTGTGTGTGTGTGTGTGTGTGTGTGTGTGTGTGTGTGTGTGTGTGTGTGTGTGTGTGTGTGTGTGTGTGTGTGTGTGTGTGTGTGTGTGTGTGTGTGTGTGTGTGTGTGTGTGTGTGTGTGTGTGTGTGTGTGTGTGTGTGTGTGTGTGTGTGTGTGTGTGTGTGTGTGTGTGTGTGTGTGTGTGTGTGTGTGTGTGTGTGTGTGTGTGTGTGTGTGTGTGTGTGTGTGTGTGTGTGTGTGTGTGTGTGTGTGTGTGTGTGTGTGTGTGTGTGTGTGTGTGTGTGTGTGTGTGTGTGTGTGTGTGTGTGTGTGTGTGTGTGTGTGTGTGTGTGTGTGTGTGTGTGTGTGTGTGTGTGTGTGTGTGTGTGTGTGTGTGTGTGTGTGTGTGTGTGTGTGTGTGTGTGTGTGTGTGTGTGTGTGTGTGTGTGTGTGTGTGTGTGTGTGTGTGTGTGTGTGTGTGTGTGTGTGTGTGTGTGTGTGTGTGTGTGTGTGTGTGTGTGTGTGTGTGTGTGTGTGTGTGTGTGTGTGTGTGTGTGTGTGTGTGTGTGTGTGTGTGTGTGTGTGTGTGTGTGTGTGTGTGTGTGTGTGTGTGTGTGTGTGTGTGTGTGTGTGTGTGTGTGTGTGTGTGTGTGTGTGTGTGTGTGTGTGTGTGTGTGTGTGTGTGCATTTTGAGAACGCTTATGCATACTTAAACTGTATATAAAGATGCATCTACTCACATGTTCCAATGCATAGCAGATGTTGGATGAGGAAAATGGGCCAGTCAAGGATGAGTGCATGTGTTTGCACGTGCGCAAGCAAATAAGATGCATGCAGCTATTGAAAGTAAATGCTTTGCTTCACTACTGGTTATGACTGAATTAAGGTTATATATCAATGTTAATAATTATTCATAATTTCAATTCATCATAACGTACAGCATTTTTGTCATTTGAACAGGTGGCACCCTGCAGAATCATTGCAGCTGGCATTGTACTCTTCACAGTGTTGCAGTGACACTTGGGTTACTGGAGTCAGACATTGATTCTGATGATGCAGGACCATGATGGTGCTGGATTGGGAGCTGGTGATGCTGGGGACAGGCCAGGACAAATGGCTGATGAAACAATCATGGAAAAATATCAGTGTTGGCAAGGTCAGTAGTAGTTGTTGTTTTGTGGGAGTGAAGGGGGGGGAGGGCGCTTTTCCTATATCATTTCTATGTGCTAAAATAAAAATAAAAAAGTTACCAGTGTGTTCTTTATTGAGTGTGCCATACCATACACTTTTTTTCATCGATTTTGTTTTTGTTTTGGGGGAAGGGTGGCAGGAAGGGGTGCCGTTGATATGTCTTTACTTTTTTTCTTTTTTGTGTGTGCTGAAATAGCACAATCAAGAATGTTCAGCAAGCACTTACCTTATATTCATTTATTCAGTAACTTATGAGATGTTTCAAGCAGACAGCACATATGCACCTTCGGATAATCAATGTTTATGTATTTGCACAGTATTGTTCACAGGTGCATGCATGTATTTTCACTGGAAGGTGTACAAATAATCTGTGATGTAGTGTAATAATGTTGTCAGATGTGTGTGTGTTTGTGTGTGTGGGTGTGTAAGAGGATAGGGGCTGCTGTGCGTCTGTCTGTAAACTAGATGCTGAAAGACAGAGAACAGACAGGAGACCAATAACAGGTATTGAAAGATACACAGACACAGACATGTGTAAAGACAATCAGAAATTTTTTCAGGCAGGACACTTAAGCGTGAAACATATAACAGGTATCAAAAGATACACAGATATGCTGTGTGAAGCTAATCAATTTTTTTTTTTTTATCAAAAGACATGGCAAGAAATTCTTTCAGACAAAACACTTTAGCGTGAAATATACAACATGTATCAAAAGACACAGACAAGTTGTGTGAAACCAATCAAATTTATTTATTCACAAAAGGCATGGCAAGAAATTCTTTCAGACAAAACACGTTAGCGTGAAACATACAACAGGTATCAAAAGATACACAGATGGAGATAAGTTGTGTGAAATCAATCAGATTTATTTATTCGCAAAAGACATGGGCTGGTCATAAATCAAAATGCAACCCACCTAAAAAAAGAAAAGAAAAGAAAAGATTATCATGACATGATACACCACATGATTTCTTATTTCGAAGTTCCTTTACATATCTTATTCTGAAAGTGTAACACATTACCTTTTTATTCAATAGCAGAATTTCAGTTTTGATGTCACATAAATGGATTTTATTGTGGAAAATGGTTTTATGTGGTGTCTGTTCAGATGCTTTTATTCTGTGTTTTACAACTTTCTCATCATGACCGATGTCAATTTCTTCACTTAGAAAATATAGTATCACTACAGTTACAGTCACCAAGTTCAATGTTTTCTTATTTTACTTCAAATTTGATGTATATGGAAAACAAAGTAAACAAACAAAACACACACACACAACCTTCTTGGTTTTCGTGTGTTGCTGTAAGACTTGAAATGACAAACCAGTAATAGGCCATTGCATCGATTTTCCAGCAACCAGTTTTATTCTTTAAGTGTTAAAAAAATAATGATATTGTGATGCAAAAACAACAACAAAAAACCATAGTGAATCAATGAATGATTGTATTTTCTTCACATTAAAAAAACACCAACAACACATCACTACATACACAGCTGTCGGTGTCTTCTCGATTTCCTTTGTAGTTTGAAAAAAGCAAACAAGCAAAACACACTTTTCAATTTTCTTAATAATAATAAAGATAAATCCCACAACATGCTCAGTCATCACTGACTTCTACATTTCCACTGCACTAATTTTTTTTTTTCACAGTGAGGTGTGTTGCTCTAAAATCTGCAGTGGTGTACCTGTGATAGGCCATTACATTGACTTGCCAGTACCACAACCGGTTTCTATATAGTAAGCAGCACTGACTTTAACTTGTGTACCTTGTGAATGGAGAGTGTTACCACTCATTTGTTAATCATTTGATGTCCTGGCATAATTGTTTACTAATTTGAAGTTGAAAAACCACCGAGGTAACCATGTGTTCGTTCTGTATTGTCCATGTATTATGTGTGGCTTGTTCAGGGTTAAAGAGGCTATGCCAGTCTTGAATACATGCTAATTTGTGTTTGCACATTTCTTCTGACTTTGCTGCTGTGTGCACATGTCAAATGATCAGTATAAGTTAAGGCCCGGTGCTTCATTTTTCAAGGAAGTGTCTGGGTTAGTTCCAATGTACCTTTTTGTTTACCTGTGTGTTAGCTGAATTGGTAGCGTGAGCAGCACTGATTTGAAATTGTGTACCTTGTGAATGGAGAGTTACCTCTCTTTACTATTGGTTTCTTTTGCGTTTATTATTACTGTTGTTGCTTTTTTAGAAAAAAAAGTCAAAATACTGTGACAGAAAAATAGCTCAGTGGGTTCTCTCTGCTGATGTTCTCGGCCGCTGCTGGTGTTTTTTGGGGGTAACCCTGCTGGTGTTCATGGGGGTACTCCTGCTCATTTACAACGAGCCTGTGATTGCACGACTTAGTTTCCATGTGGATTAATAAAGTGTTTTTGATTGATTGATTGATTAGTGTTCTTGGGGATGCCCCTGCTGGTGTTCTTCAGTTCTTGGGGATGCCCATGCTGGTGTTCTTGGGGTACCCCTTCTGGTGTTCTTGGGGATGCCGTCGCTGGTGTTCTTGGTGATGCCGTCGCTGGTGTTCTTGGGGATGCCGTCGCTGGTGTTCTTGGCCCCTGATGGTTTTCTGGGGGATACCACTCTGGTGGTGGCCTTGCTGATGCCTCTTGAGATGCCCCTGGTGATCCCTCTGGTGGTGACCCCTGGTGATCCCTCTGGCGGTGACCCCTGGTGCTGCCCCCTGGTGTTGCCCTTGTTGATGACCCTGCTTCTGGCAGTGCTGTCCCTGAGGACATGGAAATTGACATAATAATCACTTCCACTGCCGCCACCACCCATCATTACCACTACTACCACCCACTGCCATTAACACCAAGTCTCCCAACCATCACTCATCACCACTGCTGCCACCACTATCTGCTGCTATCACTCACAACCAGCACCACCACCACTGCTCAGCACCAAACACTGCCACTGGTACTCACCACTACTGTTCACCACCACTACTCACCCTCACCACCAGCTCTTGTTAGGGTTGATCCCATATGCAGGAAGTATAAGCCATACGCTTTACCTGTGGACACTATCAAAGGCCTTCTCGAAATCTGTTATATGCTAATACCAACATAGTTTTCTTTTTGGAGCTGAGATCAGATCTTAAATGAGGCAATGTGCTGCTTGATAGTTTGGCACACTTGTTCATTTGTGACTGGAAGGCTCACGGTGGTACTGCTTTCAATACTGACTGTGCCTACATGATCTTCAAACCAGTCAGTCATAGATAAATTTCACTAATTTCTAGTTTGGGTACAAAGACTGATTTTAAAAGCAATCCCTCACCTCAAGGCGACCGTGGCCCCATGTTCTGGTCTTCTCCTCGCGTTGACCTCGGTGCTGGTCTCCGTCGACCTAAGTGATGATCTCTGATGACCTAGGTGCTGATCTCCGTCGACCATGGTGCTGATCTCCGATGACCTTGGTGCTGGTCTGCGTCGAACTTGGTGCTGGTCTCCGATGACCTTGGTGCTGGTCTGCGTCGAACTTGGTGATGATCTCCAATGACCTCGGTGCTGGTCTCCGTCGACCTAGGTGATGATCTCCGATGACCTAGGTGCTGATCTCCGTCGACCATAGTGCTGATCTCCGATGACGTTAGTGCTGTTCTCCGTCGACCTTGGTGCTGGTCTCCGATGACCTTGGTGCTGGTCTCCATCGGCCGGTGCTGATGTCCCCCTGGCGTGTAAGTTTTGATACGTAATTATTATTGTCACTATTCCTTTGTTTTTTTCATACTTTTTACTTAATTTTTGTGCATATCTGCTTACTTATTTTCTTCGTCTATTTTAATTTGAATTTTATTTTCATTGCATTTTGTTTGTATACAAACATCGTTATTTTTTATTTGTTTATTTTCTTTTTGTTTATTTATTTACTCATTAATTCAATTATGTATCCATTTATTTGTTTATGCATATCTTTTAATTTTTCCTCAAGGCCTGACTACACACGTTTGGTTACGCTGCTGGTCAAGCATCTCCTTAGCAGATTTGTTAGCAAAGACTGATTTTAAAAGCAATCGCTCACCTCAAGGCCACCGTGGCCCCATGTTCTGGTCTCCTCCTCGCGTTGACCTCGGTGCTGGTCTCCATCGACCTAGGTGCTGATCTGCGATGACCTAGGTGCTGATCTCCGTCTTCCATGGTGCTGGTCTCCGATGACCTCAGTGCTGGTCTCTGTCGAGCTAGGTGATGATCTCCGATGACCTAGGTGCTGATCTCCATCGACCATGGTGCTGGTCTCCGATGACCTTGGTGCTGGTCTGCGTCGAACTTGGTGCTCTTCTCTGTCGACCTTGGGGCTGGTCTCCGATGACCTTCGTGCTGGTCTCCGATGACCTTCGTGCTGGTCTCCGATGACCTTGGTGCTGGTATCCGTCAACCTTGGTGCTGGTCTCCGTTGACCTAGGTGATGATCTCCGATGAACTTGGTGCTGTTCTCCGTCGACCTTGGTGCTGGCCTCCGATGACCTTGGTGTTGGTCTCCGATGACCTTGGTGCTGGTCTCCGTCGACCTTGGTGCTGGTCTCCGATGAACTTGGTGCTGTTCTCCGTCGACCTTGGTGCTGGTTTCCGATGAACTTGGTGCTGTTCTCCGTCCACTTTGGTGCTGGTCTCCGATGACCTTGGTGCTGGTCTCCGTCGACCGGTGCTGATGTCCCCCCTGGCGTGGAAGTTTTGATACGTAATTATTATTGTCACTATTCCTTTGTTTTTTTCATACTTTTTCATATTTAATTTCTGTATATATCTGCTTACTTATTTTCTTCATCTATTTGAATTTGAATTTTATTTTCATTGCATTTTGTTTGTATACATATTTCCTTATTTCTTATTTGTTTATTTATTTACTCATTAAATCAATTATGTATCCATTTATTTGTTTATGCACATTTCTTTTAATTTTTCCTGAAAGCCTGACTAAGCAAGTTTGGTTACGCTTCTGGTCAAACTTCTGCTTTGCAGATTTCGTGTAGCGTATATGGATTTGTCTGAACACAGCGACGACATGGAGTAACTGAACGGAACTGAACTGTTTTCAGCACAAAACCGTGTTCGTTCTTTCCTACTTTCATATGAAACTCGTGTCAAAGCTCTTGATAGGGTTGATCCCATATGCAGGAAGTATAAGCCATAAGCTTTACATATGGACACTATCAAAGGCCTTCTCGAAATCTGTTATATGCTAATACCAACATAGTTTTCTTTTCATAGCTGAGATCAGATCTTAAATGAGGCAATGTGCTGCTTGATGGTTTGGCACACTTGTTCATTTGTGACTGGAAGGCTCACGGTGGTATTGCCTTCAATACTGACTGTGCCTACATGATCTTCACCAGTCAGTCATAGCGAATTTCACTAATTTCTAGTTTGGGTACAAAGTCTGATTTTAAAAGCAATCCCTCACCTCAAGGCGACCGTGGCCCCATGTTCTGGTCTCCTCCTCGCGTTGACCTCGGTGCTGGTCTCCGTCGACCTAGGTGCTGTTCTCCGTCGACCTAGGTGCTGTTCTCCGTCGACCTTGGTGCTGGTTTCCGATGAACTTGGTGCTGTTCTCCGTCCACTTTGGTGCTGGTCTCCGATGACCTTGGTGCTGGTCTCCGTCGACCGGTGCTGATGTCCCCCCTGGCGTGGAAGTTTTGATACGTAATTATTATTGTCACTATTCCTTTGTTTTTTTCATACTTTTTCATATTTAATTTCTGTATATATCTGCTTACTTATTTTCTTCATCTATTTGAATTTGAATTTTATTTTCATTGCATTTTGTTTGTATACATATTTCCTTATTTCTTATTTGTTTATTTATTTACTCATTAAATCAATTATGTATCCATTTATTTGTTTATGCACATTTCTTTTAATTTTTCCTGAAAGCCTGACTAAGCAAGTTTGGTTACGCTTCTGGTCAAACTTCTGCTTTGCAGATTTCGTGTAGCGTATATGGATTTGTCTGAACACAGCGACGACATGGAGTAACTGAACGGAACTGAACTGTTTTCAGCACAAAACCGTGTTCGTTCTTTCCTACTTTCATATGAAACTCGTGTCAAAGCTCTTGATAGGGTTGATCCCATATGCAGGAAGTATAAGCCATAAGCTTTACATATGGACACTATCAAAGGCCTTCTCGAAATCTGTTATATGCTAATACCAACATAGTTTTCTTTTCATAGCTGAGATCAGATCTTAAATGAGGCAATGTGCTGCTTGATGGTTTGGCACACTTGTTCATTTGTGACTGGAAGGCTCACGGTGGTATTGCCTTCAATACTGACTGTGCCTACATGATCTTCACCAGTCAGTCATAGCGAATTTCACTAATTTCTAGTTTGGGTACAAAGTCTGATTTTAAAAGCAATCCCTCACCTCAAGGCGACCGTGGCCCCATGTTCTGGTCTCCTCCTCGCGTTGACCTCGGTGCTGGTCTCCGTCGACCTAGGTGCTGTTCTCCGTCGACCTAGGTGCTGTTCTCCGTCGACCATGGTGCTGATCTCCGATGACCTTGGTGCTGGTCTGCGTCGACCTTGGTGCTGGTCTCCAATGACCTTGGTGCTGGTCTCCGTCGACCGGTGCCGATGTCCCCCTGGCGTGGAAGTTTTAATACGTAATTATTATTGTCACTATTCCTTTGAGGGTTTTTTTCATACTTTTTATTTAATTTCTGTATATATCTGCTTACTTATTTTCTTCATCTATTTTAATTTTAATTTCACTGCATTTTGTTTGTATACAATCTTTTTTATTTTTTATTTGTTTATTTTCTATTTGTTTATTTATTTACTCATTAATTCAATTATGTATCCATTTATTTGTTTATGCATATCTTTTAATTCTTCCTCAAGGCCTGACTAAGCACGTTTGGTTACGCTGCTCGTCAAGCATCTGCTTAGCAGATTTGTTGCAGCATATATGGATTTGTCTGAACACAGCGACGACTCGGATTAACTGATCGGAATTGAACTGTTTTCGAACCGTGTTCGTTCTTTCCTACTTTCCATATGGAACTGGTGTAAAAGCTCTCGACAAGGTTGATTCCATATGCAGGAAGTATAAGCCATACGCTTTACCTGTGGACACTATCAAAGGCCTTCTCGAAATCTGTTATATGCCAATACCAACACAGTTTTCTTTTCATAGCTGAGATCAGATCTTAAATGAGCCAATGTGTTGCTTGATGGTTTGGCACACTTGTTCATTTGTGACTGGAAGGCTCAGAGTGGTATTGCCTTCAATAGTGACTGTGCCTACATGATCTTCACCAGTCAGTCATAGCGAAATTTCACTAATTTCTAGTTTGAGTACAAAGTCTGATTTTAAAAGCAATCCCTCACCTCAAGGCGACCGTGGCCCCATGTTCTGGTCTCCTCCTCGCGTTGACTTCGGTGCTGGTCTCCGTCGACCTAGGTGATGATCTCCGTCGACCTAGGTGCTTGTCTCCGACGACCTTGGTGCTGGTCTCTGACGACCTAGGTGCTGGTCTCTGACGACCATGGTGCTGGTCTCTGACGACCTAGGTGCTGGTCTCTGACGACCATGGTGCTGGTCTCTGACGACCTAGGTGCTGGTCTGCATTGACTGGTGCTGATGTCCCCCTGGCGTGGAAGTTTTGATACGTAAGAATGTGTGCGAGTGTGTGTGTAGGGGGCCAGGGGGGGTTGGGAGGTAGGGGTAATCTGGGAAATGGGGACTGCGTGTTTATGTATCGGTGCTCATGTGTTTTTATATGTGGTGTTGGGCCTGTGCACTTTTGTTTATGATTTCATCTCTGTAAAACTGCATGTTTGTTGCATATCTGTTGTATGTATGTATGTGTGTGTGAGTATGTGTCCGTGTCTGTGTCTATGTTTACATATATTTCGTTATTTATTTATTATTGTCACTATTTTTCAAGTTTGTATTTTTTAGTTTAATTCTTATCTGTGTAAATTGCATATCTGCTGTGTGGTGCAGCGTATATGGATTTGTCTGAACACAGTGACGCTTCAATACTGACTGTGCCAACATGATCTTCGAACCAGTCAGTCATAGCTATATTTCACTAATTTCTAGTGTGGGTACGAAGTTTGATTTTAAAAGCAATCCCTCACCTCAAGGCGACCGTGGCCCCATGTTCTGGTCTCCTCCTCGCGTTGACCTCTGCGCTGGTCTCCGTCGACCTAGGTGATGATCTGCGATGACCTAGGTGCTGATCTCCGTCGACCTAGGTGATGATCTGCGATGACCTAGGTGCTCATCTCCGTCGACCATGGTGCTGATCTCCGATGACCTTGGGGGTGGTCTGCGTCGAACTTGGTGCTGTTCTCCGTCGACCTTGGTGCTGGTCTCTGATTACCTTGGTGCTGATCTCCGTCGACCATGGTGCTGGTCTCCGATGACCTTGGTGCTGGTCTCCGTCGACCGGTGCTGATGTCACCCTGGCATGAAAGTTTTGATACGTAATGATTATTGTCACTATTCCTTTGTTTTTTTCATACTTTTAATTTAATTTCTGTATATATCTGCTTACTTATTTTCCTCATCTATTTGAATTTGAATTTTATTTTCATTGCATTTTGTTTGGAAACATATTTCCTTATTTTTTATTTGTTTATTTATTTACTGATTAAATCAATTATGTATCCATTTATTTGTTTATGCACATTTCTTTTAATTTTTCCTCAAGGCCTGACTAAGCAAGTTTGGTTACGCTGCTGGTCAAACTTCTGCTTTGCAGATTTGGTGCAGCGTATATGGATTTGTCTGAACACAGTGACACCTCGGAGTAACTTAACGGAATTGAACTGTTTTCAGCACGAAACTGTGTTCGCTCCATCCTACTTTCCATATGAAACTGGTGTCAAAGCTCTTGATGGGGTTGGTCCCATATGGAGGAAGTATAAGCCATACGCTTTACATGTGGACACTATCAAAGGCCTTCTCGAAATCTGTTATATGCTAATACCAACACAGTTTTCTTTTCGTAGCTGAGATCAGATCTTAAATGAGGCAATGTGCAGCTTGATGGTTTGGCACACTTGTTCATTTGTGACTGGAAGGCTCACGGTGGTATTGCCTTCGATGCTGACTGTGCCTACATGATCTTCACCAGTCAATCATAGCGGAATTTCACTAATTTCTAGTTTGGGTACAAAGTCTGATTTTAAAAGCAATCCCTCACCTCAAGGCGACCGTGGCCCCATGTTCTGGTCTCCTCCTCGCGTTGACCTCGGTGCTCGTCTCCGTCGACCTAGGTGATGATCTCCGATGACCTAGGTGCTGATCGCCGTCGACCATGGTGCTGATCTCCGATGACCTTGGTGATGGTCTGCGTCGAACTTGGTGCTGTTCTCTGTCGACCTTTGTGTTTCTCCGATGACCTTGGAGCTGGTCTCCGATGACGTTGGTGCTGGTCTCCGTCGACCTTGATGCTGGTCTCCGATGACCTAGGTGATGATCTCCGATGAACTTGGTGCTGTTCTCCGTCGACCTTGGTGCAGGCCTCCAATGACCTTGGTGCTGGTGTCCGATGACCTTGGTGCTGGTGTCCGATGACCTTGGTGCTAGTCTCCGATGAACTTGGTGCTGTTCTCCGTCGACCTTCCTGCTGGTCTCCGATGACCTTGGTGCTGGTCTCCGATGACCTTGGTGCTGGTCTGCGTCGAATTTGGTTTGGTGCTGGTCTCTGTCGACCTTGCTGCTGGTCTCCGATGACCTAGGTGATGATCTCCGTCGACCTTGATGCTGGTCTCTGATGACCTTGGTGCTGGTCTCCGATGAACTTGGTGCTGGTCTCCGATGAACTTGGTGCTGGTCTCCGTCGAACTTGGTGCTGGTCTCCGTCGACCTTGGTGCTGTTCTCCGTCGACCTTCGTCCTGGTCTGCGATGACCTTGGTGCTGGTCTCCGATGACCTTGGTGCTGGTCTCCGTCGACCTTGGTGCTGGTCTCGGATGAACTTGGTGCTGTTCTCCGTTGACCTTCGTGCTGGTCTCAGATGACCTTGGTGCTGGTCTCCGATGATCTTCGTGCTGGTCTCCTCGACCTTGCTGCTTGTCTCTGATGACCTAGGTGATGATCTCCGATGACCTAGGTGCTGATATCCATTGACCATGGTGCTGATCTCTGATGACTTTGGTGCTGGTCTGCGTCGAACTTGGTGTTGGTCTCCGATGACCTTGGTGCTGGTCTGCGTCGAACTTGGTGCTGTTGTCTGTCGACCTTGGTGCTAGTCTCCGATGACCTTCGTCCTGGTCTCCGATGACCTTGGTGCTGGTCTCCGTCGACCTAGGTGATGATCTCCGATGACCTAGGTGCCGATATCCATTGACCATGGTGCTGATCTCTGATGACTTTGGTGCTGGTCTCCGTCGAACTTGGTGCTGGTCTCCGATGACCTTGGAGCAGGTCTGCGTCGAACTTGGTGCTGTTGTCTGCAGACCTTGGGGCTAGTCTCCGATGACCTTCGTCCTGGTCTCCGATGACCTTGGTGCTGGTCTCCGATGACCTTGGTGCTGGTCTCCGTCGACCTTGGTGCTTTTCTCCGATGAACTTGGTGCTGATCTCCGTCGACCTTGGTGCTGGTCTCCGATTAACTTGGTGCTGGCCTCCGATTAACTTGGTGCTGTTCTCCGGCGACCTTCGTGCTGGTCTTTGATGACCTCGGAGCTGGTCTCCGTCGACCTAGGTAATGATCTCTGATGACCTCGGTGCTGGTCTGCATCAACCTAGGTGATGATCTCCGATGACCTAGGTGCTGATCTCCGTCGACCTTGGTGCTGGTCACTGATGACCTTGGTGCTGGTCTCCGTCGACCTTGGTGCTGTTCTCCGTCGACCTTCGTGCTGGTCTCCGATGACCTTCGTGCTGGTCTCCGATGAACTTGGTGCTTGTCTCCGATGACCTTGGTGCTGGTCTCCGTCGACCTTGGTGCTGGTCTCGTCGACCTTGGTGCTGGTCTCCGATGAACTTGGTGCTGTTCTCCGTCGACCTCGGTGCTGGTCTCCATTGACCTCGGTGCTGGTCTCCGTCGACCTAGGTGATGATCTCCGATGAACTTGGTGCTGTTCTCCGTCGACCTTCGTGCTGGTCTCCGATGACCTTCGTGCTGGTCTCCGATGAACTTGGTGCTTGTCTCCGATGACCTTGGTGCTGGTCTCCGTCGACCTTGGTGCTGGTCTCGTCGACCTTGGTGCTGGTCTCCGATGAACTTGGTGCTGTTCTCCGTCGACCTCGGTGCTGGTCTCCATTGACCTCGGTGCTGGTCTCCGTCGACCTAGGTGATGATCTCCGATGACCTAGGTGCTGATCTCCATCGACCATGGGGCTGATCTCCGATGACCTTGGTGCTGGTGTCCGATGAACTTGGTGCTGTTCTCCGTCGACCTTGGTGCTGTTCTCTGTCGACCTTGATGCTGGTCTCCGATGAACTTGGTGCCGTTCTCCGTCGACCTTGGTGCTGGTCTCCGATGAACATGGTGCTGTTCTCCGCCGACCTACGTGCTGGACTCCGATGACCTTGGTGCTGGTCTCCGATGACCTTGGTGCTGGTCTCCGTCGTCCTTGGTGCTGGTCTCTGATGACCTTGTTGCTGGTGTCCGATGAACTTGGTGCTGTTCTCCGTCGACCTTGGTGCTGGTCTCCGTCAACCTTGGTGCTGGTCTCCGATGAACTTGGCGCTCTTCTCGGTCGACCTTGGTGCTGTTCTCCGTCGACCTTGGTGCTGGTCTCCGATGAACTTGGTGCTGTTCTTTGTCGACCTTCGTGCTGGTCTCCGATGACCCTGGTCCTGGCCTCCGATGACCTTGGTGCTGGTCTCCGTCGCCCTTGGTGCTGGTCTCCGATGACCTCGGTGCTGGTCTCTGATGACCTTGGTGCTGGTCTCCGATGAACTTGGTACTGGTCTACGATGACCTTGGTGCTGGTCTTCGTCGACCTTGGTGCTGGTGTCCGATGACCTCGGTGATGATCTCCGTCGACCTTGGTGCTGGTCACTGATGACCTTGGTGCTGGTCTCCGATGAACTTGGTGCTGTTCTCCGTCGACCTTGGTTCTGGTCTCCGATGAACTTGGTGGTGTTCTCCGTCGACCTTGGTGCTTGTCTTTAATGACCCTGGTGCTGGTCTCCTCGACCTTGGTGCTGGTCTCCGATGAACTTGGTGCTGTTCCCCGTCGACCTTGGTGCTGGTCTCCGATGAACTTGGTGCTGTTCTCCGTCGACCTTCGTGCCTGTCTCCGATGACGTCAGTGCTGGTCTCCGTCGACCTAGGTGATGATCTCCGATGACCTACATGCTGTTCTCCATCGACCATGGTGCTGATCTCCGATCACCTTGGTGTTGGTCTGCGTCGAACTTGGTGCTGGTCTCCGATGACCTTGGTGCTGGTCTGCATCGAACTTGGTGCTGTTCTCTGTCGACCTTGGTACTGGTCTACGATGACCTTGGTGCTGGTCTTCGTCGACCTTGGTGCTGGTGTCCGATGACCTCGGTGATGATCTCCGTCGACCTTGGTGCTGGTCACTGATGACCTTGGTGCTGGTGTCCGATGAACTTGGTGCTGTTCTCCGTCGACCTTGGTTCTGGTCTCCGATGAACTTGGTGGTGTTCTCCGTCGACCTTGGTGCTTGTCTTTAATGACCCTGGTGCTGGTCTCCTCGACCTTGGTGCTGGTCTCCGTTGACCTTGGTGCTGGTCTCCGATGACCCTGGTGCTGGTCTCCGATGACCCTGGTGCTGGTCTCCGATGACCTTTGTACTGGTCTCCGATCAACTTGTTGCTGGTCTCCGTCGACCTTGGTGCTGGTCTCCGATGAACTTGGTGCTGTTCTCTGTCGACCTTGGTGCTGGTCTCGGTCGACCTTGGTGCTGGTCTCGGTCGACCTTGGTGCTGGTCTCTGATGACCTTGGTGCTGGTCTCTGATGAACTTGGTGCTGTTCTCAGTCGACCTTGGTGCTGGTCTCCGTCGACCTTGGTGCTGGTCTCTGATGACCTTGGTGCTGGTCTCTGATGAACTTGGTGCTGTTCTCCGTCGACCATGGTGCTGATCTCCGATGACCTTGGTGCTGGTCTGTGTCGAACTTGGTGCTGGTCTCCGATGACCTTGGTGCTGGTTTACGTCGAACTTGGTGCTGTTCTCTGTCGACCTTGGTGCTGGTCTCCGATGACGTTGGTGCTGGTCTCCGATGACCTAGGTGACGATCTCCGTCGACCTTGGTGCTGGTCTCTGATGACCTTGGTGCTGGTCTCCGATGAACTTGGTGCTGTTCTCCGTCGACCTTGGTGCTGGTCTCCGATGACCTCGGTGCTGGTTTCCGTCGACCTAGGTGATGATCTCCGATGACCTACGTGCTGATCTCCGATGACCTACGTGCTGATCTCCATCGACCATGGTGCTGGCCTGCGTCGAACTTGGTACTGGTCTCCGATGACCTTGGTGCTCGTCTGCATCGAACTTGGTGGTGTTCTGTGTCGACCTTGGTGCTGGTCTCTGACGACCGTGGTGCCGCTCTGCGTCGCCCGTGGTGCCGGTCTGCGTCGCCCGTGGTGCCGCTCTGCGTCGCCCGTGGTGCTGCTCTGCGTCGACGGTCGATGGTCGATGGTCGACGCAGAGCACCACCCACAGACAGGCAACACGGTCTGCGTCGACCGTGGTGCCAGTCTGCGTCGACCGTGGTGCTGCACTGCGTCGACGGTCGATAGTCGACGCAGAGCAGCACCCGCAGACAGGCAACACGGTCTGCGTCGACCGTGGTGCCGGTCTGCGTCGACCGCAGAGCAGCACCCACAGACAGGCAACATGGTCTGCGTCGACCGTGGTGCCGGTCTGCGTCGACCGTGGTGCTGCTCTGCGTCGACGGTCGATGGTCGACGCAGAGCAGCACCCGCAGACAGGCAACACGGTCTGCGTCGACCGTGGTGCCGGTCTGCGTCGACCTTGGTGCTGCTCTGCGTCGACGGTCGACGGTCGTGCCTGTCTGCGTCGCCCGTGGTGCCGGTCTGCGTCGCCCGTGGTGCCGGTCTGCGTCGCCCGTGGTGCCGGTCTGCGTCGCCCGTGGTGCCGGTCTGCGTCGCCCGTGGTGCCGCTCTGCGTCGCCCGTGGTGCCGGTCTGCGTCGCCCGTGGTGCCGCTCTGCGTCGCCCGTGGTGCCGCTCTGCGTCGCCCGTGGTGCCGGTCTGCGTCGCCCGTGGTGCCGCTCTGCGTCGCCCGTGGTGCAGCTCTGCGTCGCCCGTGGTGTCGGTCTGCGTCGCCCGTGGTGCCGCTCTGCGTCGCCCGTGGTGCCGCTCTGCGTCGCCCGTGGTGCCGCTCTGCGTCGCCCGTGGTGCTGCTCTGCGTCGACGGTCGATGGTCGACGCAGAGCAGCACCCGCAGACAGGCAACACGGTCTGCGTCGACCGTGGTGCCAGTCTGCGTCGACCATGGTGCTGCACTGCGTCGACGGTCGATAGTCGACGCAGAGCAGCACCCGCAGACAGGCAACACGGTCTGCGTCGACCGTGGTGCCGGTCTGCGTCGACCGCAGAGCAGCACCCACAGACAGGCAACACGGTCTGCGTCGACCGTGGTGCCGGTCTGCGTCGACCGTGGTGCTGCTCTGCGTCGACGGTCGACCGTCGTGCCGGTCTGCGTCGCCCGAGGTGCCGGTCTGCGTCGCCCGTGGTGCCGCTCTGCGTCGCCCGTGGTGCCGCTCTGCGTCGCCCGTGGTGCCGCTCTGCGTCGCCCGTGGTGCCGCTCTGCGTCGCCCGTGGTGCCGCTCTGCGTCGCCCGTGGTGCCGCTCTGCGTCGACGGTGGTGCCGGTCTGCGTCGCCCGTGGTGCCGCTCTGCGTCGCCCGTGGTGCCGCTCTGCGTCGCCCGTGGTGCCGGTCTGCGTCGCCCGTGGTGCCGCTCTGCGTCGCCCGTGGTGCCGCTCTGCGTCGACGGTGGTGCCGGTCTGCGTCGCCCGTGGTGCCGGTCTGCGTCGCCCGTGGTGCCGGTCTGCGTCGACCGCAAAGCAGCACCCACAGACAGGCAACACGGTCTGCGTCGACCGTGGTGCCGGTCTGCGTCGACCGTGGTGCTGCTCTGCGTCGACGGTCGACCGTGGTGCCGGTCTGCGTCGCCCGAGGTGCCGGTCTGCGTCGCCCGTGGTGCCGGTCTGCGTCGCCCGTGGTGCCGGTCTGCGTCGCCCGTGGTGCCGCTCTGCGTCGACGGTGGTGCCGGTCTGCGTCGCCCGTGGTGCCGGTCTGCGTCGACCGTGGTGCCGGTCTGCGTCGACGGTGGTGCCGGTCTGCGTCGCCCGTGGTGCCGGTCTGCGTGGCCCGTGGTGCCGGTCTGCGTGGCCCGTGGTGCAGCTCTGCGTCGACGGTGGTGCCGCTCTGCGTGGCCCGTGGTGCCGGTCTGCGTCGCCCGTGGTGCCGGTCTGCGTGGCCCGTGGTGCCGGTCTGCGTGGCCCGTGGTGCCGCTCTGCGTGGACGGTGGTGCCGGTCTGCGTGGCCCGTGGTGCCGGTCTGCGTGGCCCGTGGTGCCGGTCTGCGTGGCCCGTGGTGCCGGTCTGCGTGGCCCGTTGTGCCGCTCTGCGTGGAGGGTGGTGCCGGTCTGCGTGGCCCGTGGTGCCGGTCTGCGTGGCCCGTGGTGCCGGTCTGCGTGGCCCGTGGTGCCGGTCTGCGTGGCCCGTGGTGCCGGTCTGCGTGGCCCGTGGTGCCGGTCTGCGTGGCCCGTGGTGCCGGTCTGCGTGGACGGTGGTGCCGCTCTGCGTGGCCCGTGGTGCCGGTCTGCGTGGCCCGTGGTGCCGGTCTGCGTGGCCCGTGGTGCCGGTCTGCGTCGACGGTGGTGCCGCTCTGCGTCGACGGTGGTGCCGCTCTGCGTGGCCCGTGGTGCCGGTCTGCGTGGCCCGTGGTGCCGGTCTGCGTGGCCCGTGGTGCCGGTCTGCGTGGCCCGTGGTGCCGCTCTGCGTGGCCCGTGGTGCCGGTCTGCGTCGCCCGTGGTGCCGGTCTGCGTCGCCCGTGGTGCCGGTCTGCGTGGCCCGTGGTGCCGCTCTGCGTCGACGGTGGTGCCGCTCTGCGTGGCCCGTGGTGCCGGTCTGCGTGGCCCGTGGTGCCGGTCTGCGTGGCCCGTGGTGCCGGTCTGCGTGGCCCGTGGTGCCGGTCTGCGTGGCCCGTGGTGCCGGCCTGCGTCGACGGTGGTGCCGCTCTGCGTCGACGGTGGTGCCGCTCTGCGTGGCCCGTGGTGCCGCTCTGCGTGGCCCGTGGTGCCGGTCTGCGTGGCCCGTGGTGCCGGTCTGCGTGGCCCGTGGTGCCGGTCTGCGTCGCCCGTGGTGCCGCTCTGCGTGGCCCGTGGTGCCGCTCTGCGTCGACGGTGGTGCCGGTCTGCGTCGACGGTGGTGCCGGTCTGCGTGGCCCGTGGTGCCGGTCTGCGTGGCCCGTGGTGCCGGTCTGCGTGGCCCGTGGTGCCGGTCTGCGTCGCCCGTGGTGCCGGTCTGCGTCGCCCGTGGTGCCGCTCTGCGTGGCCCGTGGTGCCGGTCTGCGTGGCCCGTGGTGCCGGTCTGCGTGGCCCGTGGTGCCGGTCTGCGTCGACGGTGGTGCCGCTCTGCGTCGACGGTGGTGCCGGTCTGCGTGGCCCATGGTGCCGGTCTGCGTCGACGGTGGTGCCGCTCTGCGTCGACGGTGGTGCCGCTCTGCGTGGCCCGTGGTGCAGGTCTGCGTGGCCCGTGGTGCCGGTCTGCGTGGCCCGTGGTGCCGCTCTGCGTCGACGGTGGTGCCGGTCTGCGTGGCCCGTGGTGCCGCTCTGCGTCGACGGTGGTGCCGCTCTGCGTGGCCCGTGGTGCCGGTCTGCGTGGCCCGTGGTGCCGCTCTGCGTCGACGGTGGTGCCGCTCTGCGTCGCCCGTGGTGCCGGTCTGCGTCGCCCGTGGTGCCGGTCTGCGTGGCCCGTGGTGCCGGTCTGCGTCGCCCGTGGTGCCGGTCTGCGTCGCCCGTGGTGCCGCTCTGCGTCGACGGTGGTGCCGGTCTGCGTGGCCCGTGGTGCCGGTCTGCGTGGCCCGTGGTGCCGGTCTGCGTGGCCCGTGGTGCCGCTCTGCGTCGACGGTGGTGCCGCTCTGCGTGGCCCGTGGTGCCGGTCTGCGTGGCCCGTGGTGCCGGTCTGCGTGGCCCGTGGTGCCGCTCTGCGTGGACGGTGGTGCCGGTCTGCGTGGCCCGTGGTGCCGGTCTGCGTGGCCCGTGGTGCCGGTCTGCGTGGCCCGTGGTGCCGCTCTGCGTGGACGGTGGTGCCGGTCTGCGTCGCCCGTGGTGCAGGTCTGCGTCGCCCGTGGTGCCGGTCTGCGTCGCCCGTGGTGCCGGTCTGCGTCGACGGTGGTGCCGGTCTGCGTGGCCCGTGGTGCCGGTCTGCGTCGCCCGTGGTGCCGGTCTGCGTGGCCCGTGGTGCCGGTCTGCGTGGCCCGTGGTGCCGCTCTGCGTGGCCCGTGGTGCCGCTCTGCGTCGCCCGTGGTGCCGGTCTGCGTCGCCCGTGGTGCCGCTCTGCGTGGCCCGTGGTGCCGGTCTGCGTCGCCCGTGGTGCCGCTCTGCGTCGCCCGTGGTGCCGGTCTGCGTCGCCCGTGGTGCCGCTCTGCGTCGCCCGTGGTGCCGGTCTGCGTGGCCCGTGGTGCCGGTCTGCGTCGCCCGTGGTGCCGGTCTGCGTGGCCCGTGGTGCCGGTCTGCGTGGCCCGTGGCCCGTGGTGCCGGTCTGCGTCGCCCGTGGTGCCGCTCTGCGTCGCCCGTGGTGCCGGTCTGCGTCGCCCGTGGTGCCGCTCTGCGTCGCCCGTGGTGCCGCTCTGCGTCGCCCGTGGTGCCGGTCTGCGTGGTCCGTGGTGCCGGTCTGCGTGGCCCGTGGTGCCGCTCTGCGTCAACGGTGGTGCCGGTCTGCGTCGCCCGTGGTGCCGCTCTGCGTCGACGGTGGTGCCGGTCTGCGTGGCCCGTGGTGCCGGTCTGCGTGGCCCGTGGTGCCGCTCTGCGTGGCCCGTGGTGCCGGTCTGCGTCGACGGTGGTGCCGGTCTGCGTGGCCCGTGGTGCCGGTCTGCGTCGCCCGTGGTGCCGGTCTGCGTGGCCCGTGGTGCCGGTCTGCGTCGCCCGTGGTGCCGGTCTGCGTCGCCCGTGGTGCCGCTCTGCGTCGACGGTGGTGCCGCTCTGCGTCGACGGTGGTGCCGGTCTGCGTGGCCCGTGGTGCCGGTCTGCGTGGCCCGTGGTGCCGGTCTGCGTGGCCCGTGGTGCCGGTCTGCGTGGACGGTGGTGCCGGTCTGCGTGGCCCGTGGTGCCGGTCTGCGTGGCCCGTGGTGCCGGTCTGCGTGGCCCGTGGTGCCGCTCTGCGTGGACGGTGGTGCCGGTCTGCGTCGCCCGTGGTGCAGGTCTGCGTCGCCCGTGGTGCCGGTCTGCGTCGCCCGTGGTGCCGGTCTGCGTCGACGGTGGTGCCGGTCTGCGTGGCCCGTGGTGCCGGTCTGCGTCGCCCGTGGTGCCGGTCTGCGTGGCCCGTGGTGCCGGTCTGCGTGGCCCGTGGTGCCGCTCTGCGTCGCCCGTGGTGCCGGTCTGCGTCGCCCGTGGTGCCGCTCTGCGTCGCCCGTGGTGCCGGTCTGCGTCGCCCGTGGTGCCGGTCTGCGTCGCCCGTGGTGCCGGTCTGCGTGGCCCGTGGTGCCGGTCTACGTGGCCCGTGGCCCGTGGTGCCGGTCTGCGTCGCCCGTGGTGCCGCTCTGCGTCGCCCGTGGTGCCGGTCTGCGTCGCCCGTGGTGCCGCTCTGCGTCGCCCGTGGTGCCGCTCTGTGTCGCCCGTGGTGCCGGTCTGCATGGCCCGTGGTGCCGGTCTGCGTCGCCCGTGGTGCCGGTCTGCGTGGCCCGTGGTGCCGGTCTGCGTGGCCCGTGGCCCGTGGTGCCGGTCTGCGTCGCCCGTGGTGCCGCTCTGCGTCGCCCGTGGTGCCGGTCTGCGTCGCCCGTGGTGCCGCTCTGCGTCGCCCGTGGTGCCGCTCTGCGTCGCCCGTGGTGCCGGTCTGCGTGGCCCGTGGTGCCGGTCTGCGTGGCCCGTGGTGCCGCTCTGCGTCAACGGTGGTGCCGGTCTGCGTCGCCCGTGGTGCCGCTCTGCGTCGACGGTGGTGCCGGTCTGCGTGGCCCGTGGTGCCGGTCTGCGTGGCCCGTGGTGCCGCTCTGCGTGGCCCGTGGTGCCGGTCTGCGTCGACGGTGGTGCCGGTCTGCGTGGCCCGTGGTGCCGGTCTGCGTCGCCCGTGGTGCCGGTCTGCGTGGCCCGTGGTGCCGGTCTGCGTCGCCCGTGGTGCCGGTCTGCGTCGCCCGTGGTGCCGCTCTGCGTCGACGGTGGTGCCGCTCTGCGTCGACGGTGGTGCCGGTCTGCGTGGCCCGTGGTGCCGGTCTGCGTGGCCCGTGGTGCCGGTCTGCGTGGCCCGTGGTGCCGGTCTGCGTGGCCCGTGGTGCCGGTCTGCGTGGCCCGTGGTGCCGCTCTGCGTCGACGGTGGTGCCGGTCTGCGTGGCCCGTGGTGCCGGTCTGCGTGGCCCGTGGTGCCGGTCTGCGTGGCCCGTGGTGCCGCTCTGCGTCGACGGTGGTGCCGGTCTGCGTGGCCCGTGGTGCCGGTCTGCGTGGCCCGTGGTGCCGGTCTGCGTGGCCCGTGGTGCCGCTCTGCGTGGACGGTGGTGCCGGTCTGCGTGGCCCGTGGTGCCGGTCTGCGTCGCCCGTGGTGCCGGTCTGCGTGGCCCGTGGTGCCGGTCTGCGTGGCCCGTGGTGCCGCTCTGCGTGGACGGTGGTGCCGGTCTGCGTCGCCCGTGGTGCCGGTCTGCGTGGCCCGTGGTGCCGGTCTGCGTGGCCCGTGGTGCCGGTCTGCGTCGCCCGTGGTGCCGGTCTGCGTGGCCCGTGGTGCCGGTCTGCGTGGCCCGTGGTGCCGGTCTGCGTGGCCCGTGGTGCCGCTCTGCGTGGACGGTGGAGCCGTTCTGCGTCGCCCGTGGTGCCGGTCTGCGTGGCCCGTGGTGCCGGTCTGCGTGGCCCGTGGTGCCGGTCTGCGTGGCCCGTGGTGCCGCTCTGCGTCGACGGTGGTGCCGGTCTGCGTCGACGGTGGTGCCGGTCTGCGTGGCCCGTGGTGCCGGTCTGCGTGGCCCGTGGTGCCGGTCTGCGTCGCCCGTGGTGCCGCTCTGCGTCGACGGTGGTGCCGGTCTGCGTCGCCCGTGGTGCCGGTCTGCGTGGCCCGTGGTGCCGCTCTGCGTCGACGGTGGTGCCGCTCTGCGTGGCCCGTGGTGCCGGTCTGCGTGGCCCGTGGTGCCGGTCTGCGTGGCCCGTGGTGCCGCTCTGCGTGGCCCGTGGTGCCGGTCTGCGTGGCCCGTGGTGCCGGTCTGCGTGGCCCGTGGTGCCGGTCTGCGTCGACCGTGGTGCCGGTCTGCGTCGCCCGTGGTGCCGGTCTGCGTCGCCCGTGGTGCCGGTCTGCGTCGCCCGTGGTGCCGCTCTGCGTCGACGGTGGTGCCGGTCTGCGTCGCCCGTGGTGCCGGTCTGCGTCGCCCGTGGTGCTGCTCTGCGTCGACGGTCGATGGTCGACGCAGAGCAGCACCCGCAGACAGGCAACACGATCTGCGTCGACCGTGGTGCCAGTCTGCGTCGACCATGGTGCTGCACTGCGTCGACGGTTGATAGTCGACGCAGAGCAGCACCCGCAGACAGGCAACACGGTCTGCGTCGACCGTGGTGCCGGTCTGCGTCGACCGCAGAGCAGCACCCACAGACAGGCAACACGGTCTGCGTCGACCGTGGTGCCGGTCTGCGTCGACCGTGGTGCTGCTCTGCGTCGACGGTCGATGGTCGACGCAGAGCAGCACCCGCAGACAGGCAACACGGTCTGCGTCGACCGTGGTGCCTGTCTGCGTCGACCTTGGTGCTGCTCTGCGTCGACAGTCGACGGTCGTGCCGGTCTGCGTCGCCCGTGGTGCCGGTCTGCGTCGCCCGTGGTGCCGGTCTGCGTCGCCCGTGGTGCCGGTCTGCGTCGCCCGAGGTGCCGCTCTGCGTCGCCCGTGGTGCCGGTCTGCGTCACCCGTGGTGCCGCTCTGCGTCGCCCGTGGTGCTGCTCTGCGTCGACGGTCGATGGTCGACGCAGAGGAGCACCCGCAGACAGGCAACACGGTCTGCGTCGACCGTGGTGCCAGTCTGCGTCGACCATGGTGCTGCACTGCGTCGACGGTCGATAGTCGACGCAGAGCAGCACCCGCAGACAGGCAACACGGTCTGCGTCGACCGTGGTGCCGGTCTGCGTCGACCGCAGAGCAGCACCCACAGACAGGCACCACGGTCTGCGTCGACCGTGGTGCCGGTCTGCGTCGACCGTGGTGCTGCTCTGCGTCGACGGTCGATGTTCGACGCAGAGCAGCACCCGCAGACAGGCAACACGGTCTGCGTCGACCGTGGTGCCTGTCTGCGTCGACCTTGGTGCTGCTCTGCGTCGACGGTCGACGGTCGTGCCGGTCTGCGTCGCCCGTGGTGCCGGTCTGCGTCGGCCGTGCGTCGCCCGTGGTGCCGGTCTGCGTCGCCCGTGGTGCCGGTCTGCGTCGCCCGTGGTGCCGCTCTGCGTCGACGGTGGTGCCGGTCTGCGTCGCCCGTGGTGCCGGTCTGCGTCGCCCGTGGTGCCGGTCTGCGTCGCCCGTGGTGCTGCTCTGCGTCGACGGTCGATGGTCGACGCAGAGCAGCACCCGCAGACAGGCAACACGGTCTGCGTCGACCGTGGTGCCTGTCTGCGTCGACCTTGGTGCTGCTCTGCGTCGACGGTCGACGGTCGTGCCGGTCTGCGTCGCCCGTGGTGCCGGTCTGCGTCGCCCGAGGTGCCGGTCTGCGTCGCCCGTGGTGCCGGTCTGCGTCGCCCGTGGTGCCGCTCTGCGTCGCCCGAGGTGCCGCTCTGCGTCGCCCGTGGTGCCGCTCTGCGTCGCCCGTGGTGCCGGTCTGCGTCGCCCGTGGTGCCGGTCTGCGTCGCCCGTGGTGCCGGTCTGCGTCGCCCGAGGTGCCGCTCTGCGTCGCCCGTGGTGCCGCTCTGCGTCGCCCGTGGTGCCGGTCTGCGTCGCCCGTGGTGCCGCTCTGCGTCGACGGTCGATGGTCGACGCAGAGCAGCACCCGCAGACAGGCAACACGGACTGCGTCGACTGTGGTGCCAGTCTGCGTCGACCATGGTGCTGCACTGCGTCGACGGTCGATAGTCGACGCAGAGCAGCACCCGCAGACAGGCAACACGGTCTGCGTCGACCGTGGTGCCGGTCTGCGTCGACCGCAGAGCAGCACCCACAGACAGGCACCACGGTCTGCGTCGACCGTGGTGCCGGTCTGCGTCGACCGTGGTGCTGCTCTGCGTCGACGGTCGATGTTCGACGCAGAGCAGCACCCGCAGACAGGCAACACGGTCTGCGTCGACCGTGGTGCCTGTCTGCGTCGACCTTGGTGCTGCTCTGCGTCGACGGTCGACGGTCGTGCCGGTCTGCGTCGCCCATGGTGCCGGTCTGCGTCGGCCGTGCGTCGCCCGTGGTGCCGGTCTGCGTCGCCCGTGGTGCCGGTCTGCGTCGCCCGTGGTGCCGGTCTGCGTCGCCCGAGGTGCCGCTCTGCGTCGCCCGTGGTGCCGCTCTGCGTCCCCCGTGGTGCCGGTCTGCGTCGCCCGTGGTGCCGGTCTGCGTCGACCGTGGTGCCGGTCTGCGTCGCCCGTGGTGCCGCTCCGTGGTGCCGGTCTGCGTCGCCCGTGGTGCCGGTCTGCGTCGCCCGTGGTGCCGCTCTGCGTCGCCCGTGGTGCCGCTCTGCGTCGCCCGTGGTGCCGCTCTGCGTCGCCCGTGGTGCCGGTCTGCGTCGCCCGTGGTGCCGGTCTGCGTCACCCGTGGTGCCGCTCTGCGTCGCCCGTGGTGCCGGTCTGCGTCGCTCTGCGTCGACCGTGGTGCCGCTGTGCATCGACCTTGGTGCTGGTCTCCGATGAACTTGGTGCTGATATCCGTCGACCTTGGTGCTGGTCTCCAATGACCTTGGTGCTGGTCTCCGTCGACCTTGGTGCTGGTCTCTGATGACCTTGGTGCTGGTCTCCGATGAACTTGGTGCTGGTCTCCGTCGACCTTGCTGCTGGACTGCGATGAACTTGGTGCTGGTCTCCGTCGACCTTAGTGCTGGTCTCCGATGACCTCGTTGCTGGTCTCCTTCAACCTAGGTGATGAACTCCGATGACCTAGGTGCTGATCTCCATCGACCATGGAGCTGATCTCCGATGATCTTGGTGCTGGTCTGCTTCGAACTTGGTGCTGTTCTCCGTCGACCTTGGTGCTGGTCTCCGATGAACTTGGTGCTGTTCTCGTCGACCTTGGTGCTGGTCTCCGATGAACTTGGTGCTGTTCTCCGTCGACCTTCGTGCTGGTCTCTGAAGTCCTTGGTGCTGGTCTCCGATGACCTTGGTGCTGGTCTCCGTCGACCTTGGTTCTTGTCTCTGATGACCTTGGTGCTGGACTCCGATGAACTTGGTGCTGGTCTGTGTCGAACTTGGTGCTCTTCTCTGTCGACCTTGGTGCTGGTCTCCGATGACCTTGGTGCTGGTCTCCGTCGACCTTGGTGCTGGTCTCCGATGACCTAGGTGATGATCTCCGTCGACCTTGGTGCTGGTCTCTGATGACCTTGGTGCTGCTCTCTGATGAACTTGGTGCTGTTCTCCGCAGACCTTGGTGCTGGTCTCCGTCGAACTTGCTGTTCTTTATCGACCTTGGTGCTGGTCTCCGATGACCCTGGTGCTGTTCTCCGTCGACCGTCGTGCTGGTCTCCGATGACCTCGGTGCTGGTCTCAGTCGACCTAGGTGATGATCTCCGATGACCTACGTGCTGATCTCCATCGACCATGGTGCTCATATCCGATGACCTTGGTGTTGGTCTGCGTTGACCTGGGTGCTGGTCTCTGTTGACCTTGGTGCTGGTCTGCATCGAACTTGGTGTTCTCTCTCGACCTTGGTACTGGTCTCCGATGACCTTGGTGCTGGTCTCCGTCGACCCTGGTGCTGGTCTCCGATGACCTAGGTGATGATCTCTGTCGACCTTGGTGCTGGTTTTTGATGACCTTGGTGCTGGTCTCCGATGAACTTTGTGCTGTTCTCCGTCAACCTTGGTGCTGGTCTCCGATGAACTTGGTGCTGTTCTCCGTCGACCTTGGTTCTGGTCTCCGATGACCTCGGTGCTGGTCTCCAACGACCTAGGTGATGGTCTCCGATGACCTTGGTGCTGGTCTCCGATGACGTTGGTGCAGGTCTCCGTCGACCTTGGTGCTGGTCTCTAATGACCTTGGTACTAGTCTCCGATGAACTTGGTACTGTTCTCCGCCGACCTTGGTGCTGGTGTCCGATGAACTTGGTGCTGTTCTCCGTCGACCTTGGTGCTGGTCTCCGATGACCTCGGTGCTGGTCTCCGTCGACCTAGGTGATGATCTCCGATGACCTTGGTGCTGATGTCCATCGACTATGGTGCTGATCTCCGATGACCTTGGTGCTGGTCTGCGTCGAGCTTGGTGCCAGTCTCCGATGACCTCGATGCTGGTCTGCGTCGAACTTGGTGCTGTTCTCTGTAGACCTTGGTGCTGGTCTCCGATGACCTTGGTGCTGGTCTCCGTCGACCTTGATACTGGTCTCCGATGACCTAGTTCATGATCTTCGTCGAACTTGGTGCTGGTCTCTGATGACCTTGGTGCTGGTCTCTGATGAACTTGGTGCTGTTCTCCGATGACCTTGTTGCTGGTCTCTGATGAACTTGGTGCTGGTCTCCGATGAACTTGGTGCTGTTCTCCGTCGACCTTCGTGCTGTTCTCCCATGTCCTTGGTGCTGGTCTCCGATGACTTTGGTGCTGGTCTCCGTCGACCTTGGTGCTGGTCTCCGATGACCTTGGTGCTGGTCTCCGATGAACTTGGTGCTGGTCTCCGTCGACCTTGGTGCTGGTCTCCGTCGACCTTGGTGCTGGTCTCCGATGAACTTGTCGCTGTTCTCCGTCGACCTTGGTGCTGGTCTCCGATGACCTCGGTGCTGGTCTCATTCCACCTAGGTGATGATCTCCGATGACCTAGGTGCTGATCTCCATCGACCATGGTGCTGATCTCCGATGGCCTTGGTGCTGGTCTGCGTCGAACTTGGTGCTGCTCTCCGATGACCTTGGTGCTGGTCTGTGTCGAACTTGGTGCTGTTCTCTGTCGACCTTGGTGCAGGTCTCCGATGACCTTGGTGCTGGTCTCCGTCGAACTTGGTGCTGGTCTGCGTCGAACTTGGTGCTGGTCTCCGATGACCTTGGTGCTGGTCTCCGATGAACTTGGTGCTGGTCTCCGATGAACTTGGTACTGTTCTCCGTCGACCTTGGTGCTGGTCTCCGATGACCTCGGTGCTGGTCTCCTTCAACCTAGGTGATGATCTCCGATGACCTAGGTGCTGATATCCATCGACCATGGTGCTGATCTCGGATGACCTTGGTGCTGGTCTGGTCTGTGTCGAACTTGGTGCTGAACTCCATCGACCATGGTGCTGATCTCCGATGACCTTGGTGCTGGTCTCCGATGACCTTGGTACTGGTCTGCGTCGAACTTGGTGCTGTTCTATGTCGACGTTGGTTCTGGTCTCCGATGACCTTGGTGCCGGTCTCCGTCGACCTTGGTACTGGTCTCCCATGACCTAGGTGATGATCTCCGTCGACCTTGGTGCTGGTCTCTGATGACCTTGGTGCTGGTCTCTCGATGAACTTCGTGCTGTTCTCCGTCGACCTTGGTGCTGGTCTCCGATGAACTTGGTGCTGTTCTCCGTCGACGTTCGTGCTGGTCTCCGATGACCTTGGTGCTGGTCTCCGATGATCTTGGTACTGGTCTCCGTCGACCTTGGTGCTGACCTCTGACGATCTTGGTGCTGGTCTCCGATGAACTTGGTGCTGTTCTCCGTCGACCTTGGTGCTGGTCTCCAATGAACTTGGTGCTGTTCTCCGTCGACCTTCGTGCTGGTCCCCGATGACCTTGGTGCAGGTCTCCGATGACCTTGGTACTAATCTTCGATGAACTTGCTGTTCTCCGCCGACATTGGTGCTGGTGTCCGATGAACTTGGTGCTGTTCTCCGTCGACCTTGGTGCTGGCCTCTGATGACCTCGGTGCTGGTCTCCGTCGACCTAGATGATGATCTCCGATGACCTAGGTGCTGATGTCCATCGACTATGGTGCTGATCTCCGATGACCTTGGTGCTGGTCTGCGTCAAACTTGGTGCTAGTCTCCGATGACCTTGGTGCTGGTCTGCGTCGAACTTGGTGCTGTTCTCTGTCGACCTTGGTGCTGGTCTGCGATGACCTTGGTGCTGGTCTCCGTCGACCTTGATACTGGTCTCTGATGACCTAGTTCATGATCTTCGTCGAACTTGGTGCTGGTCTCTGATGACCTTGGTGCTGGTCTCCGATGAACTTGGTGTTGTTCTCCGTCGACCTTCGTGCTGTTCTCCGATGTCCTTGGTGCTGGTCTCCGATGTCCTTGGTGCTGGTCTCCGATGACCTTGGTGCTGGCCTCCGTCGACCTTGGTGCTGATCTCTGACGATCTTGGTGCTGGTCTCTGATGAACTTGGTGCTGGTCTCCGTCGACCTTGCTCCTGGTCTCTCCGATGAACTTGTCGCTGTTCTCCGTCGACCTTGGTGCTGGTCTCCGATGACCTCGGTGCTGGTCTCATTCGACCTAAGTGATGATCTCCGATCACCTAGGTGCTGATCTCCATCGACCATGGTGCTGATCTCCAATGGCCTTGGTGCTGGTCTGCGTCGAACTTGGTGCTGCTCTCTGATGACCTTGGTGCTGGTCTCCGATGAACTTGGTGCTGTTCTCCGTCGACCTTTGTGCTGGTCTCCGATGAACTTGGTGCTGTTCTCCGTCGACCTTGGTGCTGGTCTCCAATGACATCGGTGCTGGTCTCCTTCGACCTAGGTGATGATCTCCGATGACCTAGGTGCTGATATCCTTCGACCATGGTGCTGATCTCGGATGACCTTGGTGCTGGTGTGTGTCGAACTTGGTGCTGATCTCGGATGACCTTGGTGCTGGTCTGCGTCGAACTTGCTGTTCTCTGTTGACCTTGGTGCTGGTCTCAGATGACCTTGGTGCTGGTCTCCGTCGAACTTGGTGCTGGTCTGCGTCGAACTTGGTGCTGGTCTCCAATGACCTTGGTGCTGGTCTCCGATGAACTTGGTGCTGTTCTCCGTCGACCTTGGTGCTGGTCTCCGTCGACATAGGTGAAGATCTCCGATGACCTAGGTGCTGATATCCATCAACCAGGGTGCAGATCTCCGATGACCTTGGTGCTGGTCTCCAATGAACTTGGTGCTGTTCTCCGTCGACCTTGGTGCTGGTCTCCGATGACCTCGGTGCCGGTCTGCGTCGACCGTGGTCCCGCTCTGCGTCGATCTTGGTGCTGGTCTGCGTCGAACTTGGTGCTCGTCTCTGATGACCTTGGTGCTGGTCTGCATTGAACTTGGTGCTGTTCTCCGTCGACCTTGGTGCTGGTCTCCGATGAACTTGGTGCTGTTCTCGTCGACCTTGGTGCTGGTCTCAGATGAACTTCGTGCTGTTCTCCGTCGACCTTCGTGCTGGTCTCCAAAGTCCTTGGTGCTGGTCTCCGATGACCTTGGTGCTGGTCTCCGTCGACCTTGGTTCTGGTCTCTGATGACCTTGGTGCTGGACTCCGATTAACTTGGTGCTGGTCTGTGTCGAACTTGGTGCTGTTCTTTGTCGACCTTCGTGCTGGTCTCCGATGACCCTGGTGCTGGTCTCCGATGACCTTGGTGCTGGTCTCCGTCGAACTTGGTGCTGGTCTCTGATGAATTTGGTGATGGTCTCCGATGAACTTGGTGCTGTTCTCCGTCGACCGTCGTGCTGGTCTCCGATGACCTCGGTGCTGGTCTCCGTCGACCTAGGTGATGATCTCCGATGACCTACGTGCTGATCTCCATCGACCATGGTGCTCATATCCGATGACCTTGGTGTTGGTCTGCGTCGAACTTGGTGCTGGTCTCTGATGACCTTGGTGCTGGTCTGCATCGAACTTGGTGGTGTTCTCTCTCGACCTTGGTACTGGTCTCTGATGACCTTGGTGCTGATCTCCGTCGACCTTGGTGCTGGTCTCTGATGACCTTGGTGCTGGTCTCAGATGAACTTGGTGCTGTTCTCCGTCAACCTTGGTGCTGGTCTCCGATGAACTTGGTGTTGTTCTCCGTCGAATTTGGTGCTGGTCTCCGATGACCTTGGTACTGGTCTGCGTCGAACTTGGTGCTGTTCTATGTCGACCTTGGTGCTGGTCTCCGATGATCTTGGTGCCGGTCTCCGTCGACCTTGGTAGTGGTGTCTGATGACCTAGGTGATGATCTCCGTCGACCTTGGTGCTGGTCTCTGATGACCTTGGTGCTGGTCTCCGATGAACTTGGTGCTGTTCTCCGTCGACCTTTGTGCTGGTCTCCGATGACCTTGGTGCTGGTCTCCGATGAACTTGGTGCTGTTCTCCGTCGACCTTGGTGCTGGTTTCCGATGAACTTGGTGCTGTTCTCCGTCGACGTTCGTGCTGGTCTCCGATGACCTTGGTGCTGGTCTCCGATGACCTTGGTGCTGGTCTCCAATGACCTTGGTGGAGGTCTCCGTCGACCTTGGTGCTGGTCTCTAATGACCTTGGTACTAGTCTCCGATGAACTTGGTGCTGTTCTCCGCCGACATTGGTGCTGGTGTCCGATGAACTTGGTGCTGTTCTTCGTCGACCTTGGTGCTGGTCTCCGATGACCTCGGTGCTGGTCTCCGTCGACCTAGGTGATGATCTCTGATGACCTAGGTGCTGATGTCCATCGATTATGGTGCTGATCTCCGATGACCTTGGTGCTGGTCTGCGTCAAACTTCGTGCTAGTCTCTGATGACCTTGGTGCTGGTCTGCGTCGACCTTGGTGCTGTTCTCTGTCGACCTTGGTGCTGGTCTCCGATGACCTAGTTCATGATCTTCGTCGAACTCGGTGCTGGTCTCTGATGACCTTGGTGCTGGTCTCTGATGAACTTGGTGCTGTTCTCCGTCGACCTTCGTGCTGTTCTCCGATGTCCTTGGTGCTGGTCTCAGATGACCTTGGTGCTGGTCTCCGTCGAACTTGGTGCTGGTCTGCGTCGAACTTGGTGCTGGTCTCCGATGAACTTGGTGCTGTTCTCCGTCGACCTTGGTGCTGGTCTCCGATGAACTTGGTGCTGTTCTCCATCGACCTTGGTGCTGGTCTCCGATGGCCTCGGTGCTGGTCTCCGTCGACCTAGGTGATGATCTCCGATGACCTAGGTGCTGATATCCATCGACCAGGGTGCAGATCTCCGATGACCTTGGTGCTGGTCTCCAATGAACTTGGTGCTGTTCTCTGTCGACCTTGGTGCTGGTCTCCGATGACCTCGGTGCTGGTCTCCTTCAACCTAGGTGATGATCTCCGATGACCTAGGTGCTGATATCCATCGACCATGGTGCTGATCGAACTTGGTGCTGGTCTCTGATGACCTTGGTGCTGGTCTGCATCGAACTTGGTGGTGTTCTCTCTCGACCTTGGTACTGGTCTCTGATGACCTAGTTCATGATCTCCGTCGACCTTGGTGCTGGTCTCTGATGACCTTGGTTGTGGTCTCAGATGAACTTGGTGCTGTTCTCCGTCAACCTTGGTGCTGGTCTCCGATGAACTTGGTGTTGTTCTCCGTCGACCTTGGTGCTGGTCTCTGATGACCTCGGTGCTGGTCTCGAACGACCTAGGAGGTGATCTCCAATGACCTAGGTGCTGATCTCCATCGACCATGGTGCTGATCTCCGATGACCTTGGTGCTGGTCTGCGTCGAATTTGGTGCTGGTCTCCGATGACCTTGGTACTGGTCTGCGTCGAACTTGGTGCTGTTCTATGTCGACCTTGGTGCTGGTCTCCGATGACCTTGGTGCTGGTGTCCGATGACCTCGGTGCTGGTCTCCTTCAACCTAGGTGATGATCTCCGATGACCTAGGTGCTGATATCCATCGACCATGGTGCTGATCTCCGATGACCTTGGTGCTGGTCTGCTTCGAACTTGGTGCTGATCTCGGATGACCTTGGTGCTGGTCTGCGTCGAACGTGGTGCTGTTCTCTGTCGACCTTGGTGCTGGTCTCCAATGATCTTGGTGCTGGTCTCCGTCGACCTTGGTTCTGGTCTCTGATGACCAGCTCTGGTCATCGTCGACCGTGGTGCCGGTCTGCGTCGACCGTGGTGCCGGTCTGCGTCGACCGTGGTGCCGCTCTGTGTCGACCGTGGTGCCGGTCTGCCTCGACCGTGGTGCTGCTCTGCGGTGCCGGTCTGCGTCGACCGTGGTGCCGGTCTGCTTCGACCATGGTGCTGGTCTGCGTCGACCTCGGTGCTGGTCTGCGTCGACCGTGGTGCTGGTCTCCGATGACCTTGGTGCTGGTCTCCGTCGACCGGTGCCGATGTCCCCCTGGCGTGGAAGTTTTGATACGTAATTATTATTGTCACTATTCCTTTGAGGGTTTTTTTCATACTTTTTTTATTTAATTTCTGTATATATCTGCTTACTTATTTTCTTCATCTATTTTAATTTTAATTTTATTTTCACTGCATTTTGTTTGTGTTCAAACTTTTTTCTTTTTTATTTGTTTGTTTTCTATTTGTTTATTTATTTACTCATTAATTCAATTATGTATCCATTTATTTGTTTATGCATATCTTTTAATTCTTCCTCAAGGCCTGACTAAGCACGTTTGGTTACGCTACTGGTCAAGCATCTGCTTAGCAGATTTGTCGCAGCATATATTGATTTGTCTGAACAGAGCGACGACTCGGAGTAACTGAACGGAATTGAACTGTTTTCGAACCGTGTTCGTTCTTTCCTACTTTCCATATGGAACTGGTGTAAAAGCTCTCAACAAGGTTGATTCCATATGCTGGAAGCATAAGCCATACGCTTTACCTGTGGACACTATCAAAGGCCTTCTCGAAATCTGGTATATGCCAATACCAACACTGTTTTCTTTTTGTAGCTGAGATCAGATCTTAAATGAGTCAATGTGTTGCTTGATGGTTTGGCACAGTTGTTCATTTGTGACTGGAAGGCTCACGGTGGTATTGCCTTCAATACTGACTGTGCCTACATGATCTTCACCAGTCAGTCATAGCGAAATTTCACTAATTTCTAGTTTGAGTACAAAGTCTGATTTTAAAAGCAATCCCTCACCTCAAGGCGACCGTGGCCCCAAGTTCTGGTCTCCTCCTCGCGTTGACTTCGGTGCTGGTCTCCGTCGACCTAGGTGATGATCTCCATCGACCTAGGTGCTTGTCTCCGACGACCTTGGTGCTGGTCTCTGACGACCTAGGTGCTGGTCTCTGACGACCATGGTGCTGGTCTCTGACGACCTAGGTGCTGGTCTCTGACGACCTTGGTGCTGGTTGCGTCGACAGGTGCTGATATCCCCTTGGCATGGAAGTTTTGATACGTAAGAATGTGTGCGAGTGTGGGTGTGGGTGTGGGGATTGGGAGGCAGAGGTAATCTGGGAAATGGGGAGTGTGCGTGCTTTTTTGTATCGGTGCTCGTGTGTTTTTAACTGTGGTGTTGACTTTTGTTTATGATTTCATCTCCGTGAAACTGCATGTTTGTTGCATATCTGTTGTGTATATATATGTATGTGTGTGTGTGTGTGTGTGTGTGTGTGTGTGTGTGTGTGTGTGTGTGTGTGTGTTTGTGTGTGTCTGTGTGTGTATGTGAGTGTGTGCTTGTCTGTGTGTCTGTGTCTACATATATTTCCTTATTTATTTATTATAGTTATTGTCACTATTTTTCAAGTTTGTATTTTTTAGTTTAATTCTTATCTGTGTAACTTCAATATATGCTGTGTGGTGCAGCGTATATGGATTTGTCTGAACACAGCGACGCTTCAATACTGACTGTGCCAACATGATCTTCAAACCAGTCAGTCATAGCTATATTTCACTAATTTCTAGTTTGGGTACAAAGTCTGATTTTAACAGCAATCCCTCACCTCAAGGCGACCGTGGCCCCCATATTCTGGTCTCCTCCTCGCGATGACCTCGGTGCTGATCTCCGTCGACCTAGGTGATGATCTCTGATGACCTAGGTGCTGATCTCCGTCGACCATGGTGCTGGTCTCCGATGACCTCAGTGCTCGTCTCTGCCGACCTAGGTGATGATCTCCGATGACCTAGGTGCTGATCTCCATCGACCATGGTGCTGATCTCCGATGACCTTGGTGCTGGTCTCCGATGACCTTGGTGACCTTGGTGCTGGTCTCCGATGACCTTGGTGCTGGTCTGCGTCGAACTTGGTGCTGTTCTCTGATGACCTTGGTGCTGGTCTCTGATGACCTTGGAGCTGGTGTCTGATGACCTTGGTGCTGTTCTCCGTGAACGTTGGTGCTGGTCTCTGATGAACTTGGTGCTGTTCTCCGTCGACCTTGGAGCTGGTCTCCGATGACCTTGGTGCTGGTCTCCGTCGACCGGTGCCGATGTCCCCCCTGGCGTGGAAGTTTTGATACGTAATTATTATTGTCACTATTCCTTTGCTTTTTTCATACTTTTTCATATTTAATTTCTGTATATAACTGCTTACTTAGTACTAAGAGGGCCAAAAATGTGTAGAGCACCGGGTACAAACCACGCTTGATGACCATTGGGTTATGTAATGCCCAGCGGACCCCATCTCGAGTGTGGGCTGGCGAGCAAGCAGGCAGGCTTCGAAAAGGTGTAGATACAAATGTGTATCTGAAAACTGGATGTTAATACCACCCAGTCAGTCAGTGTAAAAGTCTACCAGGTGTGAAAACCACCACTGGTTATTTCAACGGACAGTCTACAAGCTTCAAAACAGATAAGTAATTTTCCTGTGATTTTGATCAATAATTTGTTATCACGTTATTGTTTAATCTTTGAACTATTAGTAAATTATAGAGAGGGCTCAAAACTCACGCACACAATCACTTATCTTTGTGAGGACAAAGTGATATTTCTGTGTAATTGACTGATAATTTGTTCTCGCGTTGTTGTTTAATTATTGAATTATTAGTGAATCACAGAGAGGGCCAAAAATGTGTAGAGCACCGGGTACAAACCACGCTTGATGACCATTGGGTTATGTAACGCCCAGTGGACCCCATCTCGAGTGTGGGCTGGCGAGCAAGCAGGCAGGCTTCGAAAAGGTGTAGATACAAATGTGTATCTGAAAACTGGATGTTAATACCACCCAGTCAGTCAGTGTAAAAGTCTACCAGGTGTTAAAACCACCACTGGTTATTTCAACGGACAGTCTACAAGCTTCAAAACAGATAAGTAATTTTCCTGTGATTTTGATCAATAATTTGTTATCACGTTATTGTTTAATCTTTGAACTATTAGTAAATTATTGAGAGGGCTCAAAACTCACACACACAATCACTTATCTTTGTGAGGACAAAGTGATATTTCTGTGTAATTGACTGATAATTTGTTCTCGCGTTGTTGTTTAATTATTGAATTATTAGTGAATCACAGAGAGGGCCAAAAATGTGTAGAGCACCGGGTACAAACCACGCTTGATGACCATTGGGTTATGTAATGCCCAGCAGACCCCATCTCGAGTGTGGGCTGGCGAGCAAGCAGGCAGGCTTCGAAAAGGTGTAGATACAAATGTGTATCTGAAAACTGGATGTTAATACCACCCAGTCAGTCAGTGTAAAAGTCTACCAGGTGTTAAAACCACCACTGGTTATTTCAACGGACAGTCTACAAGCTTCAAAACAGATAAGTAATTTTCCTGTGATTTTGATCAATAATTTGTTATCACGTTATTTTCAGAATAACCGTTATCTTCTGCAAAATAGAAGCTGCTATGAAACAATACCCATATGCACCCTTCCACTGGCATAGAGGAGACAACCCGACAAAAATCCCCAATCCCACGGCTTTCATACAGTACCAATGGGATGAATGGCTGTTGGGTTAAACAGTCACTAACTGTATGCAGTCTGGCCTTAGGGCGACACCAGGCTGACGGACTCCACACAGATGGACATCCATTGCCCTTCCCTGATAAGAGGCTCTGTCAGGGTGACCGAATATTTTCCCTCACCACATAGAACACCCTTCTATGGATACAAAAAAAAACCCTGTCTCGTGTGCACCTCGGGGATCAGCTGCATAGCACGAGACATAAATTCAGATGGTTTAAATAAACTTTAATTATTCAACAATACACATGATTACAATGCATTGAATGACAAAGAGCATCAACAAGCTTAAAGCTTATACTGTGCTCACAACGTTGCACTTCAATTTTATCATGACGGCAGATGAACCATATTATGACTTGTATGAAATAACATGCATAAACAGTAAGTAATGTAATAATGAAATAAAACAAATAAACAAACAGTACATAATATAGTAAAATAATGCTAATATCAATATTAACATGAGATTAAATTTATTATCACCAAAGTAATTGGCCTAATAGAAGAAAAACACGAAGAAGAAGAAGGAAATTTAGAAGAATGGAGGGTAAGGTGGTGGAGGAGGGGGAACAGAGGGGAGAGGAGAAATTCTAACAGATCATTGGCCAATCCATTCACCTTGAATATTTGGTCAGTCAAAAAAATTCAACATATATTTTACGAATAGAATCATGTTGTACTCTTTCTTCACAATACTTTCTAAGCTAAAATCTATTTGAATCGGAGATAAACTGGTGGACAGTTTGAAATATGAATATATTTGTATGATTTTGGAGAACAGGATCTCCATGCAACAGAATTTTAACGTGAATGTAGTTTGGAGATAAATTTAAGATTGTGTTTGCCCGAGCCATATGAAAGTCTTGACAAAATAATAAATAATGTTCAGCAGTTTCGCTTGCAGTGCCACAAGCACAAAGTGGGTCGTTTATTAAATGTCTGTTGAACATATCTTCTCTTAAGTCACTAATCCCTAGACGAAGTCGACAGTGAATGATTTGTTCCTTCCGTTTACCATAGTAATAATAGCTAGGCACTACAGCATCGTTAGCACATAGGTAATGTTTAAGCTGGCTTAAGGAATTGCTGGTTTTAACATAATCAGGTAGAGAATTCCAGAGATAAGTAGTAGATGGTATGAATGATTTCCGATAGAGTTCGGTGTGAAATCTTGGTACGGTGCGCGTTCCAATGACCTGCGTCTATGGTAAGAGTTATTGTCTGAAACAAGACCAGGAACAAGACCATTTAGGTAGTTAGGGCATAGACCGTTAACCATCTTGAAATAATGCACAAGTTTGTGTCTTTTCCTTCTTTCCTTAAGTGTACAGAACCCTGATTCTTGGTATATTTTTTGGTGGCTTGTCCCACGAACAGCTCCAGTTATGGTTCTTAATGCATCAAGCTGTAAATTTTCCAGAGAATCTGATTGTGCATCTGTGCAATTATCCCAAACAATATCAGCATAGTCAAAATGTGGTAATATGAATGATTTGTACATGATTTCTAATGCTCTCCTATTTAACTTGTACTTATACGTCTTAAGACAAGAAACCAACATAGTTACAGCATTGATTATACTTTTAATATGTTCCTCCCATTTACAGTTGTTTTGGAGTATGACGCCTAGATGTTTATGTGTGTCTGTACTTTGTAATGGTGTGATGCCAAAAGTAAGAGGTAAAATTGTGTCAGTGTTTCGAGAAAAATTTAATAACTCTGTTTTCCCCTCATTAAATTTGACTTTCCATCGCTTAGCCCAAGAATCTCTCTTTTCTAAGTCAGAATTGAGTGTTTGTGCACGGATGTTTGGGTTGTTTAGTGCTAAGGACATACTTGTATCATCTGCAAATAGCTTAATGTTTGAATGGATGTCGTATACAATATCATTGATATAGATAAGGAATAATAGTGGACCAAGTACAGAGCCTTGAGGAACACCTGCGGGTATTCCTTTGTAATCAGACTTATCACTCTTTATAACAACTGCTTGGATACGGTTAGAGAGGTAATCAGAAAACCAGTCAAGTAATTTACCTCGTATGCCATTCGCTCTTAACTTCAGAAGAAGTCCCTTATGCCAAACTCGATCAAAAGCTTTAGATATATCAAAGTACACAGCCTGGGTTGTGACTCCATTATCAAAAGATGAGCATAAGTCATTATAAATACAGAGCAACTGATTTACTGTCGAATCACCAGGAATAAAACCTGACTGGGAAGGAGATAAAATATGATTTGATGAAAAAAACTTGTAAACTTGCTTATGGATGCATCTCTCAAGGACTTTACCAACACAGCTAAGCAAAGAGATTGGACGGTAATTACTACAAAGTTCCTTCGAAGCTTTTTTATGCAGAGGATTTACATGAGCTGTTTTCCATACCAGAGGAAATTTTGATTCATGAAGGCTTTTGTTGAAGATCCTGGTTAGTGGGTCTAGAATGGCTGGCAATGAGGCAATTAACAATCTGTTATGTACAAGATCTGGCCCTACCGCTTTATTTTTATTTAGATTTAGAATAACACCTTCAACATCAGAAGTAGTAAGCGCTATGTCTGTAAGTTCTAAGTCGAGGAATGGAATATCAGGTAAATCTTTTTCGCTGTCTTCAAGAGTGGATTGTGAAATGAAAAAGTTGTTAAAAACATCAGCTTTATCTTTGTTTTTATATTAGACAATACCATTAGATATAATAGGGGGATTTTCATCTGACCCAACACCTTTCTTTCTCAAAAATGACTTAACAAGTTTCCACCATTCTTTTGTTCCAAAATTGGATGAAGTTGTTATCTTATTTTCTAAATTGGTGATATACTCAAGCTGTCTTTGTTTTTCTCTATATGTAACATAGTTCCTAAAACACCGAAATTGTTGCCAGTCTTCTGGTTTGTTAGTTTGTTTAGCTAATTTATGAATTATTTTACGTTCCTCTATTAGCAGCCTAATTTCATCTGTCATCCAAGGGACATCATTTGGACGTACAGTGATAGTCTTCGTTGGCATACATTGCTTTGCTTTATCCATTATAATATTTGAAAACGTTTCCGCACTTTCGTCAATTGTTTTATTATTGGTCACTTCATCCCAATTAACCTGGTGTAGGAGATTGCAAAATCTATATGTATCTAACTTATTGTAATTGAAAATTGTTCTTTTAAATGACTGTTCTCTAACTACTGTATTCTTGACAACCACATAAGGTACACTATGGTCACTGCAGATAGCAGGCAGGACATCCGTTGATTTGATCATACTGGGGCTTTGAGTAAGTATAAGATCTAAGCATGAACTTGTTACTTCGGTAATCCTCGTTGGTTCATTTATTAACTGCTTAATATGGTAGCGATTCAAAATATCTACTAAGTGGGGTGATGGTATTGTTAGGAAATCAGTATTAAAATCACCAAGAATCAAGAATTTGTTTGTGGTGTCATTGGCTCTACGTATGCTTTCTTCGATCAAATTCCAGTAATTAACATTGGAGTTAGGTGGACGATAAAAAGATCCAACTAATAAACTTATTTGATCTAATTTTGTCTCAACCCATACAGCTTCTAAACCGTTTACATGAAGGTCATTGCGAGGTTTACAATATAAATTATTTTTCACATAAATAGCAACACCGCCATGTGGATCGTTTGTTCTGTCACATCTAACAGGTGGATGGAAGTTTGTAATATGGACGGAACTATTGCGGTCTAAATCAGATCCCCCAAACCCCAAAACAGGCGTGGCAAAAGAGGTGGGAAAAGATCGTGCTTAGGTAGCAGAATGACAAAAGCAGAGCGGCTGTCAAAGAAATTCTTTAGAATCGGCAGTTGGAATTGTTCCAGCGCAAGAATGAGAATCTCAACAATTGAGAAATTGGCATATGATTTTGACATTCTATGTCTCCAAGAGACCAGGACAAGTGCAGACAGACCAATACATTTTGAGAATTTCACAGTCTTTCAAAGGAATGAAGGAAGAGGGGTAGCAATCATACTGAACAAAAACCTAAAAAACAAAGTTTCCACCATAAATCTAGAGAAATGGTGTAGCAACTCATGTGAATTATTGGGGGTGCGTCTTGAAAAACCTGACGGAGTTCACAAAAGCATCGTGCTCATCAATGCCTACGTTCACCCAGGAACCTGCACAACAAAAGAGGATTGGGCCTTTTTAGAGGAAATAGAGAACGAACTTGGAGACTCGGTCATTATCTGTGGAGACCTCAATGCAAGATCGAAGTTATGGGACCAGCGGAACACCAACCCACAAGGACTCGCACTTGAAGGAATGATAGGGGAAATTCTTCTTAGCCCTTTAACAACCACATCCCCAACCCGCCTTGGAACAAGACAAGGGGACAGTGACAGTGTGATCGACATCGCTCTAACATCTCCAAAATTCAGAGCAGAAATGAATGCAGAGACGCTTCCATACCAAGGCAGCGACCACCTCCCGGTAGCTTTCAGTCTACAGAAACTGTCCGATAAACCCTGTATGAAACTGCGTGATCCATTTCAGTATGAAACCAAAGAGACAACCGTCATCGAAAAATTAAGACGCAGAAGAAACAAAAGAACGGCACTGAACAGGATGCAAACTATTCAGCCCCCATGGTGGAATACCGACACACAGAGAGCCTGGATAGAAAAACATGCGGCTGTCAAACTTTGGCAAAAAGAAAGAACAAAACCATCTCCGGACAAAGATATTGAAACAAAAATGAAAGAGAAAACTAAACAGTTTGAAGTCATTGCTCAAGAGGCCAAAAATGACAAGTGGAAACAGTTTTGCGAGGCACTCAGTTATGACACAACATTGACAGAGTTCTGGCAATTTTATCGTCGCATGGAAGGGAAAACGTGCACAACAACAACCCCAGACATGTTAGACACTGACGGAACCAAGCTTAAGACAAACGAAGAAAAAGGATCTGCCTTGCTCAAACGTTTCATACAACAGAGTGATCAAAGAAACTTAGATGAGAAAAAGAAATATGTTGAGGAGTTAAACCAAACCCTTATGCAGACTGGACCTGATGATGACTTGACAATGGATGATCTAAACGAGGCAATAGCTAAATGCAAGAAAGAATCGGCTCCTGGCCCAGACAAAGTTCGTTACTCAGACATCAAGGAGCTATCGGAAGAAGACAGAAGCAAACTTTTCAATCTATATCAAAACAGTTTCCAAAATGGACAGGTGCCGGAGGACTGGACACACAGCTTCTTAAAACCCATACCAAAACCAGGAAAGGACCATCGTCAGGTAAGCGGCTACCGGATCCTAACCATGCAAAACATTGTTGGAAAGCTCATGGAACGCATGATAGCCAGGAAACTTGCAAGGGATCTTGAACACAGGCACATTCTCCCTTCAAATCAAGGTGGTTACAGAACAGGTAAGTCCACATGGGAAAATGCAGCTGCTTTTGCATATGAGGTGTATGAAGGATTTCAAAGAAAAGAAGAAACACTAGCAGTAGCAATTGACCTTGAAGATGCCTACAATAAAGTCCAGTTTGCGCACCTCATGGAGCTGCTACTAAGGTATGGAGTAAGTTTGACACTGACAAGATGGATAGCAGCAGCGCTTCAGGAAAGAACCGTCGTCCTACGCCTCGGAGATTGGATGTCTGCACCTTCTAAACTATCCATGGGACTGCCACAAGGGTCTCCGCTCTCTCCTGTCCTCTACAATGTCTACACGAAGGGCCTTGCAGACTTAAACAACAATGGAATTGCTCGGGTGCTTACCCTTGCGGATGACGGCCTGGTCTTCAAAACTTCGAAAAATGCTCAGGAAAGAACTGAAGCCGTCCAGAAACAACTAAACAATATTGCTCAATGGTGCAAAGACACAGGATCTTCCATCAATCCAGCGAAAGCCCAAACGTTGCTGTGCACCCTCAACAACAAAACCGCGAGCAAATCACCACCTTCTGTGTCATTCGATGGGATTCAAATTGAGAAAACTGAATGCCTACGCTACCTAGGAATACACTTCGACAGGATGCTGACCTTCAGAAAACATACGGAAAATACTGTTCTCAAATGCAAAAAGGGCCTTTCAGTCTTAAAAGCAATGGCAACCAAAGGAATTGAACAACGCCACCTCTTCCTGCTATACCAATCACTCGTCCTCAGTGTGATCGACTACGGACTTGGGCTAACAACACCGTCTCAAAGCAACCTCCTAAAATTAGAAAGAGTCCAAAATGAAGCTATGAGGCTGATCCTTGGAACAACAAAAGACACGCCCACAGAAACCATGCGATACCTGCTTGACCTTCCTTCAGTGCAGGCCAGAAACAAGTTAGAACAGGTCAAGACCTACTTCAAAGCATTAGAAAATCCTCAAAACCCACTGCATGACGCAGTCAAAGAACCAAAAGGCAGCCGTCTAGGACGAGGAAGATCATGGATGGGGCAAGCAGAAGACACAATCCAACTAGTATGCCGACTACAAGACCTGAAAGAAACAAAAGAATGGGAGAAAAACCCCGAAAACCTCAACCATCTATTCAACACAGTCATTTCACCCACTCTAGGAAGACATTGTCGGGAATGGCCAGAGGGCAAAACTGATGCGGAAGTGAAGCTGCTTATAGAAGAAAACAGTAAAGAAGAGGACATCATCATATACACAGATGGCTCAGTCACCAAAGACCAGTCTGGTTGGGGATTCACTGCGAAACAAAATGGAAAAACAATTTGGGAAGAGAATGCTGCCTACAAAGTCACAACCTCCAGCCTAACGATGGAAGTTGAAGCTGTGACACATGCCCTCCAGTGGCTATCGTCCATCCATACGCCCGGAAACCAACATGCCATGATTCTAACCGACTCAATGAACCTCATACAGAAAATTGAAAACGGAATGGGAAGCCCAGAGTGGCATAACGCAATGCGCAACTTTCAGATTAAAAAACTCACATGGTCATACTGCCCGGGACATGCAGGTGTTAAGGGAAATGAGCGAGCTGACAGACTTGCTGGTAACGCAACACCAACGAGCGGCCTACATCTAGGAAAATCGGAAATCCTCAGAAAAGTCAAAGAATACCAAAAAGAACAGGTACAAGGCCATCAAACCATCAATCGCCTCAAAGAAATAGAAGCAGAGAGAGGGAGCGGCCGCAAGTCTAACATGAAAGGTAGAGCACGATGCTTTGCAAATCAAACAAATATCGGCATCATTTCCAAACCAACGTTGCGCAAATTTCTGTGGGCCTTTCCAAATACAATAGACTGAGCAACACACTAGACGCCACGTTCTTGGCATCAGAGATCTTTTCCCATCCCTCTTGCGGCCAGTCAGTGGCGGCTGTGTGTGTTTGTGTGTATGTGTGGGTCTGTGCTTTTGAGTGTGTTTGTGAATGCGCGAGAGTGAAAGTGTACACAAGTGTCAGGAGAGATATGTGTACGTGTGTGTGTGTGTGTGTGTGTGTGTGTGTGTGTGAGGGGAGGTGGGAGTGCGGGGGGAGGTGGGGTAGAGGATGAGGTATGTGAGTGTATGCATGCCTACACTGTGGGAGCAACAGGATATTGGAACGTATATATATATATATATATATATATATATATATATCTTTGTATGTACGTGTGTGGGGTTGGGGGTGGGAGATATGGGCGTATGTGTGTGTGCTTGTACAAGTAAGTGTTCATCTCTGTGAGTGTGTGTTTGTGTGTGTGTGTGTGTGTGTGTGCCGTGGAAGCTGCGATAGGTAGACTAGAAATGAGTGTGTGGAGGAGGGGATAGAGGAGGTGCAAGGTAATGTGTGTGTTTGTGTTGGAGCTCATGTACGTTTATATGTATTTGACTGTGCTTTCATATGTGCTTGTACAAGTAAGTGTTCATCTCTGTGAGTGTGTGTTTGTGTGTGTGTGTGTGTGTGTGTGTGTGTGTGTGTGTGTGTGTGCCGTGGAAGCTGCGATACTTAGACTTGAAATGAGTGTGTGGAGGAGGGGGCTAGAGGAGGTGCACGGTAATGCGTGTGTGTGTGTGTGTGTGTGTGTGTGTGTGTGTGTGATGGAGCTCATGTACGTTTATATGCATTTGACTGTGCTTTCATATATGTGAAACTGCATGTTTGGTGCATTTCTGTTATGCATGTGTGGGTGTATGTGTGAATGTGTGTCTTCATATTTTACATTTATTCGCTTATTTATCACCATTGTTGTCTTATTTATTTATTTATGTTTTATTATTATCATTTTATTAGTATTACTAATATTATAACTACTACCTTTTTCTACATTATAATTATTTATTTATTTATTTATGCAAGCTTATCTATTATTTATTCCCCCGTTTGTTTGTTTTTTGTTGTTGTTTTTTTTTTGTTTTTTTGTTTTTTTTGTTTTTTTTGTTTTTGTTTTTTCTCAAGGCCTGACTAAGCGCGTTGGGTTACGCTGCTGGTCAGGCATCTGCTTGGCAGATGTGGTGTAGCGTATATGGTTTTGTCCGAACGCAGTGACGCCTCCTTGAGCTACTGAAACTGAAACTGATCTGCTTACTTATTTTCTTCATCTATTTGAATTGGAATTTTATTTTCATTGCATTTTGTTTGTATAGATATTTCCTTATTTTTTATTTGTTTATTTATTTACTCATTAAATCAATTATGTATCCGTTTATTTGTTTATGCACATTTCTTTTCATTTTTCCTCAAGGCCTGACTAAGCAAGTTTGGTTACGCTGCTGGTCAAACTTCTGCTTTGCAGATTTGGTGCAGCGTATATGTGTTTGTCTGAACACAGTGGCACCTCGGAGTAACTGAACGGAATTGAACTGTTTTCAGCACGAATCTGTGTTCGCTCCATCCCACTTTCCATATGAAACTGGTGTCAAAGCTCTTGATAGGGTTGATCCCATATGCAGGAAGTATAAGCCATACGCTTTACCTGTGGACACTATCAAAGGCCTCCTCGAAATCTGTTATATGCTAATACCAACATAGTTTTCTTTTCGTAGCTGAGATCAGATCTTAAATGAGGCAATGTGCTGCTTGATGGTTTGGCACACTTGTTCATTTGTGACTGGAAGCTTCACGGTGGTATTGCCTTCAATACTGACTGTGCCTACATGATCTTCAAACCAGTCAGTCATAGCTATATTTCATTAATTTCTAGTTTTGGTACAAAGCCTGATTTTAAAAGCAATCCCTCACCTCAAGGCGACCGTGGCCCCATGTTCTGGTCTCCTCCTCGCGTTGACCTCGGTGCTGGTCTTCATCGACCTTGGTGCTGATCTCTGTCGACCTAGGTGCTGGTCTGCGTTGACTGGTGCTGATGTCCCCCTGGCGTGGAAGTTTTGATACGTAAGAATGTGTGCGAGTGTGTGTGTAGGGGGGAGGGGGGGTTGGGAGGCAGGGGTCATCTGGGAAATGGGGACTGCGTGTTTATGTATCGGTGCTCATGTGTTTTTGTCTGTGGTGTTGGGCCTGTGCACTTTTGTTTATGATTTGATCTCTGTGAAACTGCATATCTGTTCTATGTATGCATGTGTGTGTGTGAGTGTGTGTCCGTGTCTGTGTCTGTGTTTACATATATTTCCTTATTTGTTTATTATTGTCACTATTTTTCAAGTCTGTATTTTTTAGTTTAATTATTATCTGTGTAACTTGCATGTCTGCTGTGTGGTGCAGCGCATATGGATTTGTCTGAACACAGCGACACTTCAATACTGACTGTGCCAACATGATCTTCAAACCAGTCACTAATAGCGATATTTCACTAATTTCTAGTGTGGGTACAAAGTCTGATTTTAAAAGCAATCCCTCACCTCAAGGCGACCGTGGCCCCATGTTCTGGTCTCCTCCGCGCGTTGACCTCAGTGCTGGTCTCCATCGACCTAGGTGATGATCTCCGATTACCTAGGTGCTGATCTCCGTCAACCATGGTGCTGATCTCCGATGACCTTGGTGCTGTTCTCCGTCGACCATGGTGCTGTTCTCCGTCGACCTTGGTGCTGGTCTCCAATGACCTTGATGCTGGTCTCCGTCAACCGGTGCCGATGTCCCCCTGGCGTGGAAGTTTTGATACGTAATTATTATTGTCACTATTCCTTTGTTTTTTTCATACTTTTTATTTAATTTCTGTATACATCTGCTTACTTATTTTCTTCATCTATTTTAATTTGAATTTTATTTTCATTGCATTTTGTTTGTATACATACTTCTTTATTTCTTATTTGTTTATTTATTTACTCATTAATTCAATCATGTATCCATTTATTTGTTTATGCACATTTCTTTTCATTTTTCCTCAAGGCCTGACTAAGAATGTTTGGTTACGCTGCTGGTCAAACTTCTGCTTTGCAGATTTGGTGCAGCGTATATGGGTTTGTCTGAACACAGTGACGCCTCGGAGTATGTCACGACCCCCCTAGGGAAGAGGTCGAGAACTGTTTTAAAACCTAACACCCAACCCAGTTCACCCGACAACACAAACACAGAATACAGATATTTTTCGTCCACACAAAATTTATTCTCTTCTGCTCTGTCTATCCCACTCACGCAACCACACACAGCCTATACATGCAAAATAAACAAAAACAACCGTATACCATAACTACAAAAGAAAAGAGAAGAAACGAACAGAAGTCGCACACAAAACTACCGATTCTCCTAAACGTAATCAAAAGCAATTTTCCACACACACACACACTCAAGGAGAAGACAAAGCACCCCAACTCCAGAACAGGTGCGCATGTTCACGCCTTAGTCTTTGGCGGCTTCAGGAAGTTTCCCTCTTAAAAGAAAAAACAACAACGAGAACAAAAAAAACCTGACACACGGCCCAGACAAACTTCGGCGGGTTCGACCCAGTTTCAGTTTCAGTTTCAGTAGTTCAAGGAGGCGTCACAGCGTTCGGACAAAACCATATACGATACACCACATCTGCCAAGCCAAGCAGATGCCTGACCAGCAGCGTAACCCAACGCGCTTAGTCAGGCCTTGAGAAAAAAAACAAACAAAAAAAAACAAAAAAACGGGGGAATAAATAATAGATAAGCTTGCATAAATAAATAAATAAATAAATAATAATTATAATATAGAAAAAGGTAGTAGTAATAATATTAGTAATACTAATAAAATGATAATAATAAAACATAAATAAATAAATAAGACAACAATGGTGATAAATAAGCGAATAAATGTAAAACATGAAGACACACATTCACACATACACCCACACATGCATAACAGAAATGCACCAAACATGCAGTTTCACAGATATGAAAGCACAGTCAAATACATATAAACGTACATGAGCTCCAACACACACACACACATTACCTTGCACCTCCTCTACCCCCTCCTCCACACACTCATTTCTAGTCTACGTATCGCAGCTTCCACGGCACACACACACACAAACACATACTCACAGAGATGAACACTTACTTGTACAAGAACACACACATATGCCCATATCTCCCACCCCCAACCCCACACACGTACATACAAAGATATATATATATATATATATATATATATATATATATATATATATATATATATATATATATATATATATACGTTCCAATATCCTGTGGCTCCCACAGTGTAGGCATGCATACACTCACAATCACTTATCTTTGTGAGGACAAAGTGATATTTCTGTGTAATTGACTGATAATTTGTTCTCGCGTTGTTGTTTAATTATTGAATTATTAGTGAATCACAGAGAGGGCCAAAAATGTGTAGAGCACCGGGTACAAACCACGCTTGATGACCATTGGGTTATGTAACGCCCAGTGGACCCCATCTCGAGTGTGGGCTGGCGAGCAAGCAGGCAGGCTTCGAAAAGGTGTAGATACAAATGTGTATCTGAAAACTGGATGTTAATACCACCCAGTCAGTCAGTGTAAAAGTCTACCAGGTGTTAAAACCACCACTGGTTATTTCAACGGACAGTCTACAAGCTTCAAAACAGATAAGTAATTTTCCTGTGATTTTGATCAATAATTTGTTATCACGTTATTTTCAGAATAACCGTTATCTTCTGCAAAATAGAAGCTGCTATGAAACAATACCCATATGCACCCTTCCACTGGCATAGAGGAGACAACCCGACAAAAATCCCCAATCCCACGGCTTTCATACAGTACCAATGGGATGAATGGCTGTTGGGTTAAACAGTCACTAACTGTATGCAGTCTGGCCTTAGGGCGACACCAGGCTGACGGACTCCACACAGATGGACATCCATTGCCCTTCCCTGATAAGAGGCTCTGTCAGGGTGACCGAATATTTTCCCTCACCACATAGAACACCCTTCTATGGATACAAAAAAAACCCTGTCTCGTGTGCACCTCGGGGATCAGCTGCATAGCACGAGACATAAATTCAGATGGTTTAAATAAACTTTAATTATTCAACAATACACATGATTACAATGCATTGAATGACAAAGAGCATCAACAAGCTTAAAGCTTATACTGTGCTCACAACGTTGCACTTCAATTTTATCATGACGGCAGATGAACCATATTATGACTTGTATGAAATAACATGCATAAACAGTAAGTAATGTAATAATGAAATAAAACAAATAAACAAACAGTACATAATATAGTAAAATAATGCTAATATCAATATTAACATGAGATTAAATTTATTATCACTAAAGTAATTGGCCTAATAGAAGAAAAACACGAAGAAGAAGAAGGAAATTTAGAAGAATGGAGGGTAAGGTGGTGGAGGAGGGGGAACAGAGGGGAGAGGAGAAATTCTAACAGATCATTGGCCAATCCATTCACCTTGAATATTTGGTCAGTCAAAAAAATTCAACATATATTTTACGAATAGAATCATGTTGTACTCTTTCTTCACAATACTTTCTAAGCTAAAATCTATTTGAATCGGAGATAAACTGGTGGACAGTTTGAAATATGAATATATTTGTATGATTTTGGAGAACAGGATCTCCATGCAACAGAATTTTAACGTGAATGTAGTTTGGAGATAAATTTAAGATTGTGTTTGCCCGAGCCATATGAAAGTCTTGACAAAATAATAAATAATGTTCAGCAGTTTCGCTTGCAGTGCCACAAGCACAAAGTGGGTCGTTTATTAAATGTCTGTTGAACATATCTTCTCTTAAGTCACTAATCCCTAGACGAAGTCGACAGTGAATGATTTGTTCCTTCCGTTTACCATAGTAATAATAGCTAGGCACTACAGCATCGTTAGCACATAGGTAATGTTTAAGCTGGCTTAAGGAATTGCTGGTTTTAACATAATCAGGTAGAGAATTCCAGAGATAAGTAGTAGATGGTATGAATGATTTCCGATAGAGTTCGGTGTGAAATCTTGGTACGGTGCGCGTTCCAATGACCTGCGTCTATGGTAAGAGTTATTGTCTGAAACAAGACCAGGAACAAGACCATTTAGGTAGTTAGGGCATAGACCGTTAACCATCTTGAAATAATGCACAAGTTTGTGTCTTTTCCTTCTTTCCTTAAGTGTACAGAACCCTGATTCTTGGTATATTTTTTGGTGGCTTGTCCCACGAACAGCTCCAGTTATGGTTCTTAATGCATCAAGCTGTAAATTTTCCAGAGAATCTGATTGTGCATCTGTGCAATTATCCCAAACAATATCAGCATAGTCAAAATGTGGTAATATGAATGATTTGTACATGATTTCTAATGCTCTCCTATTTAACTTGTACTTATACGTCTTAAGACAAGAAACCAACATAGTTACAGCATTGATTATACTTTTAATATGTTCCTCCCATTTACAGTTGTTTTGGAGTATGACGCCTAGATGTTTATGTGTGTCTGTACTTTGTAATGGTGTGATGCCAAAAGTAAGAGGTAAAATTGTGTCAGTGTTTCGAGAAAAATTTAATAACTCTGTTTTCCCCTCATTAAATTTGACTTTCCATCGCTTAGCCCAAGAATCTCTCTTTTCTAAGTCAGAATTGAGTGTTTGTGCACGGATGTTTGGGTTGTTTAGTGCTAAGGACATACTTGTATCATCTGCAAATAGCTTAATGTTTGAATGGATGTCGTATACAATATCATTGATATAGATAAGGAATAATAGTGGACCAAGTACAGAGCCTTGAGGAACACCTGCGGGTATTCCTTTGTAATCAGACTTATCACTCTTTATAACAACTGCTTGGATACGGTTAGAGAGGTAATCAGAAAACCAGTCAAGTAATTTACCTCGTATGCCATTCGCTCTTAACTTCAGAAGAAGTCCCTTATGCCAAACTCGATCAAAAGCTTTAGATATATCAAAGTACACAGCCTGGGTTGTGACTCCATTATCAAAAGATGAGCATAAGTCATTATAAATACAGAGCAACTGATTTACTGTCGAATCACCAGGAATAAAACCTGACTGGGAAGGAGATAAAATATGATTTGATGAAAAAAACTTGTAAACTTGCTTATGGATGCATCTCTCAAGGACTTTACCAACACAGCTAAGCAAAGAGATTGGACGGTAATTACTACAAAGTTCCTTCGAAGCTTTTTTATGCAGAGGATTTACATGAGCTGTTTTCCATACCAGAGGAAATTTTGATTCATGAAGGCTTTTGTTGAAGATCCTGGTTAGTGGGTCTAGAATGGCTGGCAATGAGGCAATTAACAATCTGTTATGTACAAGATCTGGCCCTACCGCTTTATTTTTATTTAGATTTAGAATAACACCCTCAACATCAGAAGTAGTAAGCGCTATGTCTGTAAGTTCTAAGTCGAGGAATGGAATATCAGGTAAATCTTTTTCGCTGTCTTCAAGAGTGGATTGTGAAATGAAAAAGTTGTTAAAAACATCAGCTTTATCTTTGTTTTTATAATAGACAATACCATTAGATATAATAGGGGGAATTTCATCTGACCCAACACCTTTCTTTCTCAAAAATGACTTGACAAGTTTCCACCATTCTTTTGTTCCAAAATTGGATGAAGTTGTTATCTTATTTTCTAAATTGGTGATATACTCAAGCTGTCTTTGTTTTTCTCTATATGTAACATAGTTCCTAAAACACCGAAATTGTTGCCAGTCTTCTGGTTTGTTAGTTTGTTTAGCTAATTTATGAATTATTTTACGTTCCTCTATTAGCAGCCTAATTTCATCTGTCATCCAAGGGACATCATTTGGACGTACAGTGATAGTCTTCGTTGGCATACATTGCTTTGCTTTATCCATTATAATATTTGAAAACGTTTCCGCACTTTCGTCAATTGTTTTATTATTGGTCACTTCATCCCAATTAACCTGGTGTAGGAGATTGCAAAATCTATATGTATCTAACTTATTGTAATTGAAAATTGTTCTTTTAAATGACTGTTCTCTAACTACTGTATTCTTGACAACCACATAAGGTACACTATGGTCACTGCAGATAGCAGGCAGGACATCCGTTGATTTGATCATACTGGGGCTTTGAGTAAGTATAAGATCTAAGCATGAACTTGTTACTTCGGTAATCCTCGTTGGTTCATTTATTAACTGCTTAATATGGTAGCGATTCAAAATATCTACTAAGTGGGGTGATGGTATTGTTAGGAAATCAGTATTAAAATCACCAAGAATCAAGAATTTGTTTGTGGTGTCATTGGCTCTACGTATGCTTTCTTCGATCAAATTCCAGTAATTAACATTGGAGTTAGGTGGACGATAAAAAGATCCAACTAATAAACTTATTTGATCTAATTTTGTCTCAACCCATACAGCTTCTAAACCGTTTACATGAAGGTCATTGCGAGGTTTACAATATAAATTATTTTTCACATAAATAGCAACACCGCCATGTGGATCGTTTGTTCTGTCACATCTAACAGGTGGATGGAAGTTTGTAATATGGACGGAACTATTGCTGTCTAAATCAGATCCCCCAAACCCCAAAACAGGCGTGGCAAAAGAGGTGGGAAAAGATCGTGCTTAGGTAGCAGAATGACAAAAGCAGAGCGGCTGTCAAAGAAATTCTTTAGAATCGGCAGTTGGAATTGTTCCAGCGCAAGAATGAGAATCTCAACAATTGAGAAATTGGCATATGATTTTGACATTCTATGTCTCCAAGAGACCAGGACAAGTGCAGACAGACCAATACATTTTGAGAATTTCACAGTCTTTCAAAGGAATGAAGGAAGAGGGGTAGCAATCATACTGAACAAAAACCTAAAAAACAAAGTTTCCACCATAAATCTAGAGAAATGGTGTAGCAACTCATGTGAATTATTGGGGGTGCGTCTTGAAAAACCTGACGGAGTTCACAAAAGCATCGTGCTCATCAATGCCTACGTTCACCCAGGAACCTGCACAACAAAAGAGGATTGGGCCTTTTTAGAGGAAATAGAGAACGAACTTGGAGACTCGGTCATTATCTGTGGAGACCTCAATGCAAGATCGAAGTTATGGGACCAGCGGAACACCAACCCACAAGGACTCGCACTTGAAGGAATGATAGGGGAAATTCTTCTTAGCCCTTTAACAACCACATCCCCAACCCGCCTTGGAACAAGACAAAGGGACAGTGACAGTGTGATCGACATCGCTCTAACATCTCCAAAATTCAGAGCAGAAATGAATGCAGAGACGCTTCCATACCAAGGCAGCGACCACCTCCCGGTAGCTTTCAGTCTACAGAAACTGTCCGATAAACCCTGTATGAAACTGCGTGATCCATTTCAGTATGAAACCAAAGAGACAACCGTCATCGAAAAATTAAGACGCAGAAGAAACAAAAGAACGGCACTGAACAGGATGCAAACTATTCAGCCCCCATGGTGGAATACCGACACACAGAGAGCCTGGATAGAAAAACATGCGGCTGTCAAACTTTGGCAAAAAGAAAGAACAAAACCATCTCCGGACAAAGATATTGAAACAAAAATGAAAGAGAAAACTAAACAGTTTGAAGTCATTGCTCAAGAGGCCAAAAATGACAAGTGGAAACAGTTTTGCGAGGCACTCAGTTATGACACAACATTGACAGAGTTCTGGCAATTTTATCGTCGCATGGAAGGGAAAACGTGCACAACAACAACCCCAGACATGTTAGACACTGACGGAACCAAGCTTAAGACAAACGAAGAAAAAGGATCTGCCTTGCTCAAACGTTTCATACAACAGAGTGATCAAAGAAACTTAGATGAGAAAAAGAAATATGTTGAGGAGTTAAACCAAACCCTTATGCAGACTGGACCTGATGATGACTTGACAATGGATGATCTAAACGAGGCAATAGCTAAATGCAAGAAAGAATCGGCTCCTGGCCCAGACAAAGTTCGTTACTCAGACATCAAGGAGCTATCGGAAGAAGACAGAAGCAAACTTTTCAATCTATATCAAAACAGTTTCCAAAATGGACAGGTGCCGGAGGACTGGACACACAGCTTCTTAAAACCCATACCAAAACCAGGAAAGGACCATCGTCAGGTAAGCGGCTACTGGATCCTAACCATGCAAAACATTGTTGGAAAGCTCATGGAACGCATGATAGCCAGGAAACTTGCAAGGGATCTTGAACACAGGCACATTCTCCCTTCAAATCAAGGTGGTTACAGAACAGGTAAGTCCACATGGGAAAATGCAGCTGCTTTTGCATATGAGGTGTATGAAGGATTTCAAAGAAAAGAAGAAACACTAGCAGTAGCAATTGACCTTGAAGATGCCTACAATAAAGTCCAGTTTGCGCACCTCATGGAGCTGCTACTAAGGTATGGAGTAAGTTTGACACTGACAAGATGGATAGCAGCAGCGCTTCAGGAAAGAACCGTCGTCCTACGCCTCGGAGATTGGATGTCTGCACCTTCTAAACTATCCATGGGACTGCCACAAGGGTCTCCGCTCTCTCCTGTCCTCTACAATGTCTACACGAAGGGCCTTGCAGACTTAAACAACAATGGAATTGCTCGGGTGCTTACCCTTGCGGATGACGGCCTGGTCTTCAAAACTTCGAAAAATGCTCAGGAAAGAACTGAAGCCGTCCAGAAACAACTAAACAATATTGCTCAATGGTGCAAAGACACAGGATCTTCCATCAATCCAGCGAAAGCCCAAACGTTGCTGTGCACCCTCAACAACAAAACCGCGAGCAAATCACCACCTTCTGTGTCATTCGATGGGATTCAAATTGAGAAAACTGAATGCCTACGCTACCTAGGAATACACTTCGACAGGATGCTGACCTTCAGAAAACATACGGAAAATACTGTTCTCAAATGCAAAAAGGGCCTTTCAGTCTTAAAAGCAATGGCAACCAAAGGAATTGAACAACGCCACCTCTTCCTGCTATACCAATCACTCGTCCTCAGTGTGATCGACTACGGACTTGGGCTAACAACACCGTCTCAAAGCAACCTCCTAAAATTAGAAAGAGTCCAAAATGAAGCTATGAGGCTGATCCTTGGAACAACAAAAGACACGCCCACAGAAACCATGCGATACCTGCTTGACCTTCCTTCAGTGCAGGCCAGAAACAAGTTAGAACAGGTCAAGACCTACTTCAAAGCATTAGAAAATCCTCAAAACCCACTGCATGACGCAGTCAAAGAACCAAAAGGCAGCCGTCTAGGACGAGGAAGATCATGGATGGGGCAAGCAGAAGACACAATCCAACTAGTATGCCGACTACAAGACCTGAAAGAAACAAAAGAATGGGAGAAAAACCCCGAAAACCTCAACCATCTATTCAACACAGTCATTTCACCCACTCTAGGAAGACATTGTCGGGAATGGCCAGAGGGCAAAACTGATGCGGAAGTGAAGCTGCTTATAGAAGAAAACAGTAAAGAAGAGGACATCATCATATACACAGATGGCTCAGTCACCAAAGACCAGTCTGGTTGGGGATTCACTGCGAAACAAAATGGAAAAACAATTTGGGAAGAGAATGCTGCCTACAAAGTCACAACCTCCAGCCTAACGATGGAAGTTGAAGCTGTGACACATGCCCTCCAGTGGCTATCGTCCATCCATACGCCCGGAAACCAACATGCCATGATTCTAACCGACTCAATGAACCTCATACAGAAAATTGAAAACGGAATGGGAAGCCCAGAGTGGCATAACGCAATGCGCAACTTTCAGATTAAAAAAACTCACATGGTCATACTGCCCGGGACATGCAGGTGTTAAGGGAAATGAGCGAGCTGACAGACTTGCTGGTAACGCAACACCAACGAGCGGCCTACATCTAGGAAAATCGGAAATCCTCAGAAAAGTCAAAGAATACCAAAAAGAACAGGTACAAGGCCATCAAACCATCGATCGCCTCAAAGAAATAGAAGCAGAGAGAGGGAGCGGCCGCAAGTCTAACATGAAAGGTAGAGCACGATGCTTTGCAAATCAAACAAATATCGGCATCATTTCCAAACCAACATTGCGCAAATTTCTGTGGGCCTTTCCAAATACAATAGACTGAGCAACACACTAGACGCCACGTTCTTGGCATCAGAGATCTTTTCCCATCCCTCTTGCGGCCAGTCAGTGGCGGCTGTGTGTGTTTGTGTGTATGTGTGGGTCTGTGCTTTTGAGTGTGTTTGTGAATGCGCGAGAGTGAAAGTGTACACAAGTGTCAGGAGAGATATGTGTACGTGTGTGTGTGTGTGTGTGTGTGTGTGTGTGTGTGTGTGTGTGTGAGGGGAGGTGGGAGTGCGGGGGGAGGTGGGGTAGAGGATGAGGTATGTGTGTGTATGCATGCCTACACTGTGGGAGCAACAGGATATTGGAACGTATATATATATATATATATATATATATATATATCTTTGTATGTACGTGTGTGGGGTTGGGGGTGGGAGATATGGGCGTATGTGTGTGTGCTTGTACAAGTAAGTGTTCATCTCTGTGAGTGTGTGTTTGTGTGTGTGTGTGTGTGTGTGTGTGTGTGTGTGCCGTGGAAGCTGCGATAGGTAGACTAGAAATGAGTGTGTGGAGGAGGGGATAGAGGAGGTGCAAGGTAATGTGTGTGTTTGTGTTGGAGCTCATGTACGTTTATATGTATTTGACTGTGCTTTCATATGTGCTTGTACAAGTAAGTGTTCATCTCTGTGAGTGTGTGTTTGTGTGTGTGTGTGTGTGTGTGTGTGTGCCGTGGAAGCTGCGATACTTAGACTTGAAATGAGTGTGTGGAGGAGGGGGCTAGAGGAGGTGCACGGTAATGCGTGTGTGTGTGTGTGTGTGTGTGTGTGTGTGTGTGTGTGTGTGTGTGTGTGTGTGTGTGATGGAGCTCATGTACGTTTATTTGCATTTGACTGTGCTTTCATATATGTGAAACTGCATGTTTGGTGCATTTCTGTTATGCATGTGTGGGTGTATGTGTGAATGTGTGTCTTCATATTTTACATTTATTCGCTTATTTATCACCATTGTTGTCTTATTTATTTATTTATGTTTTATTATTATCATTTTATTAGTATTACTAATATTATAACTACTACCTTTTTCTACATTATAATTATTTATTTATGCAAGCTTATCTATTATTTATTCCCCCGTTTGTTTTTTTTTGTTGGTTTTTTTTTTTTTTTTTTTTTTTTTTTTTTTTTTTTTTTCTTCTCAAGGCCTGACTAAGCGCGTTGGGTTACGCTGCTGGTCAGGCATCTGCTTGGCAGATGTGGTGTAGCGTATATGGTTTTGTCCGAACGCAGTGACGCCTCCTTGAGCTACTGAAACTGAAACTGATCTGCTTACTTATTTTCTTCATCTATTTGAATTGGAATTTTATTTTCATTGCATTTTGTTTGTATAGATATTTCCTTATTTTTTATTTGTTTATTTATTTACTCATTAAATCAATTATGTATCCGTTTATTTGTTTATGCACATTTCTTTTCATTTTTCCTCAAGGCCTGACTAAGCAAGTTTGGTTACGCTGCTGGTCAAACTTCTGCTTTGCAGATTTGGTGCAGCGTATATGTGTTTGTCTGAACACAGTGGCACCTCGGAGTAACTGAACGGAATTGAACTGTTTTCAGCACGAATCTGTGTTCGCTCCATCCCACTTTCCATATGAAACTGGTGTCAAAGCTCTTGATAGGGTTGATCCCATATGCAGGAAGTATAAGCCATACGCTTTACCTGTGGACACTATCAAAGGCCTCCTCGAAATCTGTTATATGCTAATACCAACATAGTTTTCTTTTCGTAGCTGAGATCAGATCTTAAATGAGGCAATGTGCTGCTTGATGGTTTGGCACACTTGTTCATTTGTGACTGGAAGCTTCACGGTGGTATTGCCTTCAATACTGACTGTGCCTACATGATCTTCAAACCAGTCAGTCATAGCTATATTTCATTAATTTCTAGTTTTGGTACAAAGCCTGATTTTAAAAGCAATCCCTCACCTCAAGGCGACCGTGGCCCCATGTTCTGGTCTCCTCCTCGCGTTGACCTCGGTGCTGGTCTTCATCGACCTTGGTGCTGATCTCTGTCGACCTAGGTGCTGGTCTCCGTCGACCTAGGTGCTGGTCTGCGTTGACTGGTGCTGATGTCCCCCTGGCGTGGAAGTTTTGATACGTAAGAATGTGTGCGAGTGTGTGTGTAGGGGGGAGGGGGGGTTGGGAGGCAGGGGTCATCTGGGAAATGGGGACTGCGTGTTTATGTATCGGTGCTCATGTGTTTTTGTCTGTGGTGTTGGGCCTGTGCACTTTTGTTTATGATTTGATCTCTGTGAAACTGCATATCTGTTCTATGTATGCATGTGTGTGTGTCCGTGTCTGTGTCTGTGTTTACATATATTTCCTTATTTGTTTATTATTGTCACTATTTTTCAAGTCTGTATTTTTTAGTTTAATTATTATCTGTGTAACTTGCATGTCTGCTGTGTGGTGCAGCGCATATGGATTTGTCTGAACACAGCGACACTTCAATACTGACTGTGCCAACATGATCTTCAAACCAGTCACTAATAGCGATATTTCACTAATTTCTAGTGTGGGTACAAAGTCTGATTTTAAAAGCAATCCCTCACCTCAAGGCGACCGTGGCCCCATGTTCTGGTCTCCTCCGCGCGTTGACCTCAGTGCTGGTCTCCGTCGACCTAGGTGATGATCTCCGATTACCTAGGTGCTGATCTCCGTCAACCATGGTGCTGATCTCCGATGACCTTGGTGCTGTTCTCCGTCGACCATGGTGCTGTTCTCCGTCGACCTTGGTGCTGGTCTCCGATGACCTTGATGCTGGTCTCCGTCAACCGGTGCCGATGTCCCCCTGGCGTGGAAGTTTTGATACGTAATTATTATTGTCACTATTCCTTTGTTTTTTTCATACTTTTTATTTAATTTCTGTATACATCTGCTTACTTATTTTCTTCATCTATTTTAATTTGAATTTTATTTTCATTGCATTTTGTTTGTATACATACTTCTTTATTTCTTATTTGTTTATTTATTTACTCATTAATTCAATCATGTATCCATTTATTTGTTTATGCACATTTCTTTTCATTTTTCCTCAAGGCCTGACTAAGAATGTTTGGTTACGCTGCTGGTCAAACTTCTGCTTTGCAGATTTGGTGCAGCGTATATGGGTTTGTCTGAACACAGTGACGCCTCGGAGTATGTCACGACCCCCCTAGGGAAGAGGTCGAGAACTGTTTTAAAACCTAACACCCAACCCAGTTCACCCGACAACACAAACACAGAATACAGATATTTTTCGTCCACACAAAATTTATTCTCTTCCGCTCTGTCTATCCCACTCACGCAACCACACACAGCCTATACATGCAAAATAAACAAAAACAACCGTATACCATAACTACAAAAGAAAAGAGAAGAAACGAACAGAAGTCGCACACAAAACTACCGATTCTCCTAAACGTAATCAAAAGCAATTTTCCACACACACACACACTCAAGGAGAAGACAAAGCACCCCAACACCAGAACAGGTGCGCATGTTCACGCCTTAGTCTTTGGCGGCTTCAGGAAGTTTCCCTCTTAAAAGAAAAAACAACAACGAGAACAAAAAAAACCTGACACACGGCCCAGACAAACTTCGGCGGGTTCGACCCAGTTTCAGTTTCAGTTTCAGTAGTTCAAGGAGGCGTCACAGCGTTCGGACAAAACCATATACGCTACACCACATCTGCCAAGCCAAGCAGATGCCTGACCAGCAGCGTAACCCAACGCACTTAGTCAGGCCTTGAGAAAAAAAAACAAACAAAAAAAACACAAAAAAACGGGGGAATAAATAATAGATAAGCTTGCATAAATAAATAAATAAATAAATAATAATTATAATATAGAAAAAGGTAGTAGTAATAATATTAGTAATACTAATAAAATGATAATAATAAAACATAAATAAATAAATAAGACAACAATGGTGATAAATAAGCGAATAAATGTAAAACATGAAGACACACATTCACACATACACCCACACATGCATAACAGAAATGCACCAAACATGCAGTTTCACAGATATGAAAGCACAGTCAAATACATATAAACGTACATGAGCTCCAACACACACACACACATTATCTTGCACCTCCTCTACCCCCTCCTCCACACACTCATTTCTAGTCTACGTATCGCAGCTTCCACGGCACACACACACACACACACACACACAAACACATACTCACAGAGATGAACACTTACTTGTACAAGCACACACACATACGCCCATATCTCCCACCCCCAACCCCACACACGTACATACAAAGATATATATATATATATATATATATATATACGTTCCAATATCCTGTGGCTCCCACAGTGTAGGCATGCATACACTCACAATCACTTATCTTTGTGAGGACAAAGTGATATTTTTTCTGTGTAATTGACTGATAATTTGTTCTCGCGTTGTTGTTTAATTATTGAATTATTAGTGAATCACAGAGAGGGCCAAAAATGTGTAGAGCACCGGGTACAAACCACGCTTGATGACCATTGGGTTATGTAATGCCCAGCGGACCCCATCTCGAGTGTGGGCTGGCGAGCAAGCAGGCAGGCTTCGAAAAGGTGTAGATACAAATGTGTATCTGAAAACTGGATGTTAATACCACCCAGTCAGTCAGTGTAAAAGTCTACCAGGTGTTAAAACCACCACTGGTTATTTCAACGGACAGTCTACAAGCTTCAAAACAGATAAGTAATTTTCCTGTGATTTTGATCAATAATTTGTTATCACGTTATTGTTTAATCTTTGAACTATTAGTAAATTATTGAGAGGGCTCAAAACTCACACACACAATCACTTATCTTTGTGAGGACAAAGTGATATTTCTGTGTAATTGACTGATAATTTGTTCTCGCGTTGTTGTTTAATTATTGAATTATTAGTGAATCACAGAGAGGGCCAAAAATGTGTAGAGCACCGGGTACAAACCACGCTTGATGACCATTGGGTTATGTAATGCCCAGCAGACCCCATCTCGAGTGTGGGCTGGCGAGCAAGCAGGCAGGCTTCGAAAAGGTGTAGATACAAATGTGTATCTGAAAACTGGATGTTAATACCACCCAGTCAGTCAGTGTAAAAGTCTACCAGGTGTTAAAACCACCACTGGTTATTTCAACGGACAGTCTACAAGCTTCAAAACAGATAAGTAATTTTCCTGTGATTTTGATCAATAATTTGTTATCACGTTATTTTCAGAATAACCGTTATCTTCTGCAAAATAGAAGCTGCTATGAAACAATACCCATATGCACCCTTCCACTGGCATAGAGGAGACAACCCGACAAAAATCCCCAATCCCACGGCTTTCATACAGTGCCAATGGGATGAATGGCTGTTGGGTTAAACAGTCACTAACTGAATGCAGTCTGGCCTTAGGGCGACACCAGGCTGACGGACTCCACACAGATGGACATCCATTGCCCTTCCCTGATAAGAGGCTCTGTCAGGGTGACCGAATATTTTCCCTCACCACATAGAACACCCTTCTATGGATACAAAAAAAACCCTGTCTCGTGTGCACCTCGGGGATCAGCTGCATAGCACGAGACATAAATTCAGATGGTTTAAATAAACTTTAATTATTCAACAATACACATGATTACAATGCATTGAATGACAAAGAGCATCAACAAGCTTAAAGCTTATACTGTGCTCACAACGTTGCACTTCAATTTTATCATGACGGCAGATGAACCATATTATGACTTGTATGAAATAACATGCATAAACAGTAAGTAATGTAATAATGAAATAAAACAAATAAACAAACAGTACATAATATAGTAAAATAATGCTAATATCAATATTAACATGAGATTAAATTTATTATCACCAAAGTAATTGGCCTAATAGAAGAAAAACACGAAGAAGAAGAAGGAAATTTAGAAGAATGGAGGGTAAGGTGGTGGAGGAGGGGGAACAGAGGGGAGAGGAGAAATTCTAACAGATCATTGGCCAATCCATTCACCTTGAATATTTGGTCAGTCAAAAAAATTCAACATATATTTTACGAATAGAATCATGTTGTACTCTTTCTTCACAATACTTTCTAAGCTAAAATCTATTTGAATCGGAGATAAACTGGTGGACAGTTTGAAATATGAATATATTTGTATGATTTTGGAGAACAGGATCTCCATGCAACAGAATTTTAACGTGAATGTAGTTTGGAGATAAATTTAAGATTGTGTTTGCCCGAGCCATATGAAAGTCTTGACAAAATAATAAATAATGTTCAGCAGTTTCGCTTGCAGTGCCACAAGCACAAAGTGGGTCGTTTATTAAATGTCTGTTGAACATATCTTCTCTTAAGTCACTAATCCCTAGACGAAGTCGACAGTGAATGATTTGTTCCTTCCGTTTACCATAGTAATAATAGCTAGGCACTACAGCATCGTTAGCACATAGGTAATGTTTAAGCTGGCTTAAGGAATTGCTGGTTTTAACATAATCAGGTAGAAAATTCCAGAGATAAGTAGTAGATGGTATGAATGATTTCCGATAGAGTTCGGTGTGAAATCTTGGTACGGTGCGCGTTCCAATGACCTGCGTCTATGGTAAGAGTTATTGTCTGAAACAAGACCAGGAACAAGACCATTTAGGTAGTTAGGGCATAGACCGTTGACCATCTTGAAATAATGCACAAGTTTGTGTCTTTTCCTTCTTTCCTTAAGTGTACAGAACCCTGATTCTTGGTATATTTTTTGGTGGCTTGTCCCACGAACAGCTCCAGTTATGGTTCTTAATGCATCAAGCTGTAAATTTTCCAGAGAATCTGATTGTGCATCTGTGCAATTATCCCAAACAATATCAGCATAGTCAAAATGTGGTAATATGAATGATTTGTACATGATTTCTAATGCTCTCCTATTTAACTTGTACTTATACGTCTTAAGACAAGAAACCAACATAGTTACAGCATTGATTATACTTTTAATATGTTCCTCCCATTTACAGTTGTTTTGGAGTATGACGCCTGAAATGAAATGAAATTATGGTGCTTAGAGCCTCGCCGACCACTAAGGCCATCTCAAGGCTATCGCCGCGTCAATTACTACTACAAGGCTAAAAAAGCAACCAATTAAAACGAGTCACCACTTCAAACTTTCCACTCCAAAGTTAAAAAAAAAACTCCCATAGTTTAAAACCTTCAAATCTGGTTAAAAAGGTTCACTTCTTTTAAGAAGTCCATCAGCGCCCACGGAGGGACATCACGAAACAAAGTCTTCAAAGAAACCGCCGTGTAATGTCTGCGTCTAACGTCATGCAGATCCCAACAGTCAAGGAGCACGTGTTTCACGGTGAGAGGCTCGTCACAGGGAACGCATCGAGGGGCCTCCTCCCCCTTCAACAAGTAAGAATGAGTAAAAAAAGTGTGCCCCGTACGCAGTCTGCACAGCACAGATTCCTCCTTTCTGTTCTTCACCCCCGAAGGGAGGGTCTCCCCCAGGTCCGGACGGATCTGGAAGAGCTTGTTGTCCATCTGGGTGTTCCACTTCTCTTGCCAAAGATCCTTAACGTAAGTATTGACCTTCCGCTTCATGTCTGTATAGGGTACCAAGGATCTGGACAATTCTTTCTTTACAGCGTTCCTGGCCAGCAGGTCCGCCCTTTCGTTACCACGAATGCCAACATGTCCGGGAACCCAGGCCAACACAACCTCGTATCCTTTCTTCGTTGCGAGAGTAAAAGTTTCATAAAATTCCAGCAGTTTGGGATGAGTGATATTCCTGCAGGCGATCGCCTCCAGGGCTGATAAGGAGTCGGAAAAGATCATGAATCTCTTCTGTTTGGAAGAGAGAACCATTTTTAACCCCAGGACCAGTGCGGTCAGTTCCGCGGTGTATACCGAGCTGTCAGACAGGATGTGTTCCGTTGAGGGCCGGTCAGGAAAGGCGGGACAGAACGCAGATGCGGCGACTCCGTCCTCTGACTTGGAACCGTCAGTGAAGATGCCTTGAAAGGTGGGGAATTTGTGGCACAGTTCCGAAAAGTAGGTTCTGTAGGCCAGAGAACTGGTGGTGTCCTTACGGTACGAGGCCAGATCGAATCGGACCTCAGGTGTTGTAAAGGTCCACGAGGGGCTGTCAGGGAACTTAGAGAAATCTGAGATGCCCCCGACATCCAGATCGGCATTTTCCAAGTGCGGCTGAATGCGGAGTCCGAGAGGAGGTATGCAGTTTGGGTTGTCTGTAAATTTCTTATCGAAAGGGTTGTTGAATACAGCATTGTAAGCAGGGTTTGTAGGTTCCGAAAACAATTTCAAATAACAGTTCAGGGTCAGCTTCAGTCTGCGGTTGGAAAGAGGCGGTTCCCCCGCCTCTGCGTACGGGCTGTGCACAGGGGTGGTGCGGAAAGCACCCAAGCTGAGACGGAGCCCTTGGTGGTGTACAGGGTCCAACAGTTTCAGGTAGGACGGTCTGGCCGAGCCGTATACAACACTTCCATAATCCAGTTTGGACCGGACCAGGGCTCTGTAGAGGTGCAAGAGAGTCCTCTTATCAGCACCCCAGTTCATGTGTGCCACAACTCGGATGATGTTCAGGGCTTTTAGGCAAGATATTTTCAGCTGTTTAATGTGGCTGAGAAAATTCAGCTTCTGATCGAAGACGACCCCTAGAAATCTGGCTTCCTTGACCGCCGGGATGGTGGATGTTCCCAGACGGATTTCAGGGTCCTGATAGAATTGGCGAAAATTATGAAAGTGGATGCATTCAGTTTTGGAGGACGAAAATGTGAAGCCATTCTCCTCTGCCCAACACTGGATTTTGTTGACGCAGAGCTGAAGCCGTCGCTGGATGCTGGCGTACGTGCTGCCGGTTGCATATAAGGCAAAATCATCCACGAACAGCGAGCTGTCCGATCCTTTCTGAACGGATTGAACGATGTCATTAATTTTGATGCTGAACAGAGCCGGCGACAGGATGCTCCCCTGCGGGACACCCAGCTCCTGCTCGTGAATGTCGGACAGGGTGGTGCCGACTCTCACCTGGAATTGTCTGTCTTGTAAAAAATTGTGGATAAACTGAGGCAGGTGTCCTCGGAAGCCGAGCTTGTGCAAGTCGGAAAGAATACCAAATTTCCACGTGGTATCGTAAGCTTTCTCCAGGTCAAAAAATATGGCCACCACATGTTGTTTGTTGACGAAAGCATTTCTTATCGTGGTTTCCAGACGAACCAGATGGTCAACGGTAGAGCGATGCTTGCGGAAACCGCATTGTTCCTTCGCCAGAAGGCCGTCGGTCTCTAGTTTCCACATCAGTCTACCGTTGACCATCTTCTCCATCAGTTTGCAGACGCAGCTGGTCAGTGCAATTGGGCGGTAGTTGGAGGGGTTCGAGGGGTCTTTTCCCGGTTTCGGCAGTGGGATTATGAGGGCTTTCCGCCAGGAGGGTGGAAAGAAACCTGTGACCCAGATGTGGTTATAAACTTTAAGCAGGGTGTCCAGACAGGTTTGGGGAAGGTGCTTTAGGAGTTTATAATGGACTTCGTCCATTCCTGGACAGGAATCCGTACAGGTCTGAAGGGCAGATTTAAGTTCGTTCATTGTGAAAGGAAGGTTGTAATTCTCTGTGTTGTCGGAAAAGAAGTCACATGGTGTTTTTTCTGACAGGTTTTTGGTTTTAAGAAAGCGAGCAGATTTGTTAGCAGATCTCGAGTTCTGTTCTATTGTGGAGGCAAGCAAATTGGCAACTGCTTTCTTCTCTGTGACCAGAGCGTCTAAAAGTTTAAGATGGTGGAAGGTCGGGCATGCGTTTTTGCCCTTAATTCTTTTTAAAACCCTCCACACTTTCTTCTTGGGTGTGTTGGAGGTTAAGGAAGAGCAGAAATCTCTCCAAGACTTCCTCTGGCTCTTTTTAAAAACATACCTGGCTTTCGCCCTCAGCTGTTGATGGGTTCGAACGCTATCGGACTCCGGTCTCCGAAAGACGCGTCGCTGCGCTCTCTTCCGAGACTTGCGGGCCTCCCGACATTCCGCGTTGAACCAGGGCGTTCTAGGGACCTGAGGCTTGGAGGTAGACGATGGGACTGCTGCTTTGGCGCAATCTAAAACGATCCGAGTCAGAGCGTCAGCAGGGTCCTTGCTTTTCAATACTGTTTCTTCCTGCAGCTCCGCTCTTATCTTGGTGGTAAAAAAAACTCCAGTCTGCTTTGTCGTAGTACAGGCGGTCAGGCAGAGAGTCACCATCTCCATCTGTGGGGCGGAGGACGACAGGAAAGTGGTCACTCCCGTGCAGATCGTCGTGCACTTTCCACTCGTAGTCCAGGACCAACGATGGATCGCAGACCGACAGATCTAAACACGAGAGCTTTCCAGAGGACAGATGCAGGTAAGTGGGAGACTTGTCGTTAAGACAGCACAAGTCCATGTCAGAGAGAAGGTTTTCTAAGAGAAGACCTCGGGCTGATGTCATCTCACTTCCCCAGAGCGGGGAGTGTCCGTTGAAGTCGCCCAACAGTAAAAACGGACGTGGGAGCTGGTCGACCAGGTTCATGAGGTCCTGCCTCAGAACACGGACGGAAGGGGGAAGGTAGAGAGAGCAGACAGTGATGGTTTTCTCGAGCGTGACTCTGACTGCCACCGCCTGTAAAGGGGTGCTTAAAAGAACTGTACTGTATAAAAGGGACTTTCGAATAAAAAGAGCGACACCTCCCGTCAACCCCTCTTGCTTCGGTTGAGCGGGTTTAAAAACGGAGTTAAAACCAGAGAGAGATAAAACCTTGCCATCTCTTTGCAGAGTCTCCTGCAGTGCCAGCACTGAAGGTTTCAAAGCACGACAAAGCAGCTGGAGTTCCTGGAAGTTGGCATAGAATCCCCGGATATTCCAGTGGATCACTGCCATTAAAAAGGTTTTTTTTAAAAAAAATAAAGCAGCAGCCTATTCCATCGCTACCCCCTGCTCCTCCACTTGCGGTGACTCAAGGTCCGCCAGGATGGAATATTTGTTCTTTGACATAAATTTTTCGGGTTCCAACCGGGTCGGAATATCCACCACCTCGGCCCCTCCCGATCCCGCCGTGGCCGCAGCCCTCCCCTCCTTGAGTTTTGGAGGTGCGGGGGGCTTCCGGCCACTTCCGCCAGCCCGAGGGCCAGGCAGACGAGAGGCGGGGCGAGGGGGGCCGGGGGGTGGGGTGGGGCGGGAGGCGGACAACGTGCCTCCGCCCGAGGCTTTTCTCTCCCGCCCAGCAGCCCCCGAGGACTGCCGCGCAGGATGGGAAGGGGTGGACACAGCGCCTCCACCCAAGGCCAACGGTTCCGACGAGGCGGTTAAGTCGTCCGTCTGCGTTCCTGTGGACGTCGTCTGGACTGCGACGTCCACCGTCCCGGATCTGACGACAGAGGCATACGACGTCCTAGGCGACGCGGCCTCCACCTGTTTCCTTGCCTCAAAGAAGGAAATTTTCTGTTCTGTCTTGACTTTCTGAATTTGTTTTTCTTTCTTCCAGGCGGGGCAGTCCTTCGATGAGGACGGGTGGCCACCTCCGCAGTTCGCACACAGGGCTGCACTGACGCAATCGCCCTGGTGCGCCGCCTTCGAACAGGTGCCACACGCCTCTTCCTCCTTACATCTGTCTCTCACGTGTCCGAATTTCTGACACTTAAAGCATCTCAGAGGGGACGGTACGTACAGGCTGACATTAACTAGCAGGTATCCGACCCGAATGTCCTTGGGGACATCCGGGCAGCAGAAGGTGAGGAAGAAAGTGTTGGTCGGGACTCTGTCCGACCCCTTCCTCACCGTCACCCTGTACACATCGGTCACTCCCTGAGAGGACAGTTCGCTCTTGATCTCGGCCTCAGACACACCTTTCAACTCCGGGCATCTGATGACTCCCTTTGAGCAGTTGAGACCTTTGTGAGGGGAAATCTTCACTGCCCTATCCACGAAAGTGGTCGCCTTGAGAAGGAGCTGTGTCTGTCTTTTGGATTCTGTCTGTACTAAAAACGCTCCGCTCCTCAGCCTCTTGATGGATCTGAGCGATCCTGCCAGACACTGAAAGCCCTTCTGGACAGCGAAGGGGCTGAGAGCCGACAAGGGCTTGTCGTCATCAGCGCCCTCCATCACTAGCCATGATGGCCAAAAACCAGAGGTCTCGACGACCTCCGACTCAGAGTCTGAGTCGTCCGTTCCCTGTCGTCGTCTTTTTCCGAGTTTGGGGGGGGGTATTTGTTTAGGATTCATGTTGAAAGAAAAATGTGAATTCATCCCTCCCTTACCCACCCACCATGGGGTCCAACTTAGGGGCCAGGGTCAAGGGAACACCAGCTTGACCCCTTCCAGGTTTCGGGAGGGATATACAACCAGCAGCCCAGCTCCAACGTGCTCCCCCCCGATCATGCCCAGCTCCCGGGGACAGAGAGCCGAGCACTACGGGGGTTACCTTCGTCAGCCACTAAACTGCCAGTCTTGACCCAGCCCCACGAAGGGGTAGCCGATTGACACACACGGGCCAATGTGTGCCGCCTGTCTTAGGAGAGGTCCGAGCCAAAGGGATGTGTTGAAAGCAGCGTGCTCTCTCAATCCCCAGGATCTCATTCCCCTCCATCACAGGTCGCGCCGCACGGCAAACACGGCGGGCCTAAAGAAGGCCGCAGAGAAAAAAAGAATGTGGAAAAGAAGGCTTGATGGGGAGCTGAGGACAGAAAAGAGGCGGTAAAAAGAAGAACAAAGAATAGCGAAAGGGACAGTGGGTCACGTTTAGTTTGGGCCTCACTCACGACCTGTTCGGCATGGGAAGCCCTATCAGGGGCATCAGTACAAAACCACCACTTATTCAGCCCTAACAGCTACGATGGCTATGTAGGCTGTCAATTAAGACCTGGGACCAGAGCACCAAACCCCAAGAAGCACTGATGCCCCCGCCGACATAGCTCGCTCGATCACTGGCCACTAAGCCTCCCGACCACGACAAGGTAGTGACCCTCCCGGGAGTGGGTCAGGAGAACACCAGCCTGACCCCCTCCAGGTTTCGGGAGGAGTATGACGCCTAGATGTTTATGTGTGTCTGTACTTTGTAATGGTGTGATGCCAAAAGTAAGAGGTAAAATTGTGTCAGTGTTTCGAGAAAAATTTAATAACTCTGTTTTCCCCTCATTAAATTTGACTTTCCATCGCTTAGCCCAAGAATCTATCTTTTCTAAGTCAGAATTGAGTGTTTGTGCACGGATGTTTGGGTTGTTTAGTGCTAAGGACATACTTGTATCATCTGCAAATAGCTTAATGTTTGAATGGATGTCGTATACAATATCATTGATATAGATAAGGAATAATAGTGGACCAAGTACAGAGCCTTGAGGAACACCTGCGGGTATTCCTTTGTAATCAGACTTATCACTCTTTATAACAACTGCTTGGATACGGTTAGAGAGGTAATCAGAAAACCAGTCAAGTAATTTACCTCGTATGCCATTCGCTCTTAACTTCAGAAGAAGTCCCTTATGCCAAACTCGATCAAAAGCTTTAGATATATCAAAGTACACAGCCTGGGTTGTGACTCCATTATCAAAAGATGAGCATAAGTCATTATAAATACAGAGCAACTGATTTACTGTCGAATCACCAGGAATAAAACCTGACTGGGAAGGAGATAAAATATGATTTGATGAAAAAAACTTGTAAACTTGCTTATGGATGCATCTCTCAAGGACTTTACCAACACAGCTAAGCAAAGAGATTGGACGGTAATTACTACAAAGTTCCTTCGAAGCTTTTTTATGCAGAGGATTTACATGAGCTGTTTTCCATACCAGAGGAAATTTTGATTCATGAAGGCTTTTGTTGAAGATCCTGGTTAGTGGGTCTAGAATGGCTGGCAATGAGGCAATTAACAATCTGTTATGTACAAGATCTGGCCCTACCGCTTTATTTTTATTTAGATTTAGAACAACACCTTCAACATCAGAAGTAGTAAGCGCTATGTCTGTAAGTTCTAAGTCGAGGAATGGAATATCAGGTAAATCTTTTTCGCTGTCTTCAAGAGTGGATTGTGAAATGAAAAAGTTGTTAAAAACATCAGCTTTATCTTTGTTTTTATAATAGACAATACCATTAGATATAATAGGGGGAATTTCATCTGACCCAACACCTTTCTTTCTCAAAAATGACTTAACAAGTTTCCACCATTCTTTTGTTCCAAAATTGGATGAAGTTGTTATCTTATTTTCTAAATTGGTGATATACTCAAGCTGTCTTTGTTTTTCTCTATATGTAACATAGTTCCTAAAACACCGAAATTGTTGCCAGTCTTCTGGTTTGTTAGTTTGTTTAGCTAATTTATGAATTATTTTACGTTCCTCTATTAGCAGCCTAATTTCATCTGTCATCCAAGGGACATCATTTGGACGTACAGTGATAGTCTCCGTTGGCATACATTGCTTTGCTTTATCCATTATAATATTTGAAAACGTTTCCGCACTTTCGTCAATTGTTTTATTATTGGTCACTTCATCCCAATTAACCTGGTGTAGGAGATTGCAAAATCTATATGTATCTAACTTATTGTAATTGAAAATTGTTCTTTTAAATGACTGTTCTCTAACTACTGTATTCTTGACAACCACATAAGGTACACTATGGTCACTGCAGATAGCAGGCAGGACATCCGTTGATTTGATCATACTGGGGCTTTGAGTAAGTATAAGATCTAAGCATGAACTTGTTACTTCGGTAATCCTCGTTGGTTCATTTATTAACTGCTTAATATGGTAGCGATTCAAAATATCTACTAAGTGGGGTGATGGTATTGTTAGGAAATCAGTATTAAAATCACCAAGAATCAAGAATTTGTTTGTGGTGTCATTGGCTCTACGCATGCTTTCTTCAATCAAATTCCAGTAATTAACATTGGAGTTAGGTGGACGATAAAAAGATCCAACTAATAAACTTATTTGATCTAATTTTGTCTCAACCCATACAGCTTCTAAACCGTTTACATGAAGGTCATTGCGAGGTTTACAATATAAATTATTTTTCACATAAATAGTAACACCGCCATGTGGATCGTTTGTTCTGTCACATCTAACAGGTGGATGGAAGTTTGTAATATGGACGGAACTATTGCTGTCTAAATCAGATCCCCAAAACCCCAAAACAGGCGTGGCAAAAGAGGTGGGAAAAGATCGTGTTTAGGTAGCAGAATGACAAAAGCAGAGCGGCTGTCAAAGAAATTCTTTAGAATCGGCAGTTGGAATTGTTCCAGCGCAAGAATGAGAATCTCAACAATTGAGAAATTGGCATATGATTTTGACATTCTATGTCTCCAAGAGACCAGGACAAGTGCAGACAGACCAATACATTTTGAGAATTTTACAGTCTTTCAAAGGAATGAAGGAAGAGGGGTAGCAATGATACTGAACAAAAACCTAAAAAACAAAGTTTCCACCATAAATCTAGAGAAATGGTGTAGCAACTCATGTGAATTATTGGGGGTGCGTCTTGAAAAACCTGACGGAGTTCACAAAAGCATCGTGCTCATCAATGCCTACGTTCACCCAGGAACCTGCACAACAAAAGAGGATTGGGCCTTTTTAGAGGAAATAGAGAACGAACTTGGAGACTCGGTCATTATCTGTGGAGACCTCAATGCAAGATCGAAGTTATGGGACCAGCGGAACACCAACCCACAAGGACTCGCACTTGAAGGAATGATAGGGGAAATTCTTCTTAGCCCTTTAACAACCACATCCCCAACCCGCCTTGGAACAAGACAAGGGGACAGTGACAGTGTGATCGACATCGCTCTAACATCTCCAAAATTCAGAGCAGAAATGAATGCAGAGACGCTTCCATACCAAGGCAGCGACCACCTCCCGGTAGCTTTCAGTCTACAGAAACTGTCCGATAAACCCTGTATGAAACTGCGTGATCCATTTCAGTATGAAACCAAAGAGACAACCGTCATCGAAAAATTAAGACGCAGAAGAAACAAAAGAACGGCACTGAACAGGATGCAAACTATTCAGCCCCCATGGTGGAATACCGACACACAGAGAGCCTGGATAGAAAAACATGCGGCTGTCAAACTTTGGCAAAAAGAAAGAACAAAACCATCTCCGGACAAAGATATTGAAACAAAAATGAAAGAGAAAACTAAACAGTTTGAAGTCATTGCTCAAGAGGCCAAAAATGACAAGTGGAAACAGTTTTGCGAGGCACTCAGTTATGACACAACATTGACAGAGTTCTGGCAATTTTATCGTCGCATGGAAGGGAAAACGTGCACAACAACCACCCCAGACATGTTAGACACTGACGGAACCAAGCTTAAGACAAACGAAGAAAAAGGATCTGCCTTGCTCAAACGTTTCATACAACAGAGTGATCAAAGAAACTTAGATGAGAAAAAGAAATATGTTGAGGAGTTAAACCAAACCCTTATGCAGACTGGACCTGATGATGACTTGACAATGGATGATCTAAACGAGGCAATAGCTAAATGCAAGAAAGAATCGGCTCCTGGCCCAGACAAAGTTCGTTACTCAGACATCAAGGAGCTATCGGAAGAAGACAGAAGCAAACTTTTCAATCTATATCAAAACAGTTTCCAAAATGGACAGGTGCCGGAGGACTGGACACACAGCTTCTTAAAACCCATACCAAAACCAGGAAAGGACCATCGTCAGGTAAGCGGCTACCGGAACCTAACCATGCAAAACATTGTTGGAAAGCTCATGGAACGCATGATAGCCAGGAAACTTGCAAGGGATCTTGAACACAGGCACATTCTTCCTTCAAATCAAGGTGGTTACAGAACAGGTAAGTCCACATGGGAAAATGCAGCTGCTTTTGCATATGAGATGTATGAAGGATTTCAAAGAAAAGAAGAAACACTAGCAGTAGCAATTGACCTTGAAGATGCCTACAATAAAGTCCAGTTTGCGCACCTCATGGAGCTGCTACTAAGGTATGGAGTAAGTTTGACACTGACAAGATGGATAGCAGCAGCGCTTCAGGAAAGAACCGTCGTCCTACGCCTCGGAGATTGGATGTCTGCACCTTCTAAACTATCCATGGGACTGCCACAAGGGTCTCCGCTCTCTCCTGTCCTCTACAATGTCTACACGAAGGGCCTTGCAGACTTAAACAACAATGGAATTGCTCGGGTGCTTACCCTTGCAGATGACGGCCTGGTCTTCAAAACTTCGAAAAATGCTCAGGAAAGAACTGAAGCCGTCCAGAAACAACTAAACAATATTGCTCAATGGTGCAAAGACACAGGATCTTCCATCAATCCAGCGAAAGCCCAAACGTTGCTGTGCACCCTCAACAACAAAACCGCGAGCAAATCACCACCTTCTGTGTCATTCGATGGGATTCAAATTGAGAAAACTGAATGCCTACGCTACCTAGGAATACACTCGACAGGATGCTGACCTTCAGAAAACATACGGAAAATACTGTTCTCAAATGCAAAAAGGGCCTTTCAGTCTTAAAAGCAATGGCAACCAAAGGAATTGAACAACGCCACCTCTTCCTGCTATACCAATCACTCGTCCTCAGTGTGATCGACTACGGACTTGGGCTAACAACACCGTCTCAAAGCAACCTCCTAAAATTAGAAAGAGTCCAAAATGAAGCTATGAGGCTGATCCTTGGAACAACAAAAGACACGCCCACAGAAACCATGCGATACCTGCTTGACCTTCCTTCAGTGCAGGCCAGAAACAAGTTAGAACAGGTCAAGACCTACTTCAAAGCATTAGAAAATCCTCAAAACCCACTGCATGACGCAGTCAAAGAACCAAAAGGCAGCCGTCTAGGACGAGGAAGATCATGGATGGGGCAAGCAGAAGACACAATCCAACTAGTATGCCGACTACAAGACCTGAAAGAAACAAAAGAATGGGAGAAAAACCCCGAAAACCTCAACCATCTATTCAACACAGTCATTTCACCCACTCTAGGAAGACATTGTCGGGAATGGCCAGAGGGCAAAACTGATGCGGAAGTGAAGCTGCTTATAGAAGAAAACAGTAAAGAAGAGGACATCATCATATACACAGATGGCTCAGTCACCAAAGACCAGTCTGGTTGGGGATTCACTGCGAAACAAAATGGAAAAACAATTTGGGAAGAGAATGCTGCCTACAAAGTCACAACCTCCAGCCTAACGATGGAAGTTGAAGCTGTGACACATGCCCTCCAGTGGCTATCGTCCATCCATACGCCCGGAAACCAACATGCCATGATTCTAACCGACTCAATGAACCTCATACAGAAAATTGAAAACGGAATGGGAAGCCCAGAGTGGCATAACGCAATGCGCAACTTTCAGATTAAAAAACTCACATGGTCATACTGCCCGGGACATGCAGGTGTTAAGGGAAATGAGCGAGCTGACAGACTTGCTGGTAACGCAACACCAACGAGCGGCCTACATCTAGGAAAATCGGAAATCCTCAGAAAAGTCAAAGAATACCAAAAAGAACACGTACAAGGCCATCACACCATCGATCGCCTCAAAGAAATAGAAGCAGAGAGAGGGAGCGGCCGCAAGTCTAACATGAAAGGTAGAGCACGATGCTTTGCAAATCAAACAAATAACGGCATCATTTCCAAACCAACATTGCGCAAATTTCTGTGGGCCTTTCCAAATACAATAGACTGAGCAACACACTAGACGCCACGTTCTTGGCATCAGAGATCTTTTCCCATCCCTCTTGTGGCCAGTCAGTGGCGGCTGTGTGTGTTTGTGTGTATGTGTGGGTCTGTGCTTTTGAGTGTGTTTGTGAATGCGCGAGAGTGAAAGTGTACACAAGTGTCAGGAGAGATATGTGTACGTGTGTGTGTGTGTGTGTGTGTGTGTGAGGGGAGGTGGGAGTGCGGGGGGAGGTGGGGTAGAGGATGAGGTATGTGAGTGTATGCATGCCTACACTGTGGGAGCAACAGGATATTGGAACGTGTATATATATATATATATATATATATATATATATATATATATATTTATATCTTTGTATGTACGTGTGTGGGGTTGGGGGTGGGAGATATGGGCGTATGTGTGTGTGCTTGTACAAGTAAGTGTTCATCTCTGTGAGTGTGTGTTTGTGTGTGTGTGTGTGTGTGCCGTGGAAGCTGCGATACGTAGACTAGAAATGAGTGTGTGGAGGAGGGGGTAGAGGAGGTGCAAGGTAATGTGTGTGTGTGTGTTGGAGCTCATGTACGTTTATATGTATTTGACTGTGCTTTCATATGTGCTTGTACAAGTAAGTGTTCATCTCTGTGAGTGTGTGTTTGTGTGTGTGTGTGTGTGTGTGTGTGTGTGTGTGTGTGTGTGTGTGTGTGTGTGTGCCGTGGAAGCTGCGATACTTAGACTTGAAATGAGTGTGTGGAGGAGGGGGCTAGAGGAGGTGCACGGTAATGCGTGTGTGTGTGTGTGTGTGTGTGTGTGCGTGCGTGTGTGTGTGTGTGTGTGTGTGTGTGTGTGTTGGAGCTCATGTACGTTTATATGCATTTGACTGTGCTTTCATATATGTGAAACTGCATGTTTGGTGCATTTCTGTTATGCATGTGTGGGTGTATGTGTGAATGTGTGTCTTCATATTTTACATTTATTCGCTTATTTATCACCATTGTTGTCTTATTTATTTATTTATGTTTTATTATTATCATTTTATTAGTATTACTAATATTATAACTACTACCTTTTTCTACATTATAATTATTTATTTATTTATTTATGCAAGCTTATCTATTATTTATTCCCCCGTTTTTTTTTGGTTTTTTTTGTTTTTTGTTGTTTTTTTTGTTTGTTTTTTTTGTTTTTGTTTTTTCTCAAGGCCTGACTAAGCGCGTTGGGTTACGCTGCTGGTCAGGCATCTGCTTGGCAGATGTGGTGTAGCGTATATGGTTTTGTCCGAACGCAGTGACGCCTCCTTGAGCTACTGAAACTGAAACTGATCTGCTTACTTATTTTCTTCATCTATTTGAATTGGAATTTTATTTTCATTGCATTTTGTTTGTATAGATATTTCCTTATTTTTTATTTGTTTATTTATTTACTCATTAAATCAATTATGTATCCGTTTATTTGTTTATGCACATTTCTTTTCATTTTTCCTCAAGGCCTGACTAAGCAAGTTTGGTTACGCTGCTGGTCAAACTTCTGCTTTGCAGATTTGGTGCAGCGTATATGTGTTTGTCTGAACACAGTGGCACCTCGGAGTAACTGAACGGAATTGAACTGTTTTCAGCACGAATCTGTGTTCGCTCCATCCCACTTTCCATATGAAACTGGTGTCAAAGCTCTTGATAGGGTTGATCCCATATGCAGGAAGTATAAGCCATACGCTTTACCTGTGGACACTATCAAAGGCCTCCTCGAAATCTGTTATATGCTAATACCAACATAGTTTTCTTTTCGTAGCTGAGATCAGATCTTAAATGAGGCAATGTGCTGCTTGATGGTTTGGCACACTTGTTCATTTGTGACTGGAAGCTTCACGGTGGTATTGCCTTCAATACTGACTGTGCCTACATGATCTTCAAACCAGTCAGTCATAGCTATATTTCATTAATTTCTAGTTTTGGTACAAAGCCTGATTTTAAAAGCAATCCCTCACCTCAAGGCGACCGTGGCCCCATGTTCTGGTCTCCTCCTCGCGTTGACCTCGGTGCTGGTCTTCATCGACCTTGGTGCTGATCTCTGTCGACCTAGGTGCTGGTCTCCGTCGATCTAGGTGCTGGTCTGCGTTGACTGGTGCTGATGTCCCCCTGGCGTGGAAGTTTTGATACGTAAGAATGTGTGCGAGTGTGTGTGTAGGGGGGAGGGGGGGTTGGGAGGCAGGGGTCATCTGGGAAATGGGGACTGCGTGTTTATGTATCGGTGCTCATGTGTTTTTGTCTGTGGTGTTGGGCCTGTGCACTTTTGTTTATGATTTGATCTCTGTGAAACTGCATATCTGTTCTATGTATGCATGTGTGTGTGTGAGTGTGTGTCCGTGTCTGTGTCTGTGTTTACATATATTTCCTTATTTATTTATTATTGTCACTATTTTTCAAGTCTGTATTTTTTAGTTTAATTATTATCTGTGTAACTTGCATATCTGCTGTGTGGTGCAGCGCATATGGATTTGTCTGAACACAGCGACACTTCAATACTGACTGTGCCAACATGATCTTCAAACCAGTCACTAATAGCGATATTTCACTAATTTCTAGTGTGGGTACAAAGTCTGATTTTAAAAGCAATCCCTCACCTCAAGGCGACCGTGGCCCCATGTTCTGGTCTCCTCCGCGCGTTGACCTCAGTGCTGGTCTCCGTCGACCTAGGTGATGATGTCCGATTACCTAGGTGCTGATCTCCGTCAACCATGGTGCTGATCTCCGATGACCTTGGTGCTGTTCTCCGTCGACCATGGTGCTGTTCTCCGTCGACCTTGGTGCTGGTCTCCGATGACCTTGATGCTGGTCTCCGTCAACCGGTGCCGATGTCCCCCTGGCGTGGAAGTTTTGATACGTAATTATTATTGTCACTATTCCTTTGTTTTTTTCATACTTTTTATTTAATTTCTGTATACATCTGCTTACTTATTTTCTTCATCTATTTTAATTTGAATTTTATTTTCATTGCATTTTGTTTGTATACATACTTCTTTATTTCTTATTTGTTTATTTATTTACTCATTAATTCAATCATGTATCCATTTATTTGTTTATGCACATTTCTTTTCATTTTTCCTCAAGGCCTGACTAAGAATGTTTGGTTACGCTGCTGGTCAAACTTCTGCTTTGCAGATTTGGTGCAGCGTATATGGGTTTGTCTGAACACAGTGACGCCTCGGAGTATGTTACGACCCCCCTAGGGAAGAGGTCGAGAACTGTTTTAAAACCTAACACCCAACCCAGTTCACCCGACAACACAAACACAGAATACAGATATTTTTCGTCCACACAAAATTTATTCTCTTCCGCTCTGTCTATCCCACTCACGCAACCACACACAGCCTATACATGCAAAATAAACAAAAACAACCGTATACCATAACTACAAAAGAAAAGAGAAGAAACGAACAGAAGTCGCACACAAAACTACCGATTCTCCTAAACGTAATCAAAAGCAATTTTCCACACACACACACACTCAAGGAGAAGACAAAGCACCCCAACACCAGAACAGGTGCGCATGTTCACGCCTTAGTCTTTGGCGGCTTCAGGAAGTTTCCCTCTTAAAAGAAAAAACAACAACGAGAACAAAAAAAACCTGACACACGGCCCAGACAAACTTCGGCGGGTTCGACCCAGTTTCAGTTTCAGTTTCAGTAGTTCAAGGAGGCGTCACAGCGTTCGGACAAAACCATATACGCTACACCACATCTGCCAAGCCAAGCAGATGCCTGACCAGCAGCGTAACCCAACGCGCTTAGTCAGGCCTTGAGAAAAAAAAATAAACAAAAAAAAACAAAAAAACGGGGGAATAAATAATAGATAAGCTTGCATAAATAAATAAATAAATAATAATTATAATATAGAAAAAGGTAGTAGTAATAATATTAGTAATACTAATAAAATGATAATAATAAAACATAAATAAATAAATAAGACAACAATGGTGATAAATAAGCGAATAACTGTAAAACATGAAGACACACATTCACACATACACCCACACATGCATAACAGAAATGCACCAAACATGCAGTTTCACAGATATGAAAGCACAGTCAGATACATATAAACGTACATGAGCTCCAACACACACACACACATTACCTTGCACCTCCTCTACCCCCTCCTCCACACACTCATTTCTAGTCTACGTATCGCAGCTTCCACGGCACACACACACACACAAACACATACTCACAGAGATGAACACTTACTTGTACAAGCACACACACATACGCCCATATCTCCCACCCCCAACCCCACACACGTACATACAAAGATATATATATATATATATATATATATATATATACGTTCCAATATCCTGTGGCTCCCACAGTGTAGGCATGCATACACTCACAATCACTTATCTTTGTGAGGACAAAGTGATATTTTTTCTGTGTAATTGACTGATAATTTGTTCTCGCGTTGTTGTTTAATTATTGAATTATTAGTGAATCACAGAGAGGGCCAAAAATGTGTAGAGCACCGGGTACAAACCACGCTTGATGACCATTGGGTTATGTAATGCCCAGCGGACCCCATCTCGAGTGTGGGCTGGCGAGCAAGCAGGCAGGCTTCGAAAAGGTGTAGATACAAATGTGTATCTGAAAACTGGATGTTAATACCACCCAGTCAGTCAGTGTAAAAGTCTACCAGGTGTTAAAACCACCACTGGTTATTTCAACGGACAGTCTACAAGCTTCAAAACAGATAAGTAATTTTCCTGTGATTTTGATCAATAATTTGTTATCACGTTATTGTTTAATCTTTGAACTATTAGTAAATTATTGAGAGGGCTCAAAACTCACACACACAATCACTTATCTTTGTGAGGACAAAGTGATATTTCTGTGTAATTGACTGATAATTTGTTCTCGCGTTGTTGTTTAATTATTGAATTATTAGTGAATCACAGAGAGGGCCAAAAATGTGTAGAGCACCGGGTACAAACCACGCTTGATGACCATTGGGTTATGTAATGCCCAGCAGACCCGATCTCGAGTGTGGGCTGGCGAGCAAGCAGGCAGGCTTCGAAAAGGTGTAGATACAAATGTGTATCTGAAAACTGGATGTTAATACCACCCAGTCAGTCAGTGTAAAAGTCTACCAGGTGTTAAAACCACCACTGGTTATTTCAACGGACAGTCTACAAGCTTCAAAACAGATAAGTAATTTTCCTGTGATTTTGATTAATAATTTGTTATCACGTTATTGTTTAATCTTTGAACTATAAGTAAATTATTGAGAGGGCTCAAAACTCACACACACAATCACTTATCTTTGTGAGGATAAAGTGATATTTCTGTGTAATTGACTGATAATTTGTTCTCGCGTTGTTGTTTAATTATTGAATTATTAGTGAATCACAGAGAGGGCCAAAAATGTGTAGAGCACCGGGTACAAACCACGCTTGATGACCATTGGGTTATGTAATGCCCAGCGGACCCCATCTCGAGTGTGGGCTGGCGAGCAAGCAGGCAGGCTTCGAAAAGGTGTAGATACAAATGTGTATCTGAAAACTGGATGTTAATACCACCCAGTCAGTCAGTGTAAAAGTCTACCAGGTGTTAAAACCACCACTGGTTATTTCAACGGACAGTCTACAAGCTTCAAAACAGATAAGTAATTTTCCTGTGATTTTGATCAATAATTTGTTATCACGTTATTTTCAGAATAACCGTTATCTTCTGCAAACTAGAAGCTGCTATGAAACAATACCCATATGCACCCTTCCACTGGCATAGAGTAGACAACCCGACAAAAATCCCCAATCCCACGGCTTTCATACAGTGCCAATGGGATGAATGGCTGTTGGGTTAAACAGTCACTAACTGTATGCAGTCTGGCCTTAGGGCGACACCAGGCTGACGGACTCCACACAGATGGACATCCATTGCCCTTCCCTGATAAGAGGCTCTGTCAGGGTGATCCGAGTCAGAGCGTCAGCAGGGTCCTTGCTTTTCAATACTGTTTCTTCCTGCAGCTCCGCTCTTATCTTGGTGGTAAAAAAAACTCCAGTCTGCTTTGTCGTAGTACAGGCGGTCAGGCAGAGAGTCACCATCTCCATCTGTGGGGCGGAGGACGACAGGAAAGTGGTCACTCCCGTGCAGATCGTCGTGCACTTTCCACTCGTAGTCCAGGACCAACGATGGATCGCAGACCGACAGATCTAAACACGAGAGCTTTCCAGAGGACAGATGCAGGTAAGTGGGAGACTTGTCGTTAAGACAGCACAAGTCCATGTCAGAGAGAAGGTTTTCTAAGAGAAGACCTCGGGCTGATGTCATCTCACTTCCCCAGAGCGGGGAGTGTCCGTTGAAGTTGCCCAACAGTAAAAACGGACGTGGGAGCTGGTCGACCAGGTTCATGAGGTCCTGCCTCAGAACACGGACGGAAGGGGGAAGGTAGAGAGAGCAGACAGTGATGGTTTTCTCGAGCGTGACTCTGACTGCCACCGCCTGTAAAGGGGTGCTTAAAAGAACTGTACTGTATAAAAGGGACTTTCGAATAAAAAGAGCGACACCTCCCGTCAACCCCTCTTGCTTCGGTTGAGCGGGTTTAAAAACGGAGTTAAAACCAGAGAGAGATAAAACCTTGCCATCTCTTTGCAGAGTCTCCTGCAGTGCCAGCACTGAAGGTTTCAAAGCACGACAAAGCAGCTGGAGTTCCTGGAAGTTGGCATAGAATCCCAAAACAGATAAGTAATTTTCCTGTGATTTTGATCAATAATTTGTTATCACGTTATTTTCAGAATAACCGTTATCTTCTGCAAACTAGAAGCTGCTATGAAACAATACCCATATGCACCCTTCCACTGGCATAGAGGAGACAACCCGACAAAAATCCCCAATCCCACGGCTTTCATACAGTGCCAATGGGATGAATGGCTGTTGGGTTAAACAGTCACTAACTGTATGCAGTCTGGCCTTAGGGCGACACCAGGCTGACGGACTCCACACAGATGGACATCCATTGCCCTTCCCTGATAAGAGGCTCTGTCAGGGTGATCCGAGTCAGAGCGTCAGCAGGGTCCTTGCTTTTCAATACTGTTTCTTCCTGCAGCTCCGCTCTTATCTTGGTGGTAAAAAAAACTCCAGTCTGCTTTGTCGTAGTACAGGCGGTCAGGCAGAGAGTCACCATCTCCATCTGTGGGGCGGAGGACGACAGGAAAGTGGTCACTCCCGTGCAGATCGTCGTGCACTTTCCACTCGTAGTCCAGGACCAACGATGGATCGCAGACCGACAGATCTAAACACGAGAGCTTTCCAGAGGACAGATGCAGGTAAGTGGGAGACTTGTCGTTAAGACAGCACAAGTCCATGTCAGAGAGAAGGTTTTCTAAGAGAAGACCTCGGGCTGATGTCATCTCACTTCCCCAGAGCGGGGAGTGTCCGTTGAAGTTGCCCAACAGTAAAAACGGACGTGGGAGCTGGTCGACCAGGTTCATGAGGTCCTGCCTCAGAACACGGACGGAAGGGGGAAGGTAGAGAGAGCAGACAGTGATGGTTTTCTCGAGCGTGACTCTGACTGCCACCGCCTGTAAAGGGGTGCTTAAAAGAACTGTACTGTATAAAAGGGACTTTCGAATAAAAAGAGCGACACCTCCCGTCAACCCCTCTTGCTTCGGTTGAGCGGGTTTAAAAACGGAGTTAAAACCAGAGAGAGATAAAACCTTGCCATCTCTTTGCAGAGTCTCCTGCAGTGCCAGCACTGAAGGTTTCAAAGCACGACAAAGCAGCTGGAGTTCCTGGAAGTTGGCATAGAATCCCAAAACAGATAAGTAATTTTCCTGTGATTTTGATCAATAATTTGTTATCACGTTATTTTCAGAATAACCGTTATCTTCTGCAAAATAGAAGCTGCTATGAAACAATACCCATATGCACCCTTCCACTGGCATAGAGGAGACAACCCGACAAAAATCCCCAATCCCACGGCTTTCATACAGTGCCAATGGGATGAATGGCTGTTGGGTTAAACAGTCACTAACTGAATGCAGTCTGGCCTTAGGGCGACACCAGGCTGACGGACTCCACACAGATGGACATCCATTGCCCTTCCCTGATAAGAGGCTCTGTCAGGGTGACCGAATATTTTCCCTCACCACATAGAACACCCTTCTATGGATACAAAAAAAACCCTGTCTCGTGTGCACCTCGGGGATCAGCTGCATAGCACGAGACATAAATTCAGATGGTTTAAATAAACTTTAATTATTCAACAATACACATGATTACAATGCATTGAATGACAAAGAGCATCAACAAGCTTAAAGCTTATACTGTGCTCACAACGTTGCACTTCAATTTTATCATGACGGCAGATGAACCATATTATGACTTGTATGAAATAACATGCATAAACAGTAAGTAATGTAATAATGAAATAAAACAAATAAACAAACAGTACATAATATAGTAAAATAATGCTAATATCAATATTAACATGAGATTAAATTTATTATCACCAAAGTAATTGGCCTAATAGAAGAAAAACACGAAGAAGAAGAAGGAAATTTAGAAGAATGGAGGGTAAGGTGGTGGAGGAGGGGGAACAGAGGGGAGAGGAGAAATTCTAACAGATCATTGGCCAATCCATTCACCTTGAATATTTGGTCAGTCAAAAAAATTCAACATATATTTTACGAATAGAATCATGTTGTACTCTTTCTTCACAATACTTTCTAAGCTAAAATCTATTTGAATCGGAGATAAACTGGTGGACAGTTTGAAATATGAATATATTTGTATGATTTTGGAGAACAGGATCTCCATGCAACAGAATTTTAACGTGAATGTAGTTTGGAGATAAATTTAAGATTGTGTTTGCCCGAGCCATATGAAAGTCTTGACAAAATAATAAATAATGTTCAGCAGTTTCGCTTGCAGTGCCACAAGCACAAAGTGGGTCGTTTATTAAATGTCTGTTGAACATATCTTCTCTTAAGTCACTAATCCCTAGACGAAGTCGACAGTGAATGATTTGTTCCTTCCGTTTACCATAGTAATAATAGCTAGGCACTACAGCATCGTTAGCACATAGGTAATGTTTAAGCTGGCTTAAGGAATTGCTGGTTTTAACATAATCAGGTAGAAAATTCCAGAGATAAGTAGTAGATGGTATGAATGATTTCCGATAGAGTTCGGTGTGAAATCTTGGTACGGTGCGCGTTCCAATGACCTGCGTCTATGGTAAGAGTTATTGTCTGAAACAAGACCAGGAACAAGACCATTTAGGTAGTTAGGGCATAGACCGTTAACCATCTTGAAATAATGCACAAGTTTGTGTCTTTTCCTTCTTTCCTTAAGTGTACAGAACCCTGATTCTTGGTATATTTTTTGGTGGCTTGTCCCACGAACAGCTCCAGTTATGGTTCTTAATGCATCAAGCTGTAAATTTTCCAGAGAATCTGATTGTGCATCTGTGCAATTATCCCAAACAATATCAGCATAGTCAAAATGTGGTAATATGAATGATTTGTACATGATTTCTAATGCTCTCCTATTTAACTTGTACTTATACGTCTTAAGACAAGAAACCAACATAGTTACAGCATTGATTATACTTTTAATATGTTCCTCCCATTTACAGTTGTTTTGGAGTATGACGCCTAGATGTTTATGTGTGTCTGTACTTTGTAATGGTGTGATGCCAAAAGTAAGAGGTAAAATTGTGTCAGTGTTTCGAGAAAAAATTAATAACTCTGTTTTCCCCTCATTAAATTTGACTTTCCATCGCTTAGCCCAAGAATCTATCTTTTCTAAGTCAGAATTGAGTGTTTGTGCACGGATGTTTGGGTTGTTTAGTGCTAAGGACATACTTGTATCATCTGCAAATAGCTTAATGTTTGAATGGATGTCGTATACAATATCATTGATATAGATAAGGAATAATAGTGGACCAAGTACAGAGCCTTGAGGAACACCTGCGGGTATTCCTTTGTAATCAGACTTATCACTCTTTATAACAACTGCTTGGATACGGTTAGAGAGGTAATCAGAAAACCAGTCAAGTAATTTACCTCGTATGCCATTCGCTCTTAACTTCAGAAGAAGTCCCTTATGCCAAACTCGATCAAAAGCTTTAGATATATCAAAGTACACAGCCTGGGTTGTGACTCCATTATCAAAAGATGAGCATAAGTCATTATAAATACAGAGCAACTGATTTACTGTCGAATCACCAGGAATAAAACCTGACTGGGAAGGAGATAAAATATGATTTGATGAAAAAAACTTGTAAACTTGCTTATGGATGCATCTCTCAAGGACTTTACCAACACAGCTAAGCAAAGAGATTGGACGGTAATTACTACAAAGTTCCTTCGAAGCTTTTTTATGCAGAGGATTTACATGAGCTGTTTTCCATACCAGAGGAAATTTTGATTCATGAAGGCTTTTGTTGAAGATCCTGGTTAGTGGGTCTAGAATGGCTGGCAATGAGGCAATTAACAATCTGTTATGTACAAGATCTGGCCCTACCGCTTTATTTTTATTTAGATTTAGAATAACACCTTCAACATCAGAAGTAGTAAGCGCTATGTCTGTAAGTTCTAAGTCGAGGAATGGAATATCAGGTAAATCTTTTTCGCTGTCTTCAAGAGTGGATTGTGAAATGAAAAAGTTGTTAAAAACATCAGCTTTATCTTTGTTTTTATAATAGACAATACCATTAGATATAATAGGGGGAATTTCATCTGACCCAACACCTTTCTTTCTCAAAAATGACTTAACAAGTTTCCACCATTCTTTTGTTCCAAAATTGGATGAAGTTGTTATCTTATTTTCTAAATTGGTGATATACTCAAGCTGTCTTTGTTTTTCTCTATATGTAACATAGTTCCTAAAACACCGAAATTGTTGCCAGTCTTCTGGTTTGTTAGTTTGTTTAGCTAATTTATGAATTATTTTACGTTCCTCTATTAGCAGCCTAATTTCATCTGTCATCCAAGGGACATCATTTGGACGTACAGTGATAGTCTTCGTTGGCATACATTGCTTTGCTTTATCCATTATAATATTTGAAAACGTTTCCGCACTTTCGTCAATTGTTTTATTATTGGTCACTTCATCCCAATTAACCTGGTGTAGGAGATTGCAAAATCTATATGTATCTAACTTATTGTAATTGAAAATTGTTCTTTTAAATGACTGTTCTCTAACTACTGTATTCTTGACAACCACATAAGGTACACTATGGTCACTGCAGATAGCAGGCAGGACATCCGTTGATTTGATCATACTGGGGCTTTGAGTAAGTATAAGATCTAAGCATGAACTTGTTACTTCGGTAATCCTCGTTGGTTCATTTATTAACTGCTTAATATGGTAGCGATTCAAAATATCTACTAAGTGGGGTGATGGTATTGTTAGGAAATCAGTATTAAAATCACCAAGAATCAAGAATTTGTTTGTGGTGTCATTGGCTTTACGTATGCTTTCTTCGATCAAATTCCAGTAATTAACATTGGAGTTAGGTGGACGATAAAAAGATCCAACTAATAAACTTATTTGATCTAATTTTGTCTCAACCCATACAGCTTCTAAACCGTTTACATGAAGGTCATTGCGAGGTTTACAATATAAATTATTTTTCACATAAATAGCAACACCGCCATGTGGATCGTTTGTTCTGTCACATCTAACAGGTGGATGGAAGTTTGTAATATGGACGGAACTATTGCTGTCTAAATCAGATCCCCAAAACCCCAAAACAGGCGTGGCAAAAGAGGTGGGAAAAGATCGTGTTTAGGTAGCAGAATGACAAAAGCAGAGCGGCTGTCAAAGAAATTCTTTAGAATCGGCAGTTGGAATTGTTCCAGCGCAAGAATGAGAATCTCAACAATTGAGAAATTGGCATATGATTTTGACATTCTATGTCTCCAAGAGACCAGGACAAGTGCAGACAGACCAATACATTTTGAGAATTTTACAGTCTTTCAAAGGAATGAAGGAAGAGGGGTAGCAATCATACTGAACAAAAACCTAAAAAACAAAGTTTCCACCATAAATCTAGAGAAATGGTGTAGCAACTCATGTGAATTATTGGGGGTGCGTCTTGAAAAACCTGACGGAGTTCACAAAAGCATCGTGCTCATCAATGCCTACGTTCACCCAGGAACCTGCACAACAAAAGAGGATTGGTCCTTTTTAGAGGAAATAGAGAACGAACTTGGAGACTCGGTCATTATCTGTGGAGACCTCAATGCAAGATCGAAGTTATGGGACCAGCGGAACACCAACCCACAAGGACTCGCACTTGAAGGAATGATAGGGGAAATTCTTCTTAGCCCTTTAACAACCACATCCCCAACCCGCCTTGGAACAAGACAAGGGGACAGTGACAGTGTGATCGACATCGCTCTAACATCTCCAAAATTCAGAGCAGAAATGAATGCAGAGACGCTTCCATACCAAGGCAGCGACCACCTCCCGGTAGCTTTCAGTCTACAGAAACTGTCCGATAAACCCTGTATGAAACTGCGTGATCCATTTCAGTATGAAACCAAAGAGACAACCGTCATCGAAAAATTAAGACGCAGAAGAAACAAAAGAACGGCACTGAACAGGATGCAAACTATTCAGCCCCCATGGTGGAATACCGACACACAGAGAGCCTGGATAGAAAAACATGCGGCTGTCAAACTTTGGCAAAAAGAAAGAACAAAACCATCTCCAGACAAAGATATTGAAACAAAAATGAAAGAGAAAACTAAACAGTTTGAAGTCATTGCTCAAGAGGCCAAAAATGACAAGTGGAAACAGTTTTGCGAGGCACTCAGTTATGACACAACATTGACAGAGTTCTGGCAATTTTATCGTCGCATGGAAGGG
>NC_134909.1:18040983-18068483 GCF_041734735.1 Babylonia areolata | reverse complement strand
ATTTTCTTCATCTATTTTAATTTGAATTTTATTTTCATTGCATTTTGTTTGTATACATACTTCTTTATTTCTTATTTGTTTATTTATTTACTCATTAATTCAATCATGTATCCATTTATTTGTTTATGCACATTTCTTTTCATTTTTCCTCAAGGCCTGACTAAGAATGTTTGGTTACGCTGCTGGTCAAACTTCTGCTTTGCAGATTTGGTGCAGCGTATATGGGTTTGTCTGAACACAGTGACGCCTCGGAGTATGTCACGACCCCCCTAGGGAAGAGGTCGAGAACTGTTTTAAAACCTAACACCCAACCCAGTTCACCCGACAACACAAACACAGAATACAGATATTTTTCGTCCACACAAAATTTATTCTCTTCCGCTCTGTCTATCCCACTCACGCAACCACACACAGCCTATACATGCAAAATAAACAAAAACAACCGTATACCATAACTACAAAAGAAAAGAGAAGAAACGAACAGAAGTCGCACACAAAACTACCGATTCTCCTAAACGTAATCAAAAGCAATTTTCCACACACACACACACTCAAGGAGAAGACAAAGCACCCCAACACCAGAACAGGTGCGCATGTTCACGCCTTAGTCTTTGGCGGCTTCAGGAAGTTTCCCTCTTAAAAGAAAAAACAACAACGAGAACAAAAAAAACCTGACACACGGCCCAGACAAACTTCGGCGGGTTCGACCCAGTTTCAGTTTCAGTTTCAGTAGTTCAAGGAGGCGTCACAGCGTTCGGACAAAACCATATACGCTACACCACATCTGCCAAGCCAAGCAGATGCCTGACCAGCAGCGTAACCCAACGCGCTTAGTCAGGCCTTGAGAAAAAACAAAAAAAACAAAACAAAAAAAAACGGGGGAATAAATAATAGATAAGCTTGCATAAATAAATAAATAAATAAATAATAATTATAATATAGAAAAAGGTAGTAGTAATAATAGTAATACTAATAAAATGATAATAATAAAACATAAATAAATAAATAAGACAACAATGGTGATAAATAAGCGAATAACTGTAAAACATGAAGACACACATTCACACATACACCCACACATGCATAACAGAAATGCACCAAACATGCAGTTTCACAGATATGAAAGCACAGTCAAATACATATAAACGTACATGAGCTCCAACACACACACACACATTACCTTGCACCTCCTCTACCCCCTCCTCCACACACTCATTTCTAGTCTACGTATCGCAGCTTCCACGGCACACACACACACACACACACACACACACACAAACACATACTCACAGAGATGAACACTTACTTGTACAAGCACACACACATACGCCCATATCTCCCACCCCCAACCCCACACACGTACATACAAAGATATATATATATATTATATATATATATATATATATATATATATATATATATATATATATATATATATATATATATACGTTCCAATATCCTGTGGCTCCCACAGTGTAGGCATGCATACACTCACATACCTCATCCTCTATCCCACCTCCCCCCGCACTCCCACCTCCCCTCACACACACACACACACACACACACACACACACACACACACACACACACACACACACACACACACACGTACACGTATGTCTCCCGACACTTGTGTACACTTTCACTCTCGTGCATTCACAAACGCACTCAAAAGCACGGACCCACACATACACACAAACACACATACACACACGCACAGAGGCTGCCACTGACTGGCCGCAAGAGGGATGGGAAAAGATCTCTGATGCCAAGAACGTGGCGTCTAGTGTGTTGCTCAGTTTATTGTATTTGGAAAGGCCCACAGAGACTCTGTTCCGTTTTGAAGAAATCTGCGCAATGTTGGTTTGGAAATGATGCCGATATTTGATTTGCAAAGCATCGTGCTCTACCTTTCATGTTAGACTTGCGGCCGCTCCCTCTCTCTGCTTCTATTTCTTTGAGGCGATCGATGGTGTGATGGCCTTGTACCTGTTCTTTTTGGTATTCTTTGACTTTTCTGAGGATTTCCAATTTTCCTAGATGTAGGCCGCTCGTTGGTGTTGCGTTACCAGCAAGTCTGTCAGCTCGCTCATTTCCCTTAACAGCTGCATGTCCCGGGCAGTATGACCATGTGAGTTTTTTAATCTGAAAGTTGCGCATTGCGTTATGCCACTCAGGGCTTCCCATTCCGTTTTCAATTTTCTGTATGAGGTTCATTGAGTCGGTTAGAATCATGGCATGTTGGTTTCCGACCCAAGGCACAAGCCGCCGGTCAAAAGGCCTAAGTGCCAGGACTCGGCATACAGTGCCAAGCAATGGACCAGGCTGCAAGTCAAAAGGCCCGGAACACCGGACAGCAGTCACCGGGCAGGAAGGGGCGAAGACCCAGGACAGCAGTCACAGGGCAGGAGGGGACGAACACCCAGGACGCCAATCACGGGACAGGAAGGGGTGAAGATCTGGGTCACCAGACGAAAGGCCCGGGACACACAGCACACAACGAGAGCTGGAACATTACGGAATGTTCCCCCCAGTGCTGAGCAATACTAATTCTGACGATAATTAACAAAAACAAATGTACAGCACCTTCAAAATACAAAGCTGGAATATAACTTTGACAAGACGAATTACAGAACTCATATACGGCACTCGCACTCTCTACACCTATCATACAGAGCCAACGCCCAATTTTACCCAACAGTGAACTAAGGTAAAATCGTATCATTTTAAAACTCAATAACAATAAAAATTGGCAAACGTATTAGCCGACACAAGAAAAAGTACATATTCAGGCAGTGGTAGCACAAAATTAATAATTAACGAAATGGATCATTTTGTCAAAACCTAACGTACAGCTTTCTTTCTTGCAGAACATCTACTTCTTTTCATACATCCCTGACGGAAATACAACCAAGCTAAATAGACAAGCGGCTTCTTACCTGCCACAGGTGGCGTACACTAACGACCACCACAAAGACACGACGACGACGAAGACAGACGAAGAAACACCGAAGTGGCTCCCATGGAGGACAGCCGGTCCTCACTTCGTATGGTGCCAAGATGTCGGGGTAGCTACCCCACCAACCACGAAGACGACCCGTACACTACGGCAGTCGGGCTGCAAAACCCTCGAATATTGTTGCTGCCCAACAGTATTTCATATTCGCTCAGGTGAGCGAGTAATATGCATGCACGTGGTTCGTGCGCAATTCGAGACTTCTACCCGAACTGAAGGGTGGGAGGAGGAGGGAAAGTGAAAGGAGAGGGTGGAGAAAACGAAGACGGGCCACACGCCCTAACTGTCGTCACAAGTTGTGACAGAGTGTGCAGGTGATTGTGTGTGTGTGGGGGGGGGGGGGGGGGGGGGGGGGGGGAGGGGGGGGGTGTGGGTGGATTTATGTGGAAGGAGAGGCAGTTTGATGGTGTGTTTGTGTGTGTTTGGGGGGAGAGGGTGTATGTCAGTGTGTGTGTTGGGGTGGGGTGGGGGTGGGGGGGGGGGGCGAGTGAGTGTGTATAGGTGTGTTTGTGTGGGGGGACTGGATGTATGTTGGTGTGTTTGTGTGGGGGGAGTGGGTGTATGTTGTTGTGTGTTGGGGAGGGGAGGGTATGTTGTGTGGGTATTTGTGTAGGGGAAGAGGTTGTATGTTGGTGTGTGTATCTGTGTAGGGGAAGAGGTTGTATGTTGGTGTGTGTATTTGTGTAGGGGAAAAGGGTGTATGTTGGTGTGTGTATTTGTGTAGGGGAAGAGGTTGTATGCTGTGTGGGTATTTGTGCAGGGGAAGAGGTTGTATGTTGGTGTGTGTATCTGTGTAGGGGAAGAGGTTGTATGTTGGTGTGTGTATTTGTGTGTGGGAAAAGGGTGTATGTTGGTGTGTGTATTTGTGTAGGGGAAGAGGTTGTATGTTGTGTGTGTATTTGTGCAGGGGAAGAGGTTGTATGTTGGTGTGTGTATCTGTGTAGGGGAAGAGGTTGTATGTTGGTGTGCGTATTTGTGTGGGGGAAGAGGTATGTTGGTGTGTGTATTTGTGTAGGGGAAAAGGGTGTATGTTGGTGTGTGTATTTGTGTGGGGGAAGAGGTTGTATGTTGGTGTGTGTATTTGTGTAGGGGAAGAGGCTGTATGATGGTGTGTGTATTTGTGTGGGGGAAGAGGTTGTATGATGGTGTGTGTATCTGTGTAGGGGAAGAGGTTGTATGTTGGTGTGTGTATTTGTGTGGGGGAAAAGGGTCTATGTTGGTGTGTGTATTTGTGTGGGGGAAGAGGGTGTATGATGGTGTGTGTATTTGTGTGGGGGGAGAGGTTGCATGTTGGTGTGTGTATTTGTATGGGGGAAAAGGGTCTATGTTGGTGTGTGTATTTGTGTGGGGGAAGAGGGTGTATGTTGGTGCATAGAAATGTGGAGGTACAAGGTGTTTGTTAGTGTGTTTGTGTTGGGTTGGGGGAGAGGGTGTATACTGATGTGTTTGTTTGTGTTGAAGGAAAGGTTGTATGTTGGTGTGCGGGGTGGAGGTGGGGGGTGGGGGGGGCAGAGGGTATGTTGGTGTGTTTATATGTGCGGGGGGAGAGGGAGTATCTGGGTGTGTGTAGGCATGTGTGTGGGTGGAGTGGGGGGAGGAGGATTGGGATGTGTATGTTGGAACGCGTAGGTGTTTATGTGTGGGGGAAGAGGGTGTATGTTGTGTGTGTGTAGGGAGAGAGTGTGTGTATGGGTGGGTGTAGGTCTGGGGGTATACTATGCAAATGGGTGTGGGTGTGATTTTGTGTGTAATTTTATGGAATAGAAAAGTATATTTCCAATCTGCATGATTGTTACATCTTATCATTGATCCAGTTTAGGTGTAGTAGTCACAAATTACCTGTTGAGACTGGTGTACCTCATGATATTCCAATTACCTGTTGAGACTGGTGTAGGTCATGATATTCCATGTGAATTGCATACTTGTTATAACTGAGATATGTATATGATTGGAAGTAAATGGTTTTGATTATGGAATGCCTAAAATTTGCAGATCTTTGAAATGAGTTCATTCTACAGAAACATTTGAATCTGAAATCAGTTCTTCATTTTGTACAATTTGACGAAAGGTGGGAGAAGAGTGTGTCTGAAAGTGGGGAAATTCATCGAAACGGGAAAGGTTACAAGATGATATGATTGTTGTTTACCTGGGTTGTATCACCAGTTTCATTGTTTTAATTGCTGTTTATGTTTTGAGCATTGGTGTGTAACACCAGTGATGTTACTTCATATCCTCCCCAAAGGGTGTCGGAGGATGAAATATTCTGGATTCTTGATTGTTAAGGTGTGTGTGTTTAGGTGTGTTCAATCTGAAACTGAAACAACATGTATGTGTGATTGTGTGTGTATGTGTGCATGTGTGTGTGTGTGTGTGTGTGTGTGTGTGTGTGTGTGTGTGTGTGTGTGTGTGTGTGTGTGTGATTATGTGTGTGTGTCTCTGTGTGTGACAGCACACTACCCGTGGCATGGTCTCCATGGCAAACAACGGACTGGACACCAACGGGTCCCAGTTCTTCATCACCTACGCAAAGCAGCCTCACCTGGACATGAAGTACACTGTCTTTGGCAGGTGTGTGGGTGTGTCTGTGTGTGTGTGTGTGTCTGTGTGTGTGTGTGTGTCTCTGTGTGTGTGTGTGTGTGTCTGTGTGTGTGTCTGTGTGTGTGTGTGTGTCTGTGTGTGTGTCTGTGTGTGTGTGTGTGTGTGTGTGTCTGTGTGTGTGTCTGTGTGTGTCTGTGTGTGCTCCACCGAACGCTGCCATGAATTAGAGGATCTTTAACATGCATATTTGATCTTCTGCTTGCATATACACACACAGTGGGTTCAAGCACAAGAAGGTCTATGATTATTTGATTATTATTGTCACTGTACAAACCATGTAGTCTGCTGTACTAGAGTAAGTCTTCATTAACATTATTATTATCACTGTACAAACCACATTGTCTGCTGTACCAGAGTAAGTCTTCATTAACATTATTATTATCACTGTACAAACCACATTGTCTGCTGTACCAGAGTAAGTCTTCATTAACATTATTATTATCACTGTACAAACCACATTGTCTGCTGTACTAGAGTAAGTCTTCATTAAGTTGATTAACATTATTATTATCACTGTACAAACCACATTGTCTGCTGTACCAGAGTAAGTCTTCATTAACATTATTATTATCACTGTACAAACCACATTGTCTGCTGTACCAGAGTAAGTCTTCATTAACATTATTATTGTCACTGTACAAACCACATTGTCTGCTGTACCAGAGTAAGTCTTCATTAACATTATTATTGTCACTGTACAAACCACGTTGTCTGCTGTACTAGAGTAAGTCTTCATTAACATTATTATTATCGCTGTACAAACCACATTGTCTGCTGTACTAGAGTAAGTCTTTATTAACATTATTATTGTCACTGTACAAACCACATTGTCTGCTGTACTAGAGTAAGTCTTTATTAACATTATTATTATCACTGTACAAACCACGTTGTGTGCTGTACCAGAGTAAGTCTTTATTAACATTATTATTATCACTGTACAAACCACATTGTCTGCTGTACTAGAGTAAGTCTTTATTAACATTATTATTGTCACTGTACAAACCATGTAGTCTGATGTACTAAAGGTAAGTCTTCATTAACATTATTATTATCGCTGTACAAACCACATTGTCTGCTGTACTAGAGTAAGTCTTCATTAACATTATTATTATCACTGTACAAACCACGTTGTCTGCTGTACCAGAGTAAGTCTTTATTAAGTTGATTAACATTATTATTATCACTGTAGAAACCACGTTGCCTGCTGTACTAGAGTAAGTCTCCATTAACATTATTATTATCACTGTAGAAATCATGTCATCTGATGTGCTGGAGTTTAAGTCTTCATTATTATTGCTGTTATTATTATTATCACTGTACAAACCATGTTATCTGCTGTACTGGAGTATATGTTTTCATTAGTATATTCTCATTACCACTGTCCAAACCACATTGTCTGCTGTACCGGATGTAAATCTTCATCAGTACTATCACTTTACAAACCACAACGTCTGCTACATTCTGTCTCCCATTAATAACATTATCAAAGGGAAATCATTTACAGCTTGGTCTTTTGTGAAGGACTATGACTCTCAAACTAGGAGGCAACATTGCACTGGCTCTTAGTGCTGCAGCCTTGGGGGCTAGTTGGACTTTGGGAACCATCCCAACGCCGACTGTCCTAAAACCCTCTTGGCCGAGAGAGTGGGGATGTAACTTGGGCAAGACACTCTCTACCATAATCAAATTCTATCCCAAATAGTCGGGGAGCAGTTGCCTCCTCTGCTGTTCTGATGATCATAGTCGGACACGACTGATTATCATATCATTACATGATGCTGCATGCAAACAGTTTCAAGTTCTCAAGGAGGTGTCACTGCAGTGTGGCAATCCTAAGTACGCTGTACCACATCTTCGAGGCAGATGCCTGACCTGGAGCATAACCCAACGCGCTTAGTCAGGCCTTGAGTGCGTACTTGTTATATATTTGTGTTCCTAATAGAGTGGATTTCTTCTACAGAATTTAGAATTTTGCCAGACGGACGCAATAGCCGAGTGGTTAAAGCGTTGGACTGTCAATCTGAGGGTCCCAGGTTCGAATCACAGTGACGGCGCCTGGTGGGAAAAGGGTGGAGATTTTTACGATCTCCCAGGTCAACGTATGTGCAGACCTGCTAGTGCCTGAACCCCCTTCGTGTGTGTATGCAAGCAGAAGATCAAATACGCACGTTAAAGATCCTGTAATCCATGTCAGCGTTCGGTGGGTTATGGAAACAAGAACATACCCAGCATGCACACCCCTGAAAACGGAGTATAGCTGCCTACATGGCGGGATAAAAACGGTCATACACGTAAAAGCCCACTCGTGTGCATACGAGTGAACTCAAAAGAAGAAGAAGAATTTTGCCAGAGGACAACAACACTTATTTTTCCCATGAGTTTTGTTGTTGTTGTTGTTGTTTTTGTTGTTGTTTTTTTGTTTGTTTTTTTCAGTGGGCCAAGTGCTTGCTGCACATCAGACCTCGGTATATTGTCTCATGTGAACAATGTTCAGTTTGATTTTCATGTCAAACTTTGGGAAAAAGGGCGAGACCAGGATTCGAACCCAGACCCTGACAGACATTTTATTGGCAAAATAAGATTCTTAACTCATTGTACCCCACAGCTACGAGCCTGCTGCAACTCCCCTGGACTAGCACTACATGAGACCACTGGAGAAAAAACAACAACATGTGGTTCACTAATACGGCGAAAATCAATGGAGAATTGTTGATTCAGGGTTAGGGTCAAACAAAGCTTTGTTTTCATGCTTCTGGAATCCATAAATGGTTCATTTAGAATGTTGAACCTGTACCAAGCAAGAATAAACGAAATTAGTGCGTTGGAATGGGAATACGCATACCTGGTCCACAAGGGAAGTAATCATGGTATGAGTTGAACTAGTATCTGGAGTAGAATGAGTTAACCCTCCTGCCGCTTTCCTCGGTGTTTTCCACAGAGTGATTGACGGCTTTGAGACCCTGGACTCCCTGGAGAAGGTGCCGGTGAACGAGAAGACCTACAAGCCGGAGACGGACATCCGCATCCGGGGTGTCACCATTCACGCCAACCCTCTGGCCGGCTGAAGGGGGGATGGGGTTTGGGGGCGTGGGGACATGAGTGGAGAGCGACTGTGTGTGTGTGGTGTGTTGTGTGGGACTGATGGGAGTTGTGGGTGTGTGTGTGTGGTGTGGTGTGTGGGACTGATGAGTTTGTGTGTGTGCGTGTTGTGTAGGACTGATGAGAGAGAGTGTGTGTGTCTGTGTGTGTGTGTGTGTGTGTGTGTGTGTGTGTGTGTGTGTGTGTAGGACTGATGAGATTTTGTGTGCATGTGTGTGGTGTGTAGGATTGATGAGAGTTTGTGTGTGTGTGTGTTGTGTGGGACTGATGAGAGAGAGAGTGAGTGTGTGTGTGTAGATGTGTCTGTTTATGTCCGGGTGGTTGGTCAGGCAGGCTCAGGGCTTCTGCTAGGAAACATCATTGGAAGGGGGGCCGGGGGGGGGGGGTCCCAAAGACAGACTCTTCCTCGCAGGATTATCACACTTTCTATGTGCTACTTCTAGAATTGTTAGAACATTGTGTGGGCTTGCTCGATGAACACACAGTTTCAGGTTCAAAGAGGCCTCAGACCCTGCACACTGCTTCACATACTCCACACCACATCCGCTTTAGAAATAGATAAATGAATAGATAAATGATAGTTAAAATAGGAAATGGGACGCCTTGACCTGCACTCAAAAACCCTGTCACCCAGTACGCTGGTCCTGCCTTTTGAGCCTGCCACAGGCACATGAAATGGTCAGAATAGCCGTTCTTGCATTTGTGCAGAAAATGTTCTTTTTCCTATCGAAAAACTAGATGAGGGGTCGTTTTTTGCAGACCTTGTCATGATTTTTTTTTTTTTTTTTTTTTAATTCTTGGAATTTGAACATTCTTGGAATAGTTGTGTACATCACCCTTGAAGAAGTGTCTTTGAATTCAAGCGTGTGAGCTGTAAAACTAGAAAGCATGATGCAAAGTGGAGTGTGTGTGAATAATCATGTGGAGTGATGCCTAGAGGTAACGCATCTGCCTAGGAAGCGAGAGAATCTGAACGCGCTGGTTCGAATCATGGCTCAGCCGCTGATATTTTTCTCCCCCTCCATTAGACCTTGAGTGGTGGTCTGGACGCTAGTCATTGGATGAGACGATAAACTGATGTCCCGTATGCAGCATGCACTTAGCGCACATAAAAGAACCCACAGCAACAAAAGGATTGTTCCTGGCAAAATTCTGTAGAAAAATCCACTTCAGTAGGAAAAACGAATAAAACCGCACGCAGGAAAAAATACAAAAAAATATGTGGCGCTGTAGTGTAGCGACGTGCTGTCCCTGGGGAGAGCAGCCCGAATTTCACACAGATAAATTTGTTGTGATAAAAAAATAATAAATAAATAAATGAATACAAACAAACAAATAAATAGTTTGGGTTCCAAGTGTTTTGTATTGTACACTGTCACCACCCATGCCCACCTTGGCCAGGGTGAATGATAGTGTGAGAAATGGGGAAGGTGGGGTGGGTTTGTTTTTTTTTATTAACAAAAAAAAAAAAAAAAAAAAAGGTGGGGAGTTAAATAATTCATGTTGTTTTCATGTAAATGACAAGATTGGTTTTTGAATAATCTTGCTTTACAATCACAAATGATCATTTACCATGTTTTACGTCAAGTCTTTTCCCATCTTGTACATTGAGAAAATATGCTTGTTCAGTGAAGCGGGGGATTTGTGAAATTGTTGCGAACGTGTGCGTGCTTGCTTTCATTGTTGTGCAGTATGTCTTGTAATGACACCTGTGTAATACCAGTGAATATGTCCCCTGGTTTTGCTGAACTGGAATGTATTCTGATGTATTCTTTGTCATTGATGCATTTGATTGATCTTGTTGTATGATGTCTTGATGTGTGTGTAAGTCTGTACCCTTGGAGTCAATTCCTGTTTTGCAGGTGTTATTTGCCAGTTGTCTCCCCTCCACAACTCCAGGGTCCATTAACCCATTGCTGTCGAGTTTCAGTTTCACGAGGAGGCGTCATTGTGTTCGGACAAATCCATATACGCTACACTACATTTTTTTTTATTTTTTTTAAATAAACATTTTTATTCAAGTTTAACATTTAATGAATGCATACATACATTACATGCATACAGGCGGACATACAAAAATTGAATTTGTAATTATCAATAATATTACTTATTGTACATTATTTAAACTATAAAGCAGGAAAACAACAACACAACATTGTTTTTATACAGAAAAAAAAAACACAAATAAAGTCATACGCACTGCATAAAAAAGTAAATAAATGAAAGGAATTTTTTTTTTTTAAACGAAAAAAAAAGAACAAACATTACATTCATGGTTGTCATTCCTCCTCCTCCTCGCTGCCTTCCATCATTTTTATGTATAGGTACCATTTTCTAGAAAATGCTATGGACTCATTTCCATCGAGTGTATATATGTTTCGGTTTTGTATATGTTTCTTAGGTCTGTAAGGAAGTACTTTATATATGGTTTGATTTTATTTATTCTGCATTTATAGATGAAATGTTTTGCCACTAGAATGATATAGTCAAATATTTCATCTGTTTTTGTAATATCATCATTTCCAAATAATACTTGCTCTATATTCAACTTTACATTTGCACAATTTTCACACTTTTCCTTCAAGACATTTTCTAAGTCCCCCCAAAAGAGACGAGTAAATGTACAGTACCATAAATAGTGTTGAATTGTGTCGATGTCATTTTTACAGAAATTGCACATGTCGCTATTTGTTATTTCCATTTTTTTAAAGTATTTTGTTTGTAACCAATATACCATGACATATTCGAATCTGGAACCATTTCAGTTTTACTTCCTTTATGTTTTTCACTTGTTTCATAGTCGTATCCCAATTTATTGCAATATCTAGTTTTTGCTCCCACTTGATAAAAGAATTTATATTATATATAAAAATCGGTTCAAGTAATATATCATAGTATATTTTAGATCCTTTCTTAACCTTAGCTATTATCTGTAGTGCTTTTGGTTCGTTATTGCATGTTTTATCTGTGATAGTAATATTGTTTGTGCTTAAGTAACTTTTAATGGAGCGTATAAATCCCATATACAGTAAATAATTAACTTTAACATCATATTTTTCTGTGAAATCTTTATGACTAAGGAAGCACCCGCTTTCGTCTACAATATCTCTAACCAGGAAAATACCTTTACTTGTCCAGTTTTTTAAATAAACTGTCTTATTACCGACTTTAAATTTTTCATTATGAAAAAGTGGTTCTACAAGTGCCTCTTGTGCTTCTTTTAACCTAACGTGTTTTGTAAAATTCACATATGCCCAATATACATCTTTCCAGAATCTATTACATTCAACGTTTACAAATTTTCTTGGTCCATACAGATCCAGGGTGTTGATTTCTGGGGATTTGACTAAGAGTATTTTTTTCCACTTTGCTGTTCCTGTGTGTAGTTTCTTAACCCATGATATTTTTAGAGCCTCTATGTACTTTTTGACTCACTTGTGTAAACAAAGTGAGTCTATGTTTTAACCCGGTGTTCGGTTGTCTGTGTGTGTGTGTGTGTGTGTGTGTGTGTGTGTGTGTGTCTGTGTCTGTGTCTGTGTGTCTGTGTGTCCGTGGTAAACTTTAACATTGACATTTTCTGCAACTACTTTGTCAGTTGACACCAAATTTGGCATAAAAATAGGAAAAATCCAGTTCTTTCCAGTCATCTTGTTTAAAACAATATTGCGCTTCTGGGATTGGCACAAAAAAATAAAGAATGAAGCCTAATTATATGCAACTGCATTTACTGTTATATTTATATTTTTTGTATTCTCTAAACTTGTCACTTTGATCTGATATTCTGACCCAACAGCTAGAGCAGTCATTATTATAATTTTTTGTTCAAACAGGACTTCTTTTGGTAAGCATGGAATTTTTATTTATTTTGCAAACGTTTTGGTGCAGATAGTAAAAAGGGGAAATTACTCTGTAATGCTAGTGGAGTTAAACTGATCTTTCTCATCTTAAACATTACATTTTGAAACAAGAGAGGCAAGGCCTTCAAGACTCACTTGTGATGCACTTTTTTTTTTAAATCCAAGCTTTTTATGTATTGAGTATAATTTCAAAATGTAATGTTTAAGATGAGAAAGATCAGTTTAAAGCAAACTAAGTTCCCAGCAGAGTAATTTCCCTTGTTCTGCTATCTACACCAAAACGTTTGCAATAAATAAAACTTCCATGCTTAGCAAAAGAAGTTCCTGTTTGAACAAAAAATGATAATAATGACAGATCCTTTGTTGGGTCAAATATCAGATCAAAGTGCCAAGTTTAGAGAATACAAAAAATATAAATATAACAGTAAATGCATTATACTCAATACATAAAAACTTGGATTTTTTTTTTAAAGTGTATCACAAGTGAGTCTTGAAGGCCTTGCCTTTCTTGTGTATATTTGGAATACCCAAACCTCCATTTCCAACATTATGTACTGTATATTTTCTTTTAATCTTATCTGTTTTATCATCCCATATAAATTCATAGCACAGTTTCTGCAGTTGATTTATCTCTTTGTCCGGGGGATTGGGGAGAAGAATCCACAAGTAAATGAGTTTTGAAAGTATAAGTGATTTTAAAATAGCAATTCTACCGAGGGGTGTACACATACGTTTTGACCAAATCTTGAAAAGCTTCTTAGCTTCTATCAGTTTATCTCCTGTGTTCGCTTCCGTTATTTTTGATAAATCTTCTGTGAACCAGATGCCTAAAAGTTTATATTTTGGGGGATTCCATTTCATTTTCTTTTCTAGTAAATACCGGTGTTTTGAGTTCTTCATTGTCCCTAACCAGACATTCAATGTTTTATCATAGTTAATTTTTAGCCCTGAAAATTCTTCAAATCCCTCTAGTGCTTCAAACAACTTTTCATACGATTCTTTATCTCCTCCTAATGTGAATGTCGTATCGTCAGCAAACTGACTTATTTTAAAGATGGTATCTAAGAGATTTATACCTTTAATTTCTTCATCTTCCCTAATCTTGCACGCCAGGATTTCTGAGCATAATACAAACAGATATGGTGAGATTGGATCTCCCTGGCGGCATCCTCTTTGTATTTTCAAGCCTTTGGATACTTTACCGTTCACAATGACATATGATTTTATATCCTTGTAAAGGTTGTGAATCCATTTACATAAATCTAAACCAAATCCATAGGCTTTTATATACTGTGTTCATATATGACCAATTTAATGAATCGTAATGCTTTTTCGAATCTATTGATACTAACAAGCCTGGGACGATCTTCAGTTTCTAAGTAATGCATAATGTCATACAGGGTTCCTTATGTTATCACCAATATATCTACCTGGAATAAAACCTGTCTGATCTTCGTGTATTAACTTTGGTAGAACTTTCTTGAATCTATTAGCTATGCATTGCAGATCCTATCTTATAGCGACGTTAAGCAACGAAATAGGTCTCCAGTTCTGTAAATAGTCTCTTGGTTTATCTCCCTTTGGTAAACATGTAATTATCCCTTCTTTTTGTGTAATTGACAGTTCTCCCTTTTAAAAACCTTCATTCAATGATCTAACTACAAAGTCCCCTATGTTTTTCCAGAAAAATTTGTAGAAGTTTACAGTCATTCCATCTGTGCCTGGACTCTTATTGTTTTGCATTCTTCTTAGTGTTTCTGTAGCTTCCTGTTTTGTTATAAGTCCTTCTAGTTGCTCTGATTCCAATTCATCCAGACTGGGCAAACTTTTAACGTAACTGCTAATGTCTATATCTTTTACTTCCTGTTCTCTGTATAGGTCTTCATAATAAAGTCTCGTCGCCTCTAACATCTCGTCTGTTTCCGTCAAAATATTACCTTGAGGTGTAATCAATTTCAACATTTGTTTACTTACGAAATGTCTTTTTTTCTAGATTACAAAAGTATTTAGTCACCTTTTCACCCTGAGATGCCCACCATGCTTTCGACCTTAATGCGATCCCTTCCAATTTTATTTTTTGTAGCTGTACTAGTTCTTTTTTCTCCTGCAATTCTCTAGCTAAACTATGTGTATCTATTTCTTTATCGATCCGCTGTATTTCTTTTTCTAGTGTTTCCTCCTTTTCTATAAGCTGTCTTTTCTTTCTTATACCAAAAGATATTGTTTTAGTTCTTATTTCCATTAATAATACATCCAGATAGAGTTGGTCGCATATGGTTAACTGAATTTCATTATTAGGTATCTTGTCTAAGTTTTCTCTTGAATACGGTAACACTGCATATTGGTCCTTTACTTTTTCTATTGTTTCTTTCATTGTCCCTAAGCAAAGATGAATTAAATTTCCAAAATGTTTTTCTTCTGGGTTCTGTGTTGAATTGCAGATCAACTGTGATTAAGGAATGGTCACTTCTGTAACCATAGGTGATATCTGCATCCTTAACATTGGTGATCAAATTATCAGACAATAAAAAGAAATCTAGACGGCTTTGTTGCAAGGGGGTTGGTCTTCTCCAGGTGTATCTTAGAACTTCATTATTTAATTCTCTCCAGATGTCGACTAACTGTAAATCATCCATCATCTTTATTACTGTTTCTTGTGCTGCCGTATTGTTTACATGCTTCTAGTTGTAATAGTCTAAGCTAGGATTCATAACTAAATTCCAGTCATCTCCTATTATCACATTAATCAATAGCTTGTTCTTCAATCTTAGTCCGAATTTCTTCAAAAAATACAGGGTCGTCTCTGTTAGGTCCATACACATTGACCAAAAGGACTTCCATGTTGAATGTTTTTAATATCAGAAATATATAATTACCCTGAATGTCTAAAATCGTTTTTTGTATATGAAACTCAAAGTTATTATTTAACAAAGTAGCTACCCCTCGTGATCTAGAATTATTCGACGAAAAAACACATTCATAACCCCATTCTGCCCTAATCTGTCTGTCCATCTTCTTAGTAAAATGTGTGTCTTGTAAAAAGTATACCGAATATTGCTTTTGTCTTAAGTACTGTAAGACGTCTTTCCTTTTCTGAAAATTTCCCAACCCCTGACAGTTTAGAGATGATATCTTAAGGTTACGCATTGAGAAGTATTTTTGGTCTGTATATATCGAACCCCATTCTTCCAAAGTGTCATCGTGATTTCCACCCATAACATGTTCTTCTGATAAACAGGCATAAAAATGAAAAATGTGTATACTAATATCACTTAGTTGAACAAAAGGAAACAAACAATATTCATCCATTTGGGAGAAGTAAATACCGAGATAGAAAAGTGAGTAATAATCACACAAAGACAAATAACAGTTATTTAAAAAGAAACTGACACCATAGTATAAAAGTGTCAAAAAAGGTAACAATTTGCTTGGCTAGCGCAAGCGAGCGATGGGCGCAAAAAAGTAAAACGTCAATAAATTATGATAATGAGAATACTACATAGGGGCATAGCATCAACATTTACACACTATCACTGTCGCCCATAGCCTAGCTGACTGCACAGAGCCAAACCAGGGCTGAGAGCGACATTGATTTTGACTCCGTAGAATCCGGAAAGTACACACAAAAAAGGGTTCACTAGTACAGTCATATTTCTGTACAAAAGCTTAGGATATGTTTTTTTTTCGTCAATGTTTCGCCACAGAATACTGAATCTACGTATCTACCACACACCAGCATCCAAGGTTAAATGTTGGGAAGGTGCGGAAGCGCGGGTAGAGATATATCTATAACCTCTCTATCACTATTTTTGGTTTCTATTTTCTCTTATTTTCTATCCTCCCCTTCCCACTGTGTGTGTGTGTGTGTGTGTGTGCGTGCGTGTGTGTGTGTGTGTGTGCGCGTGTGTGTGCGTGTGTGTGTGTGTGTGCGTGCGTGTGTGTGTGTGCGTGTGCGCGTGTGTGTGCGTGTGCGCGTGTCTTTACTCTTCATAATCCAAAACATCACTGAGGAGGTGGGGATGGGTCAGGGGGTATCTAGCAACAACGATGACAAAAAAAAGTGTCATTAAGATTAGGTTAAAAAAAAAAAAAAGAACACACACACACACACACACACACACACACACACACACACACACACACACACACACACACACACACACACACACACAAAACCTCCTCTCTAAATGCCCTGAATTGAATGCTTATTTGATGGTTCGTGCCACAGTTTGGTAAGTTGCATCATCATGGAACAACTAAACTGCACTGGTTGACATAAAGTGCATAATAATTATTACATTGAGCCAATGACATTTTTTCACTCTGTGACAGCCGCATTTCGAATACATTGACAATAAATACATTCCCACATGCACATTTTCTGTTTAAAACAAAAAGTGGCAGATAAATGAATAAACAAATAAAGAAGTAAACACACGAAAGGTTCATTTTATAAAGTACATTTTGCGACTGTTCCGCTTATACAATTCTCGAGCGAACACACCCCCCCCCCCCCTCTCCCTCTCTCTCTCTCTCTCTTGCGTGCACACCATGGATTGTTCGTTCCTTATGAACTAACCACTAAAATGGAAAAGAACGTTTTTGAAAAATGCGAAGCTTAGCATATATTTTCCACTTCTTTCTCCTTTTGTTCTCCTTGCCCGTGTCTCTCGGCGTGTGTGTGTGTGTGTGTGTGTGTGCGCGTGTGCGTGTGTGCGATAGGTGAAATAACAAACAAAAACAAAACAAAACAAAAACAAAAACAAACACACACACACACACACAACAACAACAACAACAACAACAAAACAATAACAAAAACAGGAAAAAAAACACCTGATATAATACATTTCGATACGTAAATCAGGTACCGCAGGAGTTCTCTTTGCACCTCTTATCTATTCAGCGTGTCAGTCATATTTGTGTGTGCGTGTGCGCTCGCGCGCGCATGTGTGTAGTTTTAAAGGTTCCAGTGCCTTGCTCAAATACACGCACACACACACACACATAACAAGATCGTAACAACACGTTAATAACTAATAACATACAAATATTTCAACAAGTGCCTATCGAGTAAGATAACCATCTGATACATCGCAAAATTTTGCTTTGTACCTCTCACGTATTGAATGTGTCGTATTCGGTGGTGTGCGTGCCCGTGTGTGTGTGCGCGCGCGCGTGCAAGTGCGCGTGTGTGTACGCCTGCATACCAGTATCTGTGGTTGTAAAGGGTCAGAAAAAGAAACAAAAGTAAAGACACACACACATCACCAGTGTCTCCCAATTATGTACATCATAACAATACTGTAACAATATCATGGTATTATGTGACTCAACATTAAAACAATTCAACAAGAGTATCAAATGATATGACCATCTTATGCATCACAAGATTTCTCTTTGTACCTCATACACACTGATTGTGTCGTTTCCGGTGGTGTGTGTGCGCGCGTGCGTGTGGGCGCGCGCGTGCGTGTGTGTGTGCGCGTGTGTGCGTGTGCGCGCGCGTGTGTGTGTGAGCGTATGTGTGTGCGCGTATGTGTGTGCCTGTGTGTGTGCATTTACATTTGAGTGTATCTGTGCTTGTGGTGGGTTTGGAAAAAAGCTTTTTTTAAACAACAAGAAAACAAAACAAACCTAGCACCAATTCCTTGCACAGATATATTCATTATGATAATACAATAGTAACATCATGGTAATATGAATTTTTTTTTTTAAATACAAATAATCCAGTAACAGTATCAAATCAGACAATCAACCGCCTTATGCATCACAAGTGAGAGTGGGTGAGTGTGCATGTGCGTGTGTGTGTGTGTGTGTGTGTGTGTGTGTGTGTGTGTGTGTGTGTGTGTGTGTGTGTGTGTGTGTGTGTGTGTGTGTGTGCGGTTGGTTTACAAGTTAACATGATTCAACTTAAGCATTACATGCTATTCAATGTTACACACCATGTCAACATAACTTCGGACAATATCGGATCAGTGGCCACCATAAAGTTACATCCAGTCTCACGGTCATCCTCTAGCAAGCAAAGAATAGTAAAATTTCTACCAACCAATTGTTTACCGCATTCTGAGATATTAACATGCTTTACAAATTGTTGATCAGGCAGTTTTTTCTTTTCGTTTTCATTTTCGTATATAACTGGATATATGTCTTGACATGTATCTTCTATGTGTTTGAATATGTATGCTGTGCATGTCTTTGAGTGTATGCCATTGCCCAAGTGTGTGTGTGTGTGTGTGTGTGTGTGTGTGTGTGTGTGTGTGCGTGTGTGCGCGTGCGCGCGCGCGTGTGCGTGCGTGTGTGTGTGCGTGTGTACAGGTGCGAACGTTCATTTGCAAGTGCATGTATTGAAGTTTATGGTTTGGTTTGGTTTCTACTATTTTTTCTAGCATAAAAATGACAGTGTTATATACACCAAAAGAATTTTAACAGTCATAAAAAAATAATAATAATAAACAAAAGCAAAACAAGAATATTATTGCTAATGATATTAAATGACATTGTTTTTTGTTCAATTTGCAATGTCCGAACATCTTTCTCGAACGAGATTTTCATTCTCTTTCGGCACATTTTCAAAACAAAACATTTGGATTACTGTACAGCATGAGTAATGTTAACATAGTTTAAAATTGTCTAGCTATTTTTCTTGCAATTATCTTGAGAGAGAGAGAGAGAGACAGACAGACAGACAGACAGACAGACAGAGAGAGAGGGGGGGAATGTTTACCATCACCACTGAAACCCGAGTAAAGTGATTCCAATTGATTTACACCAGCACAAAATATACTTAGCATTGATATAGATAACCCCCACACCCCCCCCTCACCTTGCTCCCCCCCGTTCTCATTTTTGGTGCGATTAATGTGCTCACATTTTGTCAGTCTTGAGATGATGCACATTTATACAGTAGCCAAAAGCAGTTTCACACTTTCATTATGATTATGGTTATTTTAACATTTCATACGCACCCCCTTCCACACACCCCTTTCCGAACATCATTGTCATTTCTTTCTATTTCAACATATATATTATGGTTACGGCATTTCTTTTCTGAACAGTACATCAGTGTCTGTATTGGTGTCAACTTTCAAAGTTTTTCCATTTTTCAGTTTCACTAAAATTTTGCCGTTGGACGACCAAGCGGCCAAAGTCGCAGAGTGGGAACTGACCTTTTTCAGAAGTCTGTAGAGTTGGTCTGGGTGAGGTCCTCACCTACAGTGATGCCTGTCTGCTTTAATTTGCAACGAGCTGTCAGCACTTGCCCCCTCTTCCCCCTGGACATGAAGCGCACGATGATGGGGCGGGGTCTGCCTCCTCCCGCGCCGACTTTGCCGGAGCGGTGCGCGATCTCGATGTCGCTGGCTGACACTGGTACCTCCAGCTTCTCTTGGAAGATGCTGAGGCACTTCTTCATGCAGTCCTCCGCTGTCTCCTGCCCCTGGGCCTCGCGGACGCCGAAGACTCGGATGTTCCACTGTCTCCCGTGCTGCTCCTGGTCGTTGATGCTGTTTCTCAAATTGTAGAGCTCTTTGGAGTTGCGGGTGAGATGGTCCTTGAGTTTTGCGTTTTCTTGACATAGTTGGTTCACTTCAGCCGTAAGTTTATCTTCGTTGGTTTCAATGCCAAAAATTCTACTTTCCAGTTTATCAATTTTGTTTTCTAAAGATGTAGCAATTCTTTTGAATTCTTCTTTCACTTCAGTTATTTCTTCTTTTAATTGCTGAATGTCCCCTTTGGTAGAGAGTTTCGTCATAGCAGCTTTTAATTCGTATATAGCTTCCTGCCAGGCCATTTCTTCTGCTGCACATTCAGTATCTTTCTTCTGCTTCTTACTATTTTGATTTGCTCTGCTGCTGTCTTTAGTTTGCTCCGGGCTAACATACAAGTCACTGGTCGATGACGACGACGAAGATGGTTTCCTTTTTGCACCTCCTTTATTCCCAAAATACTTAGAAATAGTTGTGCTCATTTTTGCTTGAAGATGCCATCACAAATGTTGAACTGAAAGAAGGGTAACTTGCAGAAATTAAAAGTTCATCTTTCTGTGAATCTTGAGCACACTGCGCCGCGCTCGCCTAACGTCGGGTTGTTCACGCTACTCCATTGCAATGCGACACTGCATTCCCTGCACGCTTTCTCCTACCCTTTCTCCTACTGAGAAAGAAATGAGTTCAAAATGCAGTGTTGTCAGAGCTCTCGCGAAACACGTCCGTCCTCGACGGTGGGCGGAAGTCAAGTCCATTTTTACACATACTTTGTATACAATCAGGAAGGTCGTTTATATATATTGTGAAAAGTACTGGTCCAAGAATACTGCCCTGTGGAGTACCACTGATTACGTTTGCACAAGTTGACTTTTCTTCTCCTATCTTAACTAATTGTAGGAAGGAATTTTTGTTTAATGTCCCGTCACACATATCGGTGATTGAAGACATTTTGTAAAAGTATTTATGAATACATCTGAGTATTATCGGTTAGAAGGGGTGGGAGATGTGGATGAATGGAGGGTTTGGGGAAACTGGGCAAATGAGGGTAAAAATGTGGGTGAAATTTGAAAGAAAAACAAAACAAACAAACAAACAAAAAAAAACCTCTAAATACAGTTACAGGAAATTACTTAAAGGACTTCGTAAAAGAGAAGTCGTTAAACTGACAAGCGAAACAACTGATAATGAATGCAAAAAGTCAAAAACATCAACGTTCTCAGTCACTTGTGAAGACACACTTTCGTGTACAAAAGGCTTCATCAAGCTACAGTGAAAAATTATATGCTCAATTGTCAGGTTATTAAAGCATATACACTTGACATTAGAACAATACTTGGTCCGTAATGAATTTGATAATAGTCTGAGAGCTAAGCTCAGAATTGGTCTGCGAATCGGACCAAAGTCTGAGAGAGTCAACTGACGAGGTTTTAGACTTGAATTCAAGCACCTATAAAAGTCTCTTTCTAGTATATTGCTTATTTCCTTGTATGACAATGGGCAATATACTTTTATACTATCTATATGATTTTTTGCTCCCCTTTTTGTTGCCCTATCTGCTTGGTCGTTATAACGGAATCCAGTGTGGGATGGTATCCAACAAAAATCAACATTTGTACCCTTCACAAATAGGGAGTGCAATAAATACCTAATTTCAAAAAATAAATCTTCTCTTTGATTATTCTCAAAAAGGAGCAAACCTTTTAAGACAGATTGAGAATCAACACAAAATAGGATATTACTTATTATGATTGGTATATCAACAAGATGATTTAAAGCCATAAGGATGGCCACCAATTCAGCTGTAAAAATTGAATGTCCCTTACCTAAATAATATGATTTTTCTGTTTTTAGGTCAGGAATGACAAAAGCAGATCCTGCACTGCTATCATCCAGGACCGAGCCATCAGTGTAAACTTTTAAATGATAATCAAAATTTTCTTCTAATTCAATTCTGACAGATGCTGCTATTATATGTGGAGATTCTCCTTTTGTTGTGTCAGAAGCACATATGTTGACGTTTGCTTTTGTTAACTCCCAGGGAGGGACAGGTGGCACCAGAACACGAGGTGCCATATCATGCAAATCAATGTCTGAAGAATTTAAAATATCTGACACATATGTGCGAATGGTTTGTAGATTTGAATTATTCTGTGCATTTTTTGGAAAATCAATATCAGACCTAATATTTAATTCCTCAAAATCATCCACTGCTGTACATCTCACAATATATTTAGCAGAACTTAATTTTCTGATTTCATCTAGTGGTAGAATACCCGCAAGCTTATAGGCTTCTGAGGTCTTAGTATGCACAGGTACCCCTAAAGCCAGTTTCACAGCTTTACTGTCAATTATTCGCAGCTTCTTTAGGAACGTCGGCGGGGCAGAAAAGAAAATTTCTTGACCGTAGGTCAATCTTGATCTTACGAGAGATGTCGCTAAATGTAAAAGAATTTTGGAGTCTTGTCCCCAAGGAGAGTGACTTACAATTTTTAAGAAATTTAAACTTTTAACTGCTTTAGTCACCATTGAATCAATGTGTTTCTTCCAGTTTAGTTTTGAAGTAAATAGGATCCCAAGAAATTTGATTTCCGACTTGAAAAATATTTCACGTCCTCCTAAAAAAAAAACGTGGTAGTTTGCTGGGATTATAACCATTATTAAAGAGGATCAAATGTGTTTTTTCTACAGAAAACTCAAAACCATTAGATTGCATATAGCTACTCAGTCTATCGAGTTCACCCTGAAAATGTTTCTGTACATAATTTATGTAATGTAGGCTTGTCCTTTTCCTCAAGGATGTCTGAATCCATATAGCAATATTATCAGCATATTGAGCCAGCTTGGTAGATGATGAAAAACATGTATGTAAATCATAAAGCATAATGTTGAACAACAATGGAGAAATAATGGAACCCTGCGGGATTCCCATGTTTATAGGCCTAGAGGTTGATAAAGTTACTCCCACTTTTGCCACTATATATCTCCCACTTAAAAAGGATTTAACATAGTCATAAACATGACCCGACAGACCAATTTGTTTCAGCTTAAATAACAGTCTGCTATGCCACACTCGGTCATAAGCTTTAGTAAGATCGAAGAAGGACGCAAGGATACTTTTTCGCTTAGAAAATTGTTTTTTAATTTGGGTAGTGAGACGGGTCAGATGATCAATTGTAGATCTTCCTTTCCGGAATCCAGTTTGAGCTGACGGAATTATGTTATTTTTGTCACAGTAATACACCATTCTAATATTTACAATTTTCTCCATGACTTTCCCAACGTGGGAGGTAACCGAAATAGGTCTATAACTCGAAGCTTCTGTTCGATTGTGTTCCACCTGTTAAGAAGCTTCTTGTCCAGTTCAGTAAGTTACCAGTAATACCATACAAGGCTAATTTTAATAACAGTCTTTTGTGTGGGACAGAATCGAATGCTTTTTTGAAGTCTAAATAAATTTTGTCAATAGATGTCCGTAAATCATTATATACAGAACAAACAAACAACAAATGGTATTCATCTTCTAGTTCACCTTGGCAAAAAGGACAATGCTTTAAAACATCATTTTCAGTGTACCTATTAACATTGTTATTTAAAGGAAGCACATTAAATCGGGCCTGAGACAACGCCACTCTGAAACAATATTCATCAGCATTTGTTATGTATTTTTCTTTTTCAAATACAACTTTGAATGATCTGTAGCATGAATATCTGTCTCTATCACTAATAGTACCCGACCATTCTTGAATGAAGATATCTATAAGTCTTTGCTTGAAAGTAATAAGAAATCCTTTCACATCACCAACACCCTGTTGCAACCACACAAAATTAAAACCTGTTGTACATAATATTTCTCTAACTTGAGAAGCCCAACACTGTTTTCCATTTAAATCTAATCCAAGCAACATCTGATAAGCCATGTAAGGCAATCTATTTTGATCCATCTGTAGTATTCTCAACCAGTACCTTATAACATTTAATAACGAGTTTATAAATAACGGATATCTACCAAGATCACCATAAACCACTTTGTTTGGTGTTTGGAGTAGAATAGAATATGTCTTTATTACCAAGTGTACCGGGGTCACAAGGAATATTGGGGGTGGGGTGGGGTGTGTGTGTGGGGGGGGGGGGTAGTACATAACAAGATACGAACATAAATCGAAGATCATACACAAACACAGATACAGTAGAAATTAGGATATATACAAGTGCATATCAATATAAAAACTTGTGCATACTAACACATGCACACACACACACATGCACGCGCACACACACACACACACACACACACACACACACACACACACACACACACACACACACACACACACACACACACACACACACACACACACACACACACACACGTTTGAACAAAAGCTGCATATTACATGAGGATGGGGCTGTTGACTAGATCTTCCGGTAGATGGTTATTGGTTGCACAATTCTATTTACCACACTGGATTTGTTCGAGAGACAGGGCATTGACTGCTTTGGGGAAATAGCTATTGTCGAAGCGATTGGTTTTCGTCCTTCGGTACCGTCGACCAGAGGGGAGCATCTCGAAAATCCCAAAAGCTGGATATGATTCGTCCTGGCTGATTGATTTTGCTTTTTTGTTATATTTATATATATATATATATATATATATATATATATATATATATATATATCTCTGTGTGTGTGTGTGTGTGTGTGTGTGTGTGTGTGTGTGTGTGTGTGTGTGTGTGTGTGTGTGTGATTTATTTCTCTTCACATATAAATTATTTGCAAAATTATCCAATTACCCCCGAAAACGGAGTATGGCTGCCTATATGGGGTAGAAACGGTCATGCACGTAAAAGCCCACTCGAATGAACGTGGGAGTTGCAGCCCACGAACGAAGAAGAAGAAGAAGAAGAAGATTTTTTTTTTTTTTCGAATGACAGAAGAGTCGTTCAGTTGTTATCAGCGTGCTCTTGATTATCTAAACTGTTGTGTTGGTTTGGAACTAATTAACGCGACACTTCCAAAGACACATCCGTGAAGCAGATGGACTCAACAGCGTGGTTCCAATCTTCTGCCCGTGGCACACTCAGCTCTGGAGCTGGCGACACGTTGAAAGGACTCAAGGACTCAAAGAATTCAATGTTTGACCTCCAGCCTGTAAACATTAGAGGTGCACATGGACACACATGGAAAAAAGAAAGACATTCAGCGAATGAATGGAATAATACCAGAAGTGTTAACACATTCGTTGTAGTGAAAGAAGAAAAAAGAAGGGCGGGTGGGGGGTGGGGGTGGGGGAGGGGGGGGGGTTGCCCAAACTTAGAATCCTGCTTCAAGGAGTTCTTCCCTTCTTTTGAACGCATAGAATATATTCACAGCAACATCTCTGTTTGCGCTCACGTCTTCGTTTTTTAACAACTGTGCCAGTTCTACATGACGATCTCGACTAAACTACCTGTGTTTAAAAATAAACTTCTCTCTTAGCAGTATGTAAACATCGTAATGTAGCAGAAAGAGAAATTCATCCTCTATATGATTGCAGAAAAGACATATCTTTATAACTGATATAGTTATATCGTTTATGTTTTTGTTTTGTTGTTTTTTTTCCAAATAATTTAATCCAAATCTAAAATCTCATAATGATGGCTTTCCTGAGCTTCACACCCATGTCCATCTCGTCATTTGTCCGCGACACTGTCCTCTTCACCACGGCAGCGGGTATCTAGGGTTTTCTTTTCTGCTGGTGTGATGGAAAACGACTAACTGACACATCCTTCACTGATTACCCTGCCCACATCATTTAGTATGTAAAAAGAAAAATATTTGCCGTAAGTTAATATTGCATTTTGAGTGAAACAACTGTGTGTTTTGTGTGTGGGTGAGTGTATTTGTGTGTGGAGGTGGGAGTGAGTGTGTGTGTGTGGATGGGTGGGTGTGAGTGGGTGTGGGTGGGTGGATGGGGGGAGAGTGAGTGTGTGTGTGTGTGAGAGAGAGAGAGTGTGTGTGTGTGTGTGTGTGTGTGTGTGTGTGTGTGAGTGAATTAGAATCATAATTATTTATCATGAACCGTGAACAAAAGGTGTGCAGACACGACAACAAAGGACAAGGGCCAACCAAAGTGAATGGCATCGTGTTTCTTTGAAATATGAATGTAGGAATAATTCACATTTTACCAGCTTTGTATTTGTATTTGTGTTTATCACAACAGATTTCTCTGTGTGAAATTCGGGCTGCTCTCCTCAGGGAGAGTGCGTCGCTACACTACAGCGCCACCTTTTTTTTTTTTTTTAATTTGAAGAAGTGGATAATTTTGCCAGGAACAAACCTTTTGTTGCCGTTGGTTCTTTAACGTGCGCTAAGTGCTTGCTGCACACAGGACCTCGGTTTATCGTTTCATCCGAATGACTAGCGTCCACACCACCACTCAAGGTCTAGTGGAGGGGGAGAAAACATCGGTGGCTGAGCCGTGATTCGAACCAGCGCGCTCAGATTCTCTCGCTTCCTAGGCGGACGCGTTACCTCTAGGCCACTCCACTCTACAAAATGATATTTTGTATTGTATATATTGTATACGGTATTTTATATATATATATATATATATTATTTTTGCTACCCAAGGTTGTACAGGGTCGTAGTTACAGAACTGACCGACTGTATTATCAAAAATTGTAAACTCTATAAAAAACAAAACTAAAAAAAATTCTCGTAAATGTTTATATGTAATAATAATGATAATAATATATAGCGCTGAATCTTGTGCATAGACAAATCTAAGCGCTTTCGCACCAGTCATTCTCACGCACGCATAACCCTAAAACTGGAGAAACTGAAGACAAGGAAGAGGCAGGGAAGGGAGGCTATTTTGGGAAGAGGTGGGTTTTAAGGCCAGGCTTGAAAGAGCTGAGTGTGGAGACTTGACGAAGCGAAAGAGGAAGTTCATTCCAATTGCAAGGTCCAAAGACAGAGAAAGAACGGCGGCCAACAGTCGACAGTTTGAATCTGGGTATGCGTAAATGGAGTGGATCCGAAGCTGATCGTAGTGAGCGAGATGGAGTGTAGAGGTGAAGGCAACCACAGAGATAGGAAAGGGTTGATTTGTGAATACATTTGTAGCATAGAGTGCTGATCTTGTACTTTATTCGGTGTAAGACAGGGAGCCAGTGGAGATGTTGCAAAAGAGGAGTGATGTGCTCAGATCTTCTCTCTGAGGACGAGTCGGGCAGCAGAATCTTGTATGCGCTGAAGGGACTGAATGGATGAAACAGGCAAACCAGACAATAGAGAGTTACAGTAGTCAAGGCGAGAGAGAATGAAAGAAACGACAAGTCTAGATGTTGCGTCAATGGACAGATATTTCCGGATGGAATTGATGCGCCGCAGTTGACAGTAGCAGGATTGACATGTCTGACTGATAAATTTTTGCATGGACAGTGTGTTGTCAAGGACAAC
>NC_134909.1:17973483-18035983 GCF_041734735.1 Babylonia areolata | reverse complement strand
AAAGACCACAAAACCAGTCCGTTGTGTGTATCCAGTGTCTACAAATTTGAATAGGTTTTATCGGAGGGACAAGGTGCGCAGAGGCCCTACTTGTTTGTGTTGGGCCTGACGGCAGTGTGGCTTGCTCCGCCTTTGAAATCATGTGTCGTCATGCGCATCATGGCAACTGCATGTGGAATAAGGGGTGAAATGGCCGAGTCATTAGAGCGCTGAATTCCTTCCCGAGGTGCCTGTGTTCGATCCCCGGTTTCAGCACACCTTGGGGGTTAAGGGTGGAGATTTTTCCTATCTCCCTGGTCAGTATATGTGCAGACCTGCTCGTGCCTGAACCAGCTTCGTGTGTACACACAAGCAGATCAAATACGTACATTGATGATCTTGTAATCCATGTCAGCATTCGGTGGGTCATAGAAACATAGAAAACAAGAACGTGCCCAGCATGTACATCTCTGAAAACCGAGTATGGTTGCCTACATGGCGGGATAAGAATGGTCATAGGCCTACATGTAAATGTTTATTTGTTCGAATACAAATGAACGCGGGAGTTGCAGCCAACCAGTGCCGAACAATAAGAAAGAAAGGTTTTGTGAAATGTGTGACTGAAGTGTGCTGGCCAGCACAAGGCATTCAAACTTAATGAGCATACAGGTTTTCACGCCAGGTGCAGCGTTTTGCCAGTGTTGGATTCGACTGTGGCTGATCCGGCACCCCGTCCCCCCCGCCCCCTCCCCTGCCCCCCCCCCCCCCTCCCACACATCTCTCTGTGTCTCTGTTTCTATCTCTCTCTCTCTGTCACACACACACACACACACACACACACACACACACACACACACACACACACGAGCGCGCATGCATTCTTCTGACATATTTCAGGGGCATTTTTTCTCTGTATCGTCTCACAAACATAATTATGCACACAGAGAACAACACAACGCAATGATAAATCATGACACCATTGCTGAACACAGTGAGTCAGTCTGGATTCTGGTGATCAGAACTTATTATAACTCTCCAGTCTCTGTCTCTATCACTCTGTGTGTTTTTTCTTTCTATCTCTCTTCCTTTCTTCCCCCTCTCTTTCTGCACACACACACACACACACACACACACACACACACACACATATACATATATATATATATATATATATATATATATGTGTGTGTGTGTGTGTGTGTGTGTCTGTCTGTCTGTCTCTGCCTGTCTGTGTGTCTGTCTGTGCACATGAGCATGAATGATATGCATATGTATGTTTGTGTGTAATTTCTGTTGTCTTTGCAGACAGCCTTTATCTGCTTTTACTTGCAGGAGGTCTGAAAGACACATACCGCCATGTCGTCAACTCCTGCTGTGTCACCCTGTGACATGGACAGTCATGTGGACAGTGCTGTACAGGGAAGGGACTGGACAGTCCTTCAGCAGCTGATGGAGTCAGGTCAGCTGACTGACCAGCAGACAGCAAGGGTCATTGTGGAAGTGATCAAGCACAGTGGTGGTCAGCAGTTCTCACAACACGTCCTACCTTTCTGCAGCAGAGCACAGTTGGATTCTGCAATGACAGAGCTGATCTCTGCAGGCCTGTGGGTACATGTCTACAATCTGTCACTTTATGTTGGACAGGAACATTCCGAATGGCAGGTTGGTCCGGTGTCCGTGGACAATCATATCCTTGCATTAGTTGCTGAAGGAAAGTGGAAAGAACTTTGTGCACTTGTACAGAATGATACTCGTGTCTCAGCTGCCCAGAAACAGTGGGCAATGCTGCAAGCCTCCCAGCGTGCATCGCTGTATGAGATCATACGGAACGTTCTTCCACAATATGCTCACAAGGCTTTGGACAGTGTTCTGAGAGAACATGGTTTGACACCATTTGCCTTAAACATTCTTGTTAACCAGGGCTACATAGGTTATGGTGTCAGACTGTTGTTTCGCTTTGTGCGTGAGACAATGACAACAGATCATCAGGAAGAGGAGTTTTGGAAACTATTGAAAAACTGTTGCTTTGGTTTGAAGAGAGGCACTGAAGTCTTCACCAAAGTACGAGAACAATTTGAGGAAAGATGGAAATGGTTCTCCAATAACCGGCCGAAAAACATATTCTTCATCTCAGCTGTCAGCATAATCACACAGTTGTTGAGTGGTCACCTTGATACGTCAACGGAGCCTATGTCTGCTGAAGTTCATGTGAAGGAGACACTTGAAAAGATTCTGAGAGAAATGAGACCCGCTTCATTTAGTTTGCCTCAAAGTGTACATCGCCTTTGTACGGAATTTAAGGTTGCTTCAACAAACAACAGCACTTTTAATCCTGTCTTTGCTCTGTTGTTTGTTCACGCAGCCATGAGACACATGAACAGTAAACAACGTCGGCCACATGAATTAGAACTTTTCTTGTCAATTCTGACCACAGTTCCGGTAGTGCCAGGAATACAGAGAGAAGCCCTGAAAATCACGCTGAAAGAAAGGAAATGGCAGATTATCTCCCTGGCAGATTTGACATACGTGGGGGAACAAGTGCGGAGGATGTTGTTCTCCTCAGCTGTGCGGTGGAAACAATGGGATCTTGTCAAACAGTGGGCAGACCACACCCTGAGTGACGATCAGCAGAACTGGGCTCTGGAAAAAGCCTGCAAGGAAAAACAGTGGGATGTCTGTCTTCGGCTGGCAGAACATGGACTGACAAAAGATGAAGTGACACGTGTCCATTTCCTTGTTGCCATGAACGCAGACTGGGAAGTTGTCCTCGACCTGTACAAACACGAATCTGATGTCAGTGAAGTCAACAAGCTCCTGTCCAAGGGAAATCATCAAATGGTAAAAGTTGGTGAGAAGCAAGAACAAGAGCAAAATCAAAGAGTATTGGAACTGGCGAATCTGGAAGATGAACTGAAATCCAGAATGGTGTCGTTTGAAACGTTGGAGTCAGCTGTGGCACAAGGTGACTGGCAGGTTGTTGTTTTCACCGTTCGACAGAGACCGACGGCGGACAACGTGAGCAGGGCCCTGAAAGCAGCAGTGGCCAGTAAAGCCTGGTCTGTGGTGACTGAGCTGTTCAGAATGGGAATCCAGACATTTGATCAACACCCCTCCTTTCTAGAGGTGGTCAGAAACCAGCAATGGGGCGTGTGTAGAGTGATGATTGAACAAGGACTGAACACTGATCAATACATGGACGCTATTCCCACACTGATGGAACAGAACCAGTGGATTCTGGTTGGCAAGATGATGGCCTATATAGATGATGATGCAGTCAGACGGCACACCATGCAGTGTGCCTTGCAGAGGAATGAAGGAAGTGTGGTCAGTCAGTGCATCCTGGGCATGACACAAGAGCTGTCCATCCAGGAAAGAGAGGACCTGTTCCACACAGCTGTCATCACTGACACCTTGCAGGCAGTCACACCACTGGTGACAGAGAAGGACGACACAGGTGTGCGGCATCGTGACATTGCTTTACAGCAGGCTGTCAGTCAACAACAGTGGGGCATTGTGGACCTCTGTCTGCATCACCATGCTGACATCAACATGCCTGATGAAAAAAAAAGAGATTCACTAATACAAAGGGCAGCACAGAGGGAAGACTGGGACACAGTGATGGCTTTAGCCAAGAGAGGAGGAGACCCTTCTCCGCTGGACAGTACCGGGATGTCAGTGCTTCATCGGGCCATCAGAGGAGGAGAATGGACGTGTGTGAAATCATTGATCATCTTATGTAGCACCCTTTACCTGTCTGCCACACACAGAGGTGAACAACGCACTGCTCTTGATATGCTGATTGACGCAGGTCGGGAAGACATTATTCAGGATGCATTGTCACGGAAAACATACCAATGGACAGGGGTGAATAGGTGTGGAGAAACTGCTCTCCACGTGATGTGTCTGTGTGGCATGCACAATGACATTTGCCCATTCTTGGTTGAGGGAGTTAATCCTCTATCTGTCACGCACAGGTGTCATTCAGTATTGTCATATGCAGTGTTGTCATATGCACAGCCCACCCAAATGGTGTCAGAGTGCATTTCTCTTGGTTTCAGCACACACCAGCCACACATCACCCAAACCAAGCAAACACAATACGAATGGTTTCTGTCACCTGTGCAACTGTCTGTAATGCGTGGTCTGCCTGGGATAACACGGATGCTGTATGAATCAGGATCCTGTTCCTTCAGGGAACTGTTCCTCGCCCTGCCAAAGCTCCTCACCCTCACCAATGAGCGCAGTATCAGAAAATGTACCCTGTACAAGGAGTTTTTGATGCAAATTGAAAAGATCAACAGACAAAATGAAGCGCCGAAGCGCCTGATCAAGAGAGCAGCTCGATACCTGATAGAGGTATCCACCACACCACGCAGTCTGGAGTCCATGTGCCGCCTGGTGATTTCTCACTCCCTGAAGATCAGTCCTGCCCGGGACAGAGATGTCTCCCAGCTTCCCATCCCCCAACACTTGAAGAATTACGTCTCATTTTCTGATCTCTTGCATGCAGACAGTAGTTCTGACATTGCTGGAGAAAATGATGGTTCTGATAGTGATGGAGAAAATGATGGTTCCGACAGTGATGGAGAAAATGATGGTTCCGACAGTGATGGAGAAAATGATGGTTCCGACAGTGATGGAGAAGAGAACAGTTCTGAGGAAGATGACAGTTATTATTCAACTGATTATGACTACTGGTCCTCGTCTGACGATTGAGAGTATCAGGCGAACAGTAGAGAGTGGACTGCAACACGTTCTGGAGGAACAAGGTTTTATCCATTAAAGACAAGATTTCTCAAGACTTCTCTATTGTTCTCAGCTAAGATATCTATCACACGTTGTAAAGTCAAGGGGTGGAAGAATTTATCGAGATGAAAAAGAGCTTTTATTCACTTTGAAGTAAAAGTGCATCAGTCCACATAACGCTGTTGGAGCTGCGCTGTAAAACCTGAAGCGAAATATGCATCTGGAGCCCACTTGGGTACACTGCACGGATGACTGAATTTTTAGAGCATAAATTCTGGTGATTTTATATATGATATATGGTATTCATTAATGATGTAACTCATTTCATTTTTATTTATTTTTGCTTTTGCAGCAGCTTCCATTGCACAGAAACTATTTCCTCACTTTGTCATCAGGTTTATCTTGTTCTGTGACAGTGACATTGCTTTGACAAGAAATATTTTGTCCACATACTATTGATGTATTATGGGCTGGTTTATGCACTGTTTTGATATCAGTTGTGTCGATGCGACCATCGTGACGCCTGTTGATTTCATTTCATATCAGTTTGTCAAATAGTGACATCTGTTAACCTGGTTTATTGTGAACATTACAGTATTTTCCCATCTTTGTATATGTTCTATTGTTTTATTGTACAGTTGCCTGGTGTCTATTATTGTGTGTGTGTGTGTGTGTGTGTGTGTGTGTGTGTGTGTGTGTGTGTGTGTTTTGCCCCGAGTTGGGCTATGTGTGGTGGACTGCGATTTAAAAATTAAACATGAAATAAAGAAAAGGAAACCCGAAAGTGTTAAATCCACATTTACCCATATGGAAGTATTTTCAAAGATAGGTGCCAAAAGGTCCTGGATTTATCATGTAATATAATCACACACACACACACACACACACACACACACACACACACACACACACACATATATATATATATATATATATATATATATATATATATATATATATATATATATATATATATATATATATATATAATGGAAATCCCATTGATGTTCATGACACTGAGACATAGGATTACATTACTTCCATCATCAAGTACTCATGAGTACGTAACATGCTACTGGCAAAAAGACACTGTTACATTCATTAATATCAGATGCACCTGACATTGCTTTCATGTGAAATATGTCTTTGCACCTTGCACTATCATTCTTGTCTTCTCTTTATTTGAATTTGCATTGTTAGTGGCCATTATTCTGCCGTCTATCTTTCGCAATTGCAGCGCTACTAACATTTTTCATGGCAGGTATGAATTATCATTTCTAGATGTCAAAACAAACTAGGTATTTAACGGGGGACTTCGCTTTCGTTGCATTGTTTTATTGTTATTTGGAAGTTCCATTTTCTAACGCACACTAGGTGTTATATCACACATTTCTGAATGTTTGATCGCGACGTGCTCTGAACCAACTGTACTCTGTCGTTTTATTATAAAGGTGTCCTCAGAAGCATAAACACTTTGCATTGCTTTAGTGTCACCCTTATATGGTATAAATAGTTGTGTTGAATTAACTTTTGTGTAAAATACATCTCTGTGTGTGAAACTTACATATTTTTTTAACAGTGGTGTGCAGTTTTGATGCAAAGTATTTAAATCCTTTTCTGATATTGAGTATATATGTGTGTATAATAGTGATATCAGATGCATTTGTGCATTGTAGATGTCAGGACTTAACTCTTCTTTTGGATGTCGTCGGACTGTTGTGGTGATGTCCTCTTTGTGATGTTGATCAGTGAACATGGACTGTTGTGGTGATGTCCTCTTTGTGAGGTTGATCAGTGAACATGGACTGTTGTGGTGATGTGTTCTTTGTGATGTTGATCAGTGAACATGGTCTGTTGTGGTGATGTGTTCTTTGTGATGTTGATCAGTGAACATGGACTGTTGTGGTGATGTGTTCTTTGTGATGTTGATCAGTGAACATGGACTGTTGTTGTGATGTCCTCTTTGTGAGGTTGATCAGTGAACATGGACTGTTGTGGTGATGTCCTCTTTGTGATGTTGATCAGTGAACATGGACTGTTGTGGTGATGTGTTCTTTGTGAGGTTGATCAGTGAACATGGACTGTTGTGTTGATGTGTTCTTTGTGATGTTGATCAGTGAACATGGACTGTTGTGGTGATGTGTTCTTTGTGATGTTGATCAGTGAACATGGACTGTTGTGGTGATGTGTTCTTTGTGATGTTGATCAGTGAACATGGACTGTTGTGGTGATGTGTTCTTTGTGAGGTTGATCAGTGAACATGGACTGTTGTGGTGATGTTTTCTTTGTGATGTTGATCAGTGAACATGGACTGTTGTGGTGATGTGTTCTTTGTGAGGTTGATCAGTGAACATGGACTGTTGTGGTGATGTGTTCTTTGTGAGGTTGATCAGTGAACATGGACTGTTGTGTTGATGTGTTCTTTGTGAGGTTGATCAGTGAACATGGACTGTTGTGGTGATGTGTTCTTTGTGAGGTTGATCAGTGAACATGGACTGTTGTGGTGATGTGTTCTTTGTGATGTTGATCAGTGAACATGGTCTGTTGTGGTGATGTGTTCTTTGTGAGGTTGATCAGTGAACATGGACTGTTGTGGTGATGTGTTCTTTGTGAGGTTGATCAGTGAACATGGACTGTTGTGTTGATGTGTTCTTTGTGAGGTTGATCAGTGAACATGGACTGTTGTGGTGATGTGTTCTTTGTGAGGTTGATCAGTGAACATGGACTGTTGTGGTGATGTGTTCTTTGTGATGTTGATCAGTGAACATGGACTGTTGTGTTGATGTGTTCTTTGTGATGTTGATCAGTGAACATGGACTGTTGTGTTGATGTGTTCTTTGTGATGTTGATCAGTGAACATGGTCTGTTGTGGTGATGTGTTCTTTGTGATGTTGATCAGTGAACATGGACTGTTGTTGTGATGTGTTCTTTGTGATGTTGATCAGTGAACATGGACTGTTGTGGTGATGTGTTCTTTGTGAGGTTGATCAGTGAACATGGACTGTTGTGGTGATGTGTTCTTTGTGAGGTTGATCAGTGAACATGGACTGTTGTGGTGATGTGTTCTTTGTGATGTTGATCAGTGAACATGGTCTGTTGTGGTGATGTGTTCTTTGTGAGGTTGATCAGTGAACATGGACTGTTGTGGTGATGTGTTCTTTGTGAGGTTGATCAGTGAACATGGACTGTTGTGGTGATGTGTTCTTTGTGAGGTTGATCAGTGAACATGGACTGTTGTGGTGATGTGTTCTTTGTGATGTTGATCAGTGAACATGGACTGTTGTGGTGATGTGTTCTTTGTGATGTTGATCAGTGAACATGGACTGTTGTGGTGATGTGTTCTTTGTGAGGTTGATCAGTGAACATGGACTGTTGTGGTGATGTGTTCTTTGTGATGTTGATCAGTGAACATGGACTGTTGTGGTGATGTGTTCTTTGTGATGTTGATCAGTGAACATGGACTGTTGTGGTGATGTGTTCTTTGTGATGTTGATCAGTGAACATGGACTGTTGTGGTGATGTGTTCTTTGTGATGTTGATCAGTGAACATGGTCTGTTGTGGTGATGTGTTCTTTGTGATGTTGATCAGTGAACATGGTCTGTTGTGGTGATGTGTTCTTTGTGATGTTGATCAGTGAACATGGACTGTTGTGGTGATGTGTTCTTTGTGATGTTGATCAGTGAACATGGACTGTTGTGTTGATGTGTTCTTTGTGATGTTGATCAGTGAACATGGACTGTTGTGGTGATGTGTTCTTTGTGATGTTGATCAGTGAACATGGACTGTTGTGGTGATGTGTTCTTTGTGAGGTTGATCAGTGAACATGGACTGTTGTGGTGATGTGTTCTTTGTGATGTTGATCAGTGAACATGGACTGTTGTGGTGATGTGTTCTTTGTGATGTTGATCAGTGAACATGGTCTGTTGTGGTGATGTGTTCTTTGTGAGGTTGATCAGTGAACATGGACTGTTGTGGTGATGTGTTCTTTGTGATGTTGATCAGTGAACATGGTCTGTTGTGGTGATGTGTTCTTTGTGATGTTGATCAGTGAACATGGTCTGTTGTTGTGATGTGTTCTTTGTGATGTTGATCAGTGAACATGGTCTGTTGTGGTGATGTGTTCTTTGTGATGTTGATCAGTGAACATGGTCTGTTGTGGTGATGTGTTCTTTGTGATGTTGATCAGTGAACATGGACTGTTGTGGTGATGTGTTCTTTGTGATGTTGATCAGTGAACATGGACTGTTGTGGTGATGTGTTCTTTGTGATGTTGATCAGTGAACATGGACTGTTGTGGTGATGTGTTCTTTGTGATGTTGATCAGTGAACATGGACTGTTGTGTTGATCTCCGCTTTGTGATGTTGATAAGTGAACAGCTCTTTGTGAGGTTGATCAGTGAACAGCTCTTTGTGAAGTTGATCAGTGAACATGCACTGTTGTGGTGATGTGCTTTTTGTGAGGTTGATCAGTGAACAGCTCTTTGTGAGGTTGATCAGTGAACAGCTCTTTGTGAAGTTGATCAGTGAACATGCACTGTTGTGGTGATGTGCTTTTTGTGAGGTTGATCAGTGAACAGCTCTTTGTGAGGTTGATCAGTGAACAGCTCTTTGTGAGGTTGATCAGTGAATAGTTCTTTGTGAGGTTGATCAGTGAACAGCTCTTTGTGAGGTTGATCAGTGAACAGCTCTTTGTGAGGTTGATCAGTGAACAGCTCTTTGTGAGGTTGATCAGTGAATAGTTCTTTGTGAGGTTGATCAGTGAACAGCTCTTTGTGAGGTTGATCAGTGAATAGTTCTTTGTGAGGTTGATCAGTGAACAGCTCTTTGTGAGGTTGATCAATGAGCACGGACTGTTGAGGTGATGTGCTCTTTGTGATGTTGGTCAGTGGACGCAAGTGGACGGCACATGAAATTGACTGACTCTTCCCGGATTTCTTGAATTCCTCGGACTGTTGAAGTGTTTTGGTGTTTTGCTGTTTATGACGTTGATGGGTGGACAGGAATGGACAACTCACTCATGAAGTGAACATTACTGAGTATCTGTATTCAAATTACAACTTAGAATGAAATGGAAAAATATCAAGTGACTAATGTGCTACAAATTATCAATTAATCATTTATATTCCTTATAAACATAAACGTTGTTGTGTGAAGTGATACAGGAGTTAAAGGACTGTTAACCTAACCTACTGCAAATTCAACTACAATAAGTCCATCATTCTTTACAGTTTTCATGTCATCATTTATGCTTATTTACTTTTGCTGTATCATTTTGAGTTTTGTACTGTAAAAGAATTAGATACAAACGAATGAGATTGTATTCTAAAAACGGAAGCATATTTGTTCAAATCTTTGGTTTTACTTTTTGAGCCTACAAATTTGAAAAAATATGATTAAATTTGAGTCAGTTCTTCGGAATGATGTTTCTTGCTGTTCATTTTAATTTACAAGAACTGCATGCTAGAATGTTCCGTTTTTGCACTGAACCTGCTATTTTAGTTATAAATTCCAGTAGTGCTTATTCTGAAATTGTGCTGTTTTTTTTATATGTATGTTGTTATAGTTCTCTTTTTTTTTATTGCATGATAAATATCAAGTGCTGTGTTTGGTTGCTTTTCTGTTTCTAATTCAGCTTGATGTATTTTCCTCTTTTTTCCCTTTTTCTTCAACCTCTGTCATACATATGTGTACGTCGGACGAGGCGGTCAACTCAGAGACTGTGTAGTGTGAGGGACAACCCTTTGAATGCACTCTTTTTTTCCCCCCAACCAAACTGATAAAATGTGCTGGGTTGTACCTTAGTTTGACATATTGTTTTAATAAGTTCATGTACATCCTTTCATGAGAGGCTTAACTCTTGATGTGAATAAATCACCCCTACCCATCTCTATTATATTCGTCGTATGAATAACTCCAATATATCATTATCAGAAACAAAAAATGTTGATATATGAATGTGTATACATATAATTTTTCATTGATTTCGTAGGACTGTTGTTGTGATGTTGTGATTTTTCATTGATTACACACATACACACACACACACACACACACACACACACACACACACACACACACACACATATATATATATATATATATATATATATATATATATATATATATATATATATATATATATATATATATATATATATATATATATATATAATTCATTCATGGCCTGGCTTCGCTGACGAAGATCTAGGAAGGGCGTTGTCCACGTCTGATGCAGGCACGCTCATGGCTGACAAGGCCAATGCGGGAAAAGCAGAGTCGGCCACAGCGGTTGCAAGGGAAAGTCTGGTCTGGGTTCGCGGCTGCAGCGTCGTGGTTCTTCCTCCTTCTGCGTTTGTCCTCAAGGCTGGCCCTGCGGTTGTTTTCGAAGGAGGAGACAGCTTGGTGGATGGTGCGTCGCCAGGTCTCTCGATCAGCGGCTACTGCGGACCACTGGCGATGGTCAATGTGACAGGCACCGAGAGCTTTCTTCAAGGAGTCTTTGTATCTCTTCTTGGGTGCTCCTCTGTCACGGTGGCCAGTGGACAGTTCGCCATACAGCGCGATCTTGGGCAGGCGGTGGTCCTCCATCCTGGACACGTGCCCTGCCCAACGTAGCTGGGTCTTTAGCAGCACTGCCTCGATGCTGATAGTCTTTGCCTGCTCCAGGACCTCGACATTTGTGATGTAGTCACTCCAGTGGATGCTGAGGATGGTGCGAAGGCAGCGCTGGTGAAAGCGATCAAGCAGTCGTATGTGGTGCCGGTAGGTGACCCAGGTTTCGGAGCCATACAACAGGGTGGGCAGTACAACAGCTCTGTACACGCTGATCTTTGTGTCTTTCTTCAGGTGTTTGTTGTTCCACACTCTCTTGTACAGCCTGCCGAATGCGCTGTTTGCCTTTGCAAGTCTGTTGTCGATCTCCTTGTCGATCTTGGCGTCAGACGAGATGGTGCAGCCTAGGTAGCTGAACTGGTGGACCGACTTCAGCTCTGTCTCACCGATGTTGATGTGAGGAGCGTGGAATTCTTCCCGTGGGGCAGGCTGGTGGAGAACTTCCGTCTTTTTCAGACTGACTTCTAGGCCGAAGAGCTGCGCAGCCTCTGCGAAGCAGGACGTTATACGCTGCAGGGCCGCTTCTGTATGGGCAACGAGGGCAGCATCGTCGGCAAACAGAAGCTCTCTGATGAGTTGCTCCAGTGTCTTGGTGTGGGCCTGTAGCCGCCTCAGGTTGAATAGGCTGCCATCAGTGCGGTATCTGATGAAGATACCGTCGTCGTCGCCAAGATCTTCAGTGGCCTGTTGCAGCATCATGCTGAAGAAGATCGTGAAGAGGGTCGGCGCGAGGACACAACCTTGTTTCACTCCATTTCCAATTGGGAAGGGCTCCGAAAGGTCGTTGCTGTGTCTGACCTGTCCACGCTGTTCCTCATGTAGTTGGATGACCATGCTGAGGAATTTTGGGGGGCATCCTAGACGTTTCATGATCTCCCACAGACCTTTTCTGCTCACGGTGTCGAAAGCTTTCGTGAGATCGACGAATGTCGCATACAGTCCTTTGTTCTGTTCCCGACATTTATATATATATATATATATATATGAATACACACACACACACACACACACACACACACAGATATATATATATATATATACATATATATATGAATATATATATATACATACACACACACATATATATATATATATGTATACACACACACACACACACACACACACACACACACACACACACACACATATATATATATATATATATATATATATATATATATATATATATCACCCACCATGGTGAAGTGGTTAGCGACAAAAACTGACTGACTGTGAGGATGCGGGTTCAAGACCCAGCAGAGGTGAATGCTGTCAGCCTGTGGCCGGTTTTCACCCAGAGTTGAGAGTGAATCGGGTTCAAGCGGGAAGACTGGGACCACACAGCACAGGATCTTCCACTGGACGTCAGCGTCTGTGAGAGTGTTTGCTCAAATTTCCTGACCAACACTTCAGGTGTCAGTATCTCTCAGGCCTGACTGATTCTGGGATGTGTTCTGAAATAAAATCTCATCAACTTTATCACGTAGTCCCAAACCTAAAATGGTCCTCCATCGCTGAATCGTTATCATCCTCATCCTGATTCCTCATCAACATAGAAAACAAAATTATGTCAGATTCTTGTTGCTTTCATACCGCGCTATCATTTGGACACAGTTTCGATCCCCTCCCATATCCATACATCGGAAAAGTTCCTGTCAAGGCCTTCGGTGTGGGCAGGTTCATGGAAGGTTGTTTTAGGAGAGACGTAGTGGCGGTCTCTACAATGGAGTGGACACTCACTGTCTGGCTATGCGAGTGAGCGATTGTAGTCATCTATCTGTAAGGGACTAAGCAGGTGGTGTCCTTCATATGTTGAATCAGAATGAACATTGCTGGAAACCACAGAATTGACTCGGCAATAGTGTAAGGTCTCCTTTGGTATGTGGCTTCCTGGCCAATTTTTAAGCAAAATTTGGTGTCAGCATTTCTAGAGAAAAAGAATTTACTATGGGGACACACACACACACACACACACACACACACACACACACACACACACACACACACACACACACACACACACACACAACAAACACGCGCGCGGACAACTGGAACAGTTTATAATACAGATTCATGTTGTTCACACACATGATGCAAAAACACCTACACATGTTATAAACACAGTAGTTAGGCAAATTATCATCTTTTGTCAGGAAAGAAAGCGTTTTGTCATTGACTTGTTCTTTGTCAGTTTAGACTTCAAAGAAGAAAGAATTTGTCCAGCTGTAGTTTGTTGTGTCAAATGTGTCGTCGTTTGGTTTAGCTAATCTGTGTATTCTTAAGTAGTAAAGAGGTAGTGTTGGTTACTGATAATATTGTCCTAAGCTCCCAGCCACCCCACACCCCCAACACCCCAACCATCCTTCCCTCTCCACCCCGTCTCCATTGATGTACTAACTATCTTGTGTTGTATTTAGTTTTTGTTGCAAGATATTTCTGTCAGTGAAACTTCGGGTTGCCCTCTCCGGGAAGAAGGCGTCGCATAGCGTCACCCCTTTTTTTCTGCCTGCAATTGTATGTGTTTCACTATTCAAGTGGATTTTTTTTCACAGACTTTTGCAAGCGAAAACTCTTTTGTTTCTGTGAGATCTTTTATGCGCCCTGAAAGCATGCTGCACGCGGGGCTCGGTTCATCGCCTCATCCGAAAGACTAACACCCAGGCCATCAACCGGGGTCTAGTGGAGGGGGCAGTAAAAATTCCTAGGTCGGTGTATGGCACTCGAATATGGGATAGTTGCGTTGACACTGGGCCGAATAAAGTGTACAAAACACTGAATGGTACTTATCAGTTATCTGGTTTTATTTGTTTTGAATGGGAGTGATGTGGTGCCAAACTCTGTCTGGATGTCTGTCTCATTTTTCTCTGATTTGTATTTTCGTACCTCTCTCTCTCTCTCTCTCTCTCTCTCTCTCTCTCTCTCTCTCTCTCTCTCTCTCTCTCTCTCTCTCCAGGAATCAAGAAAGGATAAAGTTCACTTTGTTTTAAAATGTCCCATGTTGACTGACTTACGAATCCAATTATTCCCCCAAAATATGCTTTGTTTCGGTTATGTTTATTGATGGCATCTAATGATAAAACATCATACGTAGTTTTGCTATGTATCTTTATAAAAACACTGCAATTAAGAGAGACATTTATTTCTTAGATTCACTGATAGTTTGTTGTGAAAGACGTAGCATTGTTTATATTACCAATTGCAATGACACATGTAAAACTGTTATTACCCCCTATTCATATGGGGCTATGGCCTAAATTGAATAAACCATCTTGAATCTCTCTCTTCCTTGTTTCAACATACACACATACACACAGACACAACACACACAGACACAACACACACACACACACACACACACACACACACACACACACACACACACACACACACGCACACACACAGACACACACACACACACGCATGTACGCACACGCGCACATACACACCTGTCTGCAAACACACACCTGCTTGCAAACGCATGCGCGCGCACACACAAAACGCACACGCGTGCAGTTTCAGCGGCACAGAGAGGATCTGTGTGTCAGATGAAGACACCAAACGTGCGAGTGAGCAAGAGATTGAGACCAACAGACTCATATATTCATTTCCTTGGGGCCTTAACCTCATAATGAGCAGTAGCAACAACATCGTTTTATAATGAATTCTACAATCAGACATGCACCACAGGTCCTTGAGGATTCGAGATGTGGTGGAGCAACTGCTGTGACATCTTATTGGTCATGGGAGACTTGAATGCACGGGTTGGAGAGGATCGGAATGGCTTTGAGCACGTCCTTTGTCCACAGGGCGACGGCAAGCGGGCACTGAGATTATGGCGACCACGCTATGAACAACATGAAACACTGTTCAAGCACAAACACACACACACAAGATCACCTGGACTTCCAACGACAACAGGACTCAAGGCACGGACTGACCACATCGCAACAGGGCCCAGTTGAAGAACGCCTCATGCACCGTGGAGCAGATGTGTGCAGTAACCACCACCAGCCAGGCTCGAGGTCAAACTGAAGAGAAAGACAAAACAAACATGAGAGACAATCCAGGTGCCATGATTCCACGCTTGCCCCAACACCTCACAGCTGACCAAAGCTGCCACAACAGCCGTCCCACACAGCTCATTGCAACTAATTAGACATTGACATCATCGGCCCCAACACCTCACAGCTGACCAAATCTGCCACAGCAGATGGTCACAGCTCATTGCAATTAACTAAACATTGACATCATCGGCCCCAACACCTCATAGCTGACCAAAGCTGCCACAACAGCCGGTCACAACTCATTACAACTAACTCGACATTGACATCATCAGCCCCAACACCTCATAGCTGACCAAAGCTGCCACAACAGCCAGTCACAGCTCTTCACAACCACCTAAACGGAGACAGCATCGACCCCACCTTCCACAGCAGCCGGTCTCCGCTCCTCACAAGCAAGGGAGCCACACACAGCACCAGCCCCAGTTGATGCGATCACCCAACGTGTAGGAGTGGCTGGCGTAGGCCCCACAGCCCGAAGAGCGGCACAGACAGCAACAGAAAGGGAAGGAAAGAATCACATCCGTCGATTCAAAATGCATACACTGACACCTCGCACAGTCACACATACAGAGAGAGAGAGAGAGAGAGAGAGAGAGAGAATTTTGACTCACTTGTGTAAACAAAGTGAGTCTATCTTTTAACCCGGTGTTCAGTTATCTCTCTCTCTCTCTCTCTCTCTCTCTCTGTGTGTGTGTGTGTGTGTGTGTGTGTGTGTGTGGTAGACTTTAACATTGCCATTTTCTCTGCAAATACTTTGTCAGTTGACACCAAATTTGGCATAAAAATAGGAAAAATTCAGTTCTTTCCAGTCATCTTGTTTGAAACAATATTGCACCTTTCGGATGGGCAAAAAAAACAAATTTTAACTCACTCAGTACGGCCAGTCCTCTCTTCTCCTCTACACAGACCCCTCGGATGTCCAGTGGGTGTCTGAATGACCCAAACTTTAGCTTCCGTCGTCAGAATTGTGGTATTCTTTGTCAACATTCACGTCTTCAGTATAAGAGCCTTCCACTTGCAATATTTTGATGATGGTAACTGGGGTGAAACGCTGTTAACGTCGTCTCTTTCGCCGTTCGTATGGAAAGAGTTAAAAGAAGCTAAATTATATGCAAACTGAATTTACTGGGGGGGGTTTGTTTGTTTTTTTCTCTAAACTTGGCACTTTGGTCTGATATTCTGACACAACAACAAGACCAGTCATTTTTATAATTTGTAGATGTGGGCTTCCTCTGTTCTGCTTCAGTTCATATGGCACAGTGAGTTCAGTCAGATTCGCTTGTTTCGTTGCCTTGGAGTGGAGTATAATGTCAGGTCTCATGCCGCTCTTGCCAAGTGATGATTTCCGGGTGTTTTTTCTTCCCCTCTGGTAGGTCAACTGTGCACTCCCGCCACTGATGAATCCGGTTCGGCACCATCCAGCAGCCCACGTTTCCATGCTTTGGATGTTACAGCTGTTCCTGGCCAGACTTTATTGCCTTCTTCAGAGAGAAACTCTACTCGGTGGAACTTCTGGTGGTGTGGATGCTCCTTGGACAGTGCTCACCACATGTGCAATTTCTTTTAGCACTTGGTTGTGCTTCCATGTGTACCGTCCTTGGCTTAACGCCGCTTTGCATGAGCCGGCTGAGGACATGTTCCACTGTTTGTTTGCCACATGGCAGAGTGGGCACGCAGGGTCATCTGCTTTCCCCCATTTCACCAAGTTTGTGTTCGAGAGAACTTGGAGGTCGTACACAGCTCTGAGGATGAAGCTGATCCCCCGACGAGAGGGTGCATGTTCCACTGTGACATGAGTCAGTCGCTCCAGCTGAGGCTGCTACACACACACACACACACACACACACACACACACACACACACACACACACACACACACACACACACACACACACACACACACACACACACACACTGACAGAGTACTGTGATGTTCTGTGCACAGCTCTACATAGCTTGTTGGAGGAGGACCTTCAGGGGAACTTTGCAGACCACACACACACACACACACACACACACACATACCCATACCCCCCCCCCCTCGCACACACACACACACACACACACACACACACACACACACACACACACACACACACACACACACACACACACACACACACCGTGACACACACACACACACAGACGGAGAAAATGATATATTTAGAGACACAGAGAGAGTGGCAGAGAATGAGGGGGGAAGACAGAGAAACGGAAAATGAGAGAGAGGGGGGAGGGAGAGAGGGGAGGGGGGAGAGAGGGGAGGGGAGAGAGAGAGAGAGAGAAACTGGCAGAGGTAAGAGCCTCGGAGAAAGAATGAGAGAGACCGAGACAGACAGACTCGGAGAGAGAGAGAGGGGGGGGGGTGGAGAGAAAATAAGATAAAAAAAAAAATTATATGGAGACAGAGAGAGTGTGGCAGAGAGGGGGAGACAGAGTAACAGAAAATGAGAGAGAGAGAGAGAGAGAGAGAGACTCGGAGACAGAGACAGAGAGAATGACACACACAAGTCGCCCACATCACACAAGTTGCGCACTGCTGCCGCTCAACTCTGAAAGCGGACGGTTGTAAGAAGAGAACACAAAACACATTCATCATTCTGCAACACATCTTTGATCAAGCAGAAAGCATCATCAGTCACAAAAACTATACATACATCTGTATTTGACTGTTTTTGGATCTTTGTGAGAGGGACTTTCGAGCCGGGGGAGTATCGACACGGGGGAGTATCGGGCTCCCCACGTGCCCTGCTTTTTTTTTTGTTTTTTTTTTTTTTTTTTTTTAATGATATTGGATAAACTTCCGGTAGACCCTTCTCGAGAATCTGGTGGGACTAAAACTCGTTTCGTGCACAAATTCATAGCTGAAGGGTTCGATGGTAGACAGAACCAACTGTGTGGTATTAAAACATTTATAAACATCGACATGTGCAGATGACACGACGCTTCAAACAGTACGAGTATTCAGATTCACAAATCCGGCTGATCAGCATCGACTGCAAGTGCAACAACTGGTGTCATCAACCAACACAGGTACTGTGACAGTGATCGGAAGTGAAAGTAAATCTTATGATAATTTGATTTTTGTTACAGTACTTGTAGTGTTGTGCACGTTGATAAAAAGAACCGTGTATATGTGAGTAAGTGACGGGCGCAATAGTCGAGCGGTTTGGACTTTCAATCTGAAGTTCCCGGGTTCGATTCACGGTAACGGCGCTTGGTGGGTTTGCTCCTTTTTGAGAATAATCAAAGAGAAGATTTATTTTTTGAAATTAGGTATTTATTGCACTCCCTATTTGTGAAGGGTACAAATGTTGATTTTTGTTGGATACCATCTCACACTGGATTCCGTTATAACGACCAAGCAGATAGGGCAGCAAAAAGGGGAGCAAAAAATCATATAGATAGTATAAAAGTATATTGCCCATTGTCATACAAGGAAATAAGCAATATACTAGAAAGAGACTTTTATAGGTGCTTGAATTCAAGTCTAAAACCTCGTCAGTTGACTCTCTCAGACTTTGGTCCGATTCGCAGACCAATTCTGAGCTTAGCTCTCAGACTATTATCAAATTCATTACGGACCAAGTATTGTTCTAATGTCAAGTGTATATGCTTTTATAACCTGACAATTGAGCATATAATTTTTCACTGTAGCTTGATGAAGCCTTTTGTACACGAAAGTGTGTCTTCACAAGTGACTGAGAACGTTGATGTTTTTGACTTTTTGCATTCATTATCAGTTGTTTCGCTTGTCAGTTTAACGACTTCTCTTTTACGAAGTCCTTTAAGTAATTTCCTGTAACTGTATTTAGAGGGTTTTTTTTGTTTGTTTGTTTGTTTGTTTGTTTTGTTTTTCTTTCAAATTTCACCCACATTTTTACCCTCATTTGCCCAGTTTCCCCAAACCCTCCATTCATCCACATCTCCCACCCCTTCTAACCGATAATACTCAGATGTATTCATAAATACTTTTACAAAATGTCTTCAATCACCGATATGTGTGACGGGACATTAAACAAAAAAATTCCTTCCTTGTGGGTTAAGGGTGGAGATTTTTCCGATTCCCCAGGTCAACATATGTGCAGACCTGCTAGTGCCTGAACCCCCTTCGAGTGTATACGCACGCAGAAGATCAAATACGCACGTTAAAGATCCTGTAACCCACGTCAGTGTTCGGTGGGCTATGGAGACATGAAAATACCCAGCATGCATGAACCACGACAGAGTCATCGGCAAGTCGATGTTGGTCGTGTAACGGAAAGAAGAAGAAGTGGTGAAAGTGAAAGTGGACGATGATGCTGGAACTTTGAAATTTAAATCAAATTAATGTGAGGAGGAAAATGGTTGGATGTACTGAACTTAAGTCTCTTTCAGAATGTGTGTTCCTCATGCTATTTTTGCACCTTCCATAGAATTTTGAGTAACTTAAAGGCGAATCATGTGACTTTGGACATTTGAGCAACACTACCTTTGATAAGGTATAAACAGCCAAAAGTAGTTAAAACAATAATCAGCAGTCATGCATACATACTCCATCATTGCTTCTGATAATCATAATGCATAAATTTGCTTTCCTGATGCTTTAAAAATGGAAAGGGTGCGTAGCATATTCATTGAATGGGTCGCAAGGATGTTAAACACACACACGCACACACCCACACACACACACATATATACATACATATATATATATATATATATGATAAAAAGAGTGAAAATCCTGTTCTATTGTAACACTACTTCTTGGCTCAGAAATCTCACTTATTATGTCTTGAAGGTATTCCTGCCTTTGTATGTGTGTGGCAATGGAGATTTTATTAGACTGTACAGCATGAGATTGACAGTGACCCTCTGAAGGTAGTCTGGAACTCTCTAGAATTGTGGTAAAAGAGTCCCTGGGACCCCCAAGATTTTTAACTCATTAAAAGTCCTGCCTGCCATTACGAATGTCTTTAGCAATGACATATATGGCTAAGGAAATCAGCCATAAAACTTTAAAAGATGAGACAAGAGCATGAATAACAACAACCAGTATCAGCAAGGACATTCGCAACAGTAATGACAGCAGGAGCAGAAATGAGAAATAACAACAATAGCCATTATCAATAACAACATTATCAACAGCAATTGTAGCAGCAGCAATGAATAAGATCACCAACCATTACCTACAAAAATGTTATCAACAAGAACAACAACATCAGCAAGTAATAACTGCAGCTATGACAATTGGTTTACTGTCCACAAGTTCTGGTGAATGTGGATTTTTGTTTATATTGATAAAAATTACATTAAAAAATGAATAAATGATCATGATAATAGCTCTGGTTTTTATTTCACTTACAACTCCATGTACCAGATTTTATGTCATGTAATCTTAAGACAGATATTTGTTGTACCAAACCATGGCACTTATTCGGTGTCATAGATAGGTGTGATAGGAATTACTGAAGTCGACGGGCGCAATAGCCGAGTGGTTAAAGCGTTGGACTGTCAATCTGAGGGTCCTGGGTTCGAATCACGGTGACAGCGCCTGGTGGGTAAAGGGTGGTGATTTTTACGATCTCCCAGGTCAACATATGTGCAGACCTGCTAGTGCCTGAACCCCCTTCGTGTGTATATGCAAGCAGAAGATCAAATACGCACGTTAAAGATCCTGTATTTGGTGTCATATACTGTACCATGTCAAATTCCTCCTTTTGGTGTCATATACTGTACCATGTCAAATTCCTCCTATCCATGTCAGCGTTCGGTGGGTTATGGAAACAAGAACATACCCAGCATGCACACCCCCGAAAACAGAGTATGGCTGCCTACATGGCGGGGTAAAAACGGTCATACACGTAAAAGCCCACTCGTGTGCATACGAGTGAACGTGGGAGTTGCAGCCCACGAACGCAGAAGAAGAAGAAGAAGAACTGAAGTGAAGTGAACAGAAGTTACAATGAAGTGAACTCGGGAGAGCCATTTATCTTTTATGGAAGAGTTTGGTTTTTTTTTGGTTTTTTTTAAGAATTCATTTTGAATTTATTTTTTATACTTTTGCTACCCCGTCAGCTGCGTTGTTTCAGTGGCATTACTCCCACGCCGCTAATCCCAAGTCCCCTATTCACAGCCACACCTGCATTTATCTTCCACAGTCTCACTCTGGGTGCTGGCAGTCCACAGGGACGTTCTGTGGATGTGAGGTCACCAGGAGGCCACACACAAGCAGAGTCACGATACTGCTGTCAAGTCACTTTGCTGGTGTTCAGTAGTGCATGTTCTTATTAACTCTCTCCATACGAACGGCGAAAGAGACGACGTTAACAGCGTTTCACCCCAATTACCACCATCAAAATATTGCAAGTGGAAGGCTCTTACACTGAAGAGGTGAATGTTGACAAAGATACCACAATTCTGACGACGGAAGCTAAAGGTTGGGGTCATTCAGACACCCACTGGACATCCGAGGGGTGTGTGTAGAGGAGAAGAGAGGACTGGCCGTACTGAGTGAGTTAAACAAAGGCAGGACACCACCTACTCAGGAGCGATGATTATGGTGTATGTGTTGATGTGCATCAGAAACACACACAAGAGAAATAGGTGCCTATCACGGTATCAAAATATATTTTTCAGTGTATGTGTTTTCTGTATGATTTCAGACATTGTGACCAAATGGCGTGCCCTTACCAAGTGAAGATAGAGATTGATGTGGCTGAAGAAGCAGGAGCACTGTGGATGACACAGGATCAAACCGGTAAGCAGTCCACTGTTGTTTTTTGAAGACTGAAATTGAATCTCTCAAATGAGCTGTAAAATACCATGACTGATGACTGAAAATTTTGGTGTGTCATCAAGTATCATCTTTTGTTACTGGTTAGAGTGTGTGTGTGTGTGTGTGTGTGGATGGGTTGGTGTCTGTCTGTCGGTCTATGTATGGGTGTGTAAGTGTGTGGGTGTCACTCAGTGTGTGTGTGGGTGTCACTGTGTAGTCTTCAATTTAACGTCTTTCCACTTCAAGTGATGTCAGACGGGGGAGGTGGGGGAGGGGGTGGGGGGGGTCAGGGTGGAGGTGGGGGGGGGCGGGGGGGCGGGGTTAATGTCTGTGTGGGTGTTTTTATGCATGTGTGTGAAGAGGGGGTTGTAGATGTGTGAGTGACAGACTGATTGATTGATAAAAGGCACCATGAACTCACAAATTCTCCAGTGTTGGCTGTAAAACATATATGTACCTTTCTACATCACTATTCTTCCTGCATGTCAAAAGTGGGGATCCTTTGTGTGTGTCTGACTTCATCACCAGTGCCCAAAATGAATTGCCATACACACATATAATGTATAATCTTTATAAATCAAGTATGTTGATGTGCACTCACAAGCCATCACTCACACTTCTACATATTTTTTTTCCACCACCCCCCTCCCCGTACACCCACATGCAAGAACCAGTCTGAATGGAGCGTGTGCATTGGTTTGGGTGTGTGGTGCGCAAGGATGAGTGAATGGTCAGCACAACAATTTCCTGTTTTGTTTCTTTTGTGTGTGTTTTTCAAGGTTCGTAGGGTCCTTTCAAGTCCTTTTAAGTCCTTAGGAATTGGATTTTGGTCAAAAGACCTTTGAAGTGCTTTGATTCAGCAAGTTGGTCCTTTTAACTCATCAGGAGGTCCTTTTAATTTTTGAAAGGTACTGTTAAGTCCTGTTTTATGAAGAGAAAGAGACTTGAGAACGAAACTGAAACACCTTCGACACCAAAACCGCAAGTTGCAAAGCGCGTTGAAAGATGCCGACGCGATCGTCTGAAACTCAGTACTTACTGTAGGAGGATACAGCCTATAGGCCTAGGCCCTAACAGTAGTGCGCTTTCTGCTCGGTGGCAGACGCGAAGCGTGGTACAGTGGCTGTGAGTCACGCCTGCTGCTGCTGCTTTGCTTAGGCCTAGCCTACAGTGACGTGAATTGCAAAGACTAAATACGACAGTCAAATGGGATTAGCTGTTCTTCCATTTATGAGAGGTAAGTGTCCGCTGTTCTGCATGTCAAATAGATTGGGGTGTACTGTAAAGTCATATCGGCAAAGGTCCTTTTAAACTGATTTGAGGTCCTTATAAAGTCCTTTAAAGGTCCTTTTTTGGCCTCATGCCCACCACCTGGGAACCCTGGTTTTTTTTCAACATGGGTCTTTTTGTCTTTCTTTGTCTCGTTATTCTGACAAACGACTGGTAACTGTCTGCTGTTTCAGGTTCCACAGATGACAGGACTGAGATCCCTACCACCACCACCACCACCACCACCACACCCTGTGAGACAGACACTCCCAACCCATCCACTGTCATACAGACAGACAGTGATCTGGTTATAAAAACTGAGCCGACTGATGACAGTGTGACGGATGATGCATTTCACCACTTGCAATCAGAAGACAGGAAAGAGGACATCAAATGTGAATCTGCCTCATGTGCTGATTTACCTTTCCCATCAGGTAATCCACCAAACGCAGTCAGTTCCCTACCCGTCAGTCTTTGGAACAAGAGGTTAGAGGTGAACTTCGATGTCCAGACTAAATCTGTCAGAGCAGACATCAGCAGTGATGTCATCAAGACTGAACCAGGCACAACAAACACGAGCATTGATGTCATCAAGACCGAAGACAACAACAGACAAACAGGTGATAACCAGGTGGGTAAAGTTTTTTTTTGGTCTGGGATACTTCAGATTTCTTCAACAAGAATTTGACTGTGCTTTCATATCTGTGAAACTGCATGTTTGGTGCATATCTGTTATGCATGTGTGGGTGTATGTGTGAATGTGTGTCTTCATGTTTTACATTTATTTGCTTATTTATCATCATTGTTGTCTTATTTATTTATTTATTATTATTTTATTATTATTATTATTACTACTACCTTTTTTTATATTATAATTATTATTTATTTATGTATTTATTTATGTAAGCTTATCTATTATTTATTCACCTTTTTTTTCTTTCTTTCTTTCTTTTTCTTTTTTTTTCTCTCAAGTTCTGACTAAGCGCGTTGGGTCACGCTGCTGGTCAGGCATCTGCTTGGCAGATGTGGTGTAGCGTATATGGATTTGTCCGAACGCAGTGACACCTCCTTGAGCTACTGAAACTGAAACTGAAACTCAACAAGAGATACTGTAATGATCATTTCATCCTCCACTCACATTAGCTGTTTTTCTAGGGATGTAGTTGTGTGCTTGCACAGGTATCTGCCAGTTGTTATGTTTCTTTTCCTTGTCAGTTGTACTTTAACTGAGTGCACACAGCTTTTGTAATTAAGAAAATAGACACAGTTTTCAACTTACAGCAAGTGGAAACTTAATACAGTTTTTATTGACACACAATGTTTGAACAAATTGAGTCGATGAAATCACCCAGTCTTGGTTGTCTGTGTGTCCTCTGAGTCACTCTGTACATGTGTCCATGGTAAACTTTAGTATGGGGCATAACTGCAAGTGGTATGCAGACCAAACTAGCTAGGAATGTATGAATATGACTTTTCCAGACATTTCCCTTCATGATGCTGTGTTGGGCTTGGTGGGAGGTGAAAAGTCAAGGTCTTTTGGAAGATGTTATGCTTTACAGTGTCCATTTTTTTTCCCCATTTCAACATTCATATGTTTGATTATGTGGGTATTATGTTGAGGGTCACACCTCTCTTTTTTTTTTTTTTTTTTTTTTATCCCTCAACGAACATGTTACATGATTTATTTATTTTTTAGGTTTGTTAGCGCATTTGTTGTGTTTGTCTTACTGTTGTTAGTAGTTGTCATGATTATTGAATTATCGGTTTTTTCATTTCAGTCCCAAGGAAAGGTTCATTCTTCAGTCACTGCTAAAACAACACCTCAGCTGTCCGCGTGCTTAGCAATCAGAGCTCTTCTGAACAGGTCCGCCAACACTTCTGGGTCACTGCTGTCCCCGAACAGAAGTCACGTGTGTCAGCGTTGTTCTGCTTCCTTTCTGCTGGTCAGCAGTTTGAAAGAACATGTTATCCAAGTCCATGGTGAGAAACTGCATGCTGTGTTACCTGTGTCCTCCACACCTGGTGGTTCTGATGCTGATAGCTGTAGCAACATAGATGTGGGCATTGCACAGAGAAAAACTGACAAAGCTGACAACAGCATTGGCAAGGAAGTTGTGGAGAAAAAGAGCAGGTGGCATGCGTGTGATGTGTGCAGCAAGGCTTTTTCTAAGGCTGGTGACATGAGGAGACACAAGTTGATTCATACTGGTGATAAATCATTTGTGTGTGATGTGTGTGATAAGGCGTTTATTCGGGCTGGTGACTTGAGGAGACACAAGTTGATTCATACTGGTGATAAATCATTTGTGTGTGATGTGTGTGATAAGGCGTTTATTCGGGCTGGTGACTTGAGGAGACACAAGTTGATTCATACTGGTGATAAATCATTTGTGTGTGATGTGTGCAGCAAGGCTTTTACTCAAGCTAGTCACTTGAAGGAGCACAAGTCGATTCATACCGGTCAAAAACCATTTGTGTGTGATGTGTGCAGTAAGGCTTTTGCTTGGGGTCATCAGTTGAAGACACACAAGTTGATTCATACTGGTCTGAAGCCATTTTCGTGCGATGTGTGCACAAAGGCTTTTGCTCATGCTGGTAGCCTAAAGAAACACAAGCTGATTCATTCCAGTCAAAACCCATTTGTGTGTGATGTGTGCAGTAAGGCTTTTATTCGGGCTGGTCACTTGAATGAACACAAACTGATTCACACTGGTCATAAACCATTTGTGTGTGATGTGTGCAGCAAGGCTTTTACTCAAGCAAGTCACTTGAAGGAACACAAGTTGATTCATACCGGTGAAAAACCATTTGTGTGTGATATATGCAGTAAAACGTTTGCTTGGGCTGCTAGCTTGAGGATACACAAAATGAATCATAGTGGTCAAAAACCATTTGTGTGTGATGTCTGCTGTAAGGCTTTTACTCAGACTTGTGAATTGAAGACACACAAGTTGATCCATACTGGTCATAAACCGTTTGTGTGTAATGTGTGCAGTAAGGCTTTTACTCAGGCTGGTCACTTGAAGAGACACAAGTTGATTCATACCGGTCTTAAACCGTTTGTGTGTGATGCGTGCAGTAAGGCTTTTTCTTGTGCTGATCACCTGAAGAGACACAAGTTGATTCATACCAGTCATAAAGCATTTGTGTGTGATGTATGCAGTAAAGCTTTTACTCAGGCTGGTAGATTGAAGAAACACAAGTTGATTCATACAGGTCACAAACCATTTGTTTGTGACTTGTGCAGTGAGGCTTTTACTTGGGCAGCTAGCTTGAAGATACACAAGTTGAATCATAGTGGTCATAAACCATTTGTGTGTGATGTCTGCAGTAAGGCTTTTACACAGGCTTGTGACTTGAAGAGACACAAGTTGATTCATACTGTTCATAAATCCTTTGTATGTAATGTATGCAATGAGGCTTTTACTCAGGCTGGTTACTTGAAGAGACACAAGTTGATTCATTCTGGTCATACAGCATTTGTGTGTGATGTGTGCAGTAAGGCTTTTACTTGTGCTGGTCACTTGAAGAGACACAAGTTGATTCACACCGGCCATAAAGCATTTGTGTGTGATGTTTGCAGTAAAGCTTTTATGCGGGTGGGTGACTTGAACAGACACAGGAGAATCCACACAGGAGAGAAACCTCACATCTGTCCACACTGCCCTGCAGCTTTCACCAAGTCAATTTCTTTGAAGAAACACACACAGAAATCACACCAGTGAAATTGTACACAGTGCAGCCTGCCCTCGGTGCTCCAGCTGCAAATCTTGTCAATGCCATTGATCATCTTCACTGTTTTCAGGTGTGCTCTGTGTCAAAATGACACACAGAATAGCATCAGCTTCATTTTCAACATTCAGAAGTGTAAAAGACCAGTGACTCTTGTTGATGTTTTCCTCCCAAAAATTTAAACGTTATGTCATAACCAAGTTTATGTTATTTGTTCTGTCGCAAAAAAAAAAAGTGAGACATAGAATGGTTGATAAGAATTCTGAACTGATTTGTATTTGTATTTCTTTTTATCACAACAGATTTCTCTGTGTGAAATTAGGGCTGCTCTCCCCAGGGAGAGCGTGTTGCTACACTACAGTGCCATCCGTTTTTACGTATTTTTTCCTGCGTGCAGTTTTATTTGTTTTTCCTATCGAAGTGGATTTTTTCTACAGAATTTTGCCAGGAACAACCGTTTTGTTGCCGTGGGTTCTTTTCCGTGCGCTAAGTGCATGCTGCACACAGGACCTTGGTTTATCGTCTCATCCGAATGACAAGTGTCCAGACCACCACTCAATGTGTAGTGGAGGGGGAGAAAATATCGGAGGCTGAGCCGTGATTCGAACCAGCGCGCTCAGATACTCTCGCTTCCTAGGCGGACGCGTTACCTCTAGGCCATCACTCCACATGCAGATTTTGCAGACTAGTTTCTCTCAGAAATAAAATTTACCTTCATTAAGGATGGTCATTAAGAAATAGCAGTAAGTGTAAGGGCAGACATTGAAATTTCAAGATCAACTTGTCTTTTGACTCAGTGTCACCGTTAAATCAGTTTTTTCACACTCTGTCTCTCGTGAAATGTTTGCAGATGACACTCGGCGAGACCCTTCCACTTCTCTTTCAAACTATCGCCATCTTCTCCAGTTTATTTATACAGGATTGTGACTTTGGATTGAAAGTCACGGATGTCAAGAAAGTGACGCACAGTCAGACAGAAGCACAAGGACCCTCCATCCATGTGTAGACTCTTCTCTTCTCTCCCCCCCCCCCAACCCCCACACCCTCAGCCCTTCTCAAACACTGCTGTCTCCTTTTCTGATCTCCTGCCTGTCCCTGGGATCCAAATCTGTCAGTGCATCACCATGGCACAAAAGACTTGCCAGGCTGCATACCTTCAGCTTGGAAATTAGACACGCATCAGCTCGTTGTGCAAACACCTCACTTTAGAAGCTCTCAAAACATTAGTTTGTGCATGTATTTTACCACGGTTAGGCTATTGTTGTTCCTTTTTTGCTGGCTGTCCATGGGAGCACATCAAACCTCTGCAACAAATTCAAAATTCTGCCACCAAACCCCTTTTTTTTTTCTTTTACTCAATCGCATTGTTCTGTGTACTCGTACACGGAGCTCGACCTTAGCGTCGAAACTGCTCCGCTGAGAATCTAGTGATTTTGACTGAGACCAAAACACTTTAAAGGGAAGTTACATATGTTTGCAAATGACAGTATGGTGTTTCTTAATGGATTTCCCTCTCTTGGCCATGTTCAACACTCACTGTTTGTGAGAGAGAGTTTGTTTTAACCCTTTGAGCCCTGACCACCGCTTTACCGGTGGTGGGGAGGGGTGGCATAATGCCTGGCCACCGGTTGAGCGGTGCGTAAACACTTGTGTCATGTTTTGCTATTGGTTGACTTATATTGAAGAGCCAATCAGAAAAACCGTAATATTCTGACGTCAGCGAACATAGTACCAACATGGCCGCGCCTTTTCACTGTGTTTTGTGCGTGTGCTTTGGATAAAAAAGATCGATTTCAATATAAGTCAACCAATAGCAAAACACGACACAAGTGTTTACGCACCGCTCAACCGGTGGCTAGGCATTTTGTCATTTTTCTCTACCACCGGTAAAGCAGTGGTCAGGGCACTCTTTTTATATCTGCTGTGACATATTAAATACCAATTATTTGCAAATTTTGGCTCAGGAGCTCAGGCAGAATGGTTAAAATTGCTCAGGAACTCAGGGCTCAAAGGGTTAAAACATATATGTATATAAACATTCCTTATGATGCAGTCTGTATAATTCAGGCACTCCATTCCATATTGATCTGTATTTTATGGATCTATGTATCTACTTCACCCATGTGTGTGTGTGTGTGTGTGTGAGGTTGTGTGTGTGTGTGATTGTGTGTGTGTGTGTTCTTGTGTACTTTGTATCTGACTGACATGTTATTGGAAAGCGCTTTGAGGGGTTTGAAAACAATGTATGAAATATATGTAGAAAAATGTTTTAAATTTAAAAAAAAAAAATTTTTCTTGAAGTATAATTTTCATTATTTTCGGAAGAATGTGATACAGCTGTCAGGAATGAGAGCAGTGGCAGTGCTGTGGTCTTGTTTGAATGATGTTTTGTGAGGAGTACAGGAATTCATTACTTTTAAGGAGTTAGCTAAAAGCGGTATTTGATGCATGTGTGCGTGTGTATACATGTGTTTCTGTGTGTGAAGGGGGATTCATGTCATGGATATTACATGTTTTTGAGCAACACCTGACGGGCGCAATAGCCGAATGGTTAAAGCGTTGGACTTTCAATCTGAGGGTCCCGGGTTCGAATTTCGGTGACGGCACCTGGTGGGTAAAGGGTGGAGATTTTTCCGATCTCCCAGGTCAACATGTGTGCAGACCTGCTAGTGCCTGAACCCCCTTCGTGTGTACACGCAAGCAAAAGATCAAATACGCACGTTAAAGATCCTGTAATCCATGTCGGCGTTCGGTGTGTTATGGAAACAAGAACGTACCCAGCATGCACACCCCCGAAAGCAGAGTATGGCTGCCTACATGGCGGGGTGAAAACGGTCATACATGTAAAAGCCCACTCGTGTACATACGAGTGAACGTGGGAGTTGCAGCCCACGAACGCAGAAGAAGAAGAGTAACACGTAGAGTAAAAGAATGCTGTGAATGGATGATGACCTGCAAGCAGTCTAAATGTGAAAGCATTGAAGAGAAACTTTTTTTTTTTTTTTTTTTGTTTCACTTTATTCATTTCTTTCCTTTTTTTTTCTTTTTTTTCCAGTGGTTTTTTTTGTTTTTGTTTTTGTTTTTTTTGTTTTTTTTCCCAACAATTTTTTAATTCCCCATCATTCACCCATCCATTCCACAAATCTTACATTCATTCATCAACATCTTTCTGCTGTGGTCGTTATACAGGGTTACCTGCAAATGGACAGGAAAAGAGAAATGAAAAGTGTCATGGAAACATGCAACAATGTTGGCAATGACATGATGTAAAATGCATAGAGCTTTAAGAATATGCGCTGTAGTGAAACATCTTAATAAATACATAAACAAATAAGTAAATAAATAAACATATCTTGAGACAATATGGATAAATTATGTGACATTTCTTTCTTTTGCGATAAATGACCCAGTGACTGCCATGGACCATGTGTGCTTAAATTTAGCACAAGCTGTTTGCTTTCTGGTGGTTTTTTTGTGTGTTTTTTTTTGTGTTTTTTTTTTTCATCTCGAGCAGGATGGCCGAGTGGTTAAAGCATTGGACATTCAATCTGAGGGTCATAGCTTCGAATCTCAGTGACAGTGCCTGGTGGGTAAAGGGTGGAGATTTTTCTCATCTCCCAGTTCAACCTATGTGCAGACCTGCTTGTGCCTGAACCCCCTTCATGTGTTTGCGCAAGCAGAAGATCAGATACACACGTTAAAGATCCTGTGATCCATGTCAGTGTTCAGTGGGTTATGGAAACAGGAACATACCCAGTATGCACACCCCCGAAAACAGAGTATGGCTACCTACATGGCGGAGTAAAATGGTCATAGACGTAAAAGCCCACCCGTGTACATACAAGTGAACATGGGAGTTGCAGCCCACGAACAAAGAAGAAGCCAGAGAATTTCAGTACAGTTTCCCACCTTTGTCAAGTTTGTGTTTCTACTGTTGGCTGTTTTATTGAGGGATCTTGTTATCAATGTATTTTGTATAAAGTGTGGGTTGGAAAGGGGCAGTACTGTACTAAGACTGATTTTTTTTATTTTTTAATCATGACTTTTATTTGTGATTAATACTGACACTTGTTTTACTGCGTTGTTGTTAGCTGTTGTTTTAATCATCATTACTATTGTTATGGTTGTTTGGTCTGTTTATGTTGTGATGGTATTGTTATTCTTGTTATTGATATTGCATTATTGTGTTTCTCTCCATGAGTTTCAGACAGGGATGAATGCACTCAGTTCTGCAGTGGTCTTGCTATTGTGTTTTGCAGTTGTCTTGTGTTGAAAATACATATGTGCATTCACTTGTGTGTGTGTGTGTGTGTGTGTGTGTGTGTGTGTGTGTGTGTGTGTGTGCACAGTACCAGAGGGAAAACATTGTGGTCAGACAGAATCTTAAGTCACCATCATTACAGTACGAGAGGGAAAACATTGTGGTCTGACAGAATCTTAAGTCACCATCACCACAGTACAGAGAGAAAACATTGTGGTCAGACAGAATCTTATGTCACCATCACCACACTACCAGAGGGAAAACATTGTGGTCTGACAGAATCTTAAGTCACCATCATCACAGTACCAGAGGGAAAACATTGTGGTCAGGCAGAATCCTTCAAGTCACCATCACCACTGTACAGAGAGAAAACAATGTGGTCTGACAGAATCTTAAGTCACCATCACCACACTACCAGATGGAAAACATTGTGGTCAGACAGAATCTTAACTCACTCAGTACGGCCAGTCCTCTCTTCTCCTCTACACAGACCTCTCGGATGTCCAGTGGGTGTCTGAATGACCCAACCTTTGGCTTCCGTCGTCAGAATTGTGGTATTCTTTGTCAACATTCACGTCTTCAGTATAAGAGCCTTCCGTTTGCAATATTTTGATGATGGTAATTGGGGTGAAATGCTGTTAAGTCACCACCGCAACAATACCGCGGGGAGGGGGCGTGGGGGGGAAACAATGTGGTCAGACAGAATCTTAAGTCACAATCACCACAGTACAGAGGGAAAACATTGTGGTCAGACAGAATCTTCAGTCACCATCACCACACTACCAGAGGGAAAACATTGTGGTCAGACAGAATCTTAAGTCACCATCATCACAGTACAGAGGGAAAACATTGGTCAGACAGAATCTTAAGTCACCATCACCACAGTACCAGAGGGAAAACATTGTGGTCAGACAGAATCTTAAGTCACCATCACCACAGTACAGAGGGAAAACATTGTGGTCAGACAGAATCTTAAGTCACCATCACCACACTACCAGAGGGAAAACATTGTGGTCAGACAGAATCTTAAGTCACCATCACCACTGTACAGAGAGAAAACATTGTGGTCAGACAGAATCTTAAGTCACCATCACCACACTACCAGAGGGAAAACATTGTGGTCAGACAGAATCTTAAGTCACCATCACCACACTACCAGAGGGAAAACATTGTGGTCAGACAGAATCTTAAGTCACCATCACCACAGTACAGAGGGAAAACATTGTGGTCAGACAGAATCTTAAGTCACCATCACCACACTACCAGAGGGAAAACATTGTGGTCAGACAGAATCTTAAGTCACCATCACCACAGTACCAGAGGGAAAACATCGTGGTCAGACAGAATCTTAACTCACTCAGTACGGCCAGTCCTCTCTTCTCCTCTACACAGACCTCTCGGATGTCCAGTGGGTGTCTGAATGACCCAACCTTTGGCTTCCGTCGTCAGAATTGTGGTATTCTTTGTCAACATTCACGTCTTCAGTATAAGAGCCTTCCGTTTGCAATATTTTGATGATGGTAATTGGGGTGAAATGCTGTTAAGTCACCACCACAACAATACCGCGGGGAGGGGGGGTGGGGGGGAAACAATGTGGTCAGACAGAATCTTAAGTCACCCTCACCACACTACCAGAGGGAAAACATTGTGGTCAGACAGAATCTTAAGTCACCATCACCACACTACCAGAGGGAAAACATTGTGGTCAGACAGAATCTTAAGTCACCATCACCACAGTACAGAGGGAAAACATTGTGGTCAGACAGAATCTTAAGTCACCATCACCACAGTACAGAGGGAAAACATTGTGGTCAGACAGAATCTTAAGTCACCATCACCACAGTACAGAGGGAAAACATTGTGGCCAGACAGAATCTTAAGTCACCATCACCACACTACCAGAGGGAAAACATTGTGGTCAGACAGAATCTTAAGTCACCATCACCACAGTACAGAGGGAAAACATTGTGGCCAGACAGAATCTTAAGTCACCATCATCACAGTACCAGAGGGAAAACATTGTGGTCAGACAGAATCTTTAGTCACCATCACCACACTACCAGAGGGAAAACATTGTGGTCAGACAGAATCTTAAGTCACCATCACCACACTACCAGAGGGAAAACATTGTGGTCAGACAGAATCTGAAGTCACCATCACCACACTAGCAGAGGGAAAACATTGTGGTCAGACAGAATCTTAAGTCACCATCACCACACTACCAGAGGGAAAACATTGTGGTCAGACAGAATCTTAAGTCACCATCACCACACTACCAGAGGGAAAACATTGTGGTCAGACAGAATCTTAAGTCACCATCACCACAGTACCAGAGGGAAAACATTGTGGTCGGACAGAATCTTAAGTCACCATCACCACACTACCAGAGGGAAAACATTGTGGTCAGACAGAATCTTAAGTCACCATCACCACACTACCAGAGGGAAAACATTGTGGTCAGACAGAATCTTGAGTCACCATCACCACACTACCAGAGGGAAAACACTGTGGTCAGACAGAATCTTAAGTCACCATCACCACACTACCAGAGGGAAAACATTGTGGTCAGACAGAATCTTAAGTCACCATCACCACAGTACAGAGAGAAAACAATGTGGTCAGACAGAATCTTAAGTCACCATCATCACACTACCAGAGGGAAAACATTGTGGTCAGACAGAATCTTAAGTCACCATCACCACAGTACAGAGAGAAAACAATGTGGTCAGACAGAATCTTAAGTCACCATCATCACAGTACCAGAGGGAAAACATTGTGGTCAGACAGAATCTTAAGTCACCATCACCACACTACCAGAGGGAAAACATTGTGGTCAGACAGAATCTTAAGTCACCATCACCACAGTACAGAGAGAAAACAATGTGGTCAGACAGAATCTTAAGTCACCATCATCACAGTACCAGAGGGAAAACATTGTGGTCAGACAGAATCTTAAGTCACCATCACCACAGTACAGAGAGAAAACAATGTGGTCAGACAGAATCTTAAGTCACCATCACCACAGTACCAGAGGGAAAACATCGTGGTCAGACAGAATCTTAAGTCACCATCACCACAGTACCAGAGGGAAAACATTGTGGTCAGACAGAATCTTAAGTCAGCAGTCACCATCACAACAGTACCAGAGGGAAAACATTGTGGTCAGGCAGAATCCTTCAAGTCACCATCACCACAGTACCAGAGGGAAAACATTGTGGTCAGACAGAATCCTTCAAGTCACCATCACCACAGTACCAGAGGGAAAACATTGTGGTCAGGCAGAATCCTTCAAGTCACCATCACCACAGTACCAGAGGGAAAACATTGTGGTCAGACAGAATCCTTCAAGTCACCATCACCACAGTACCAGAGGGAAAACATTGTGGTCAGGCAGAATCCTTCAAGTCACCATCACCACACTACCAGAGGGAAAACATTGTGGTCAGACAGAATCTTAAGTCACCATCACCACAGTACCAGAGGGAAAACATTGTGGTCAGACAGAATCTTGAGTCAACATCACAACAATACCGCGGAGGGGGGGGGGGGGGAGAGAAACAATGTGGTCAACCAGAATCCTTCAAGTCACCATCACCACTGTACAGATGTGTCAGTGCTGACTGGATTGTGAGAAATGGAGACTGGACAATATCTGATAAGTTTCAGTTTTCTGTTTGAAAGAAGTGTCAGAGCGTGCGGACAGATCCATATATGCTACACCACATATGCTTAAAAACAAACAAAAAACACAGATGTCTGATTTTTTGTTTAAACTGAATAACTCTGAATTTTGAAAATGTTACTGTTAGATATATATATATATATATATATATATATATATATACATATATATATATATATATATATATATATATATATATATAGAGAGAGAGAGAGAGAAGGGGGGGGAGAGTGTGTGAGATGGAGACAGAGAGATACCCGAGAGAGCACACATGCATGTGTGCACTCGCGTGTAGTATATTTGCTACTGATGAGAGAGAGAGAGAGAGAAGGGGGTGGAGAGTGTGTGAGATGGAGACAGAGAGATACCCGAGAGAGCACACATGCATGTGTGCGCTCGCGTGTAGTATATTTGCTACTGATGAGAGAGAGAGAGAGAGAGAGGAAAAATGATAACCAGAAAGATGTCTGTGGAAAACTCCAGTTTGTTGTGCAAACATACGTAATACTTGGGAGTGTTCAGAATCGTCCATGCTTTTCATCATAATAATTCTATTCTCCTTTTATCTATTCATTTTTTAATAAAGAGAGATGGAGAGAGAGAGAGAGAAGAGTGGAGGGGATGGAGGAAAAAAAAAGTAAAAGGATGAAACACTTCTGTCGACAAGATAGACGAGGCCCCGCCCACGGACGTATAAAAAGTCTGTGGGCCCCGCCCCCAAATTACCCCCTCCCAAAACGGTGTCGTAAAGCCGGCGACAAAAATTAAAACCATGGATTTCTTACTATTTCACTAAACATCTATCGTCTATTAGATAAACAGATATAAATTTTACGTTATTATCTTTGTTCGTAAGAGGTAAGACGACACCATTTATTATTTTTCGGATCGCTTTGTGACAAACACACGTCAAAAGCAAAATGGCGGATCTTGAGACAGACGACACTAGTTGGTGAGTGTTAAAAGGATCCATCGATTTTTATACACCGGAATTCTGTTTGTCACCACTCACAGGAGGGCTGATATCAAGTACATAATTGAATGGTGTTATAGCTTTTTTAAAGTGAACTTAAAATGGGTAGCAATGGTTACTATAAGTGTGACAATGCATTGAGATTCAGCAAGAGAATGTTGATCAGGATCATATGATGACATACTCAGATACTTACGCATTCGTCACATTCGCATTTTTTATTTCATTTTATCAGTTGGATACAGGGTCACAGTTGGTCTGCTCAAGGTTAAGGGCAAGATCCCCCTCCTCTGCCCCTCGCCCGAACGTCTTTGACTTTGAGTGAACAAATTATAACCAACGATAGGAACATTGGTTGCTATCGGTCCATATTATTTATTGTATGGTAATGCACTGTTGAAACTCTGTTGCACATTGTTTTCATATTAAGAGAAACAGAAACAGATTATCCTCTCAGTATCTTGTTCTTGGTCATTCCTCAGAAAGAGGGGAGATGAAAGGAAATGTATCTTCCCGACACATAACAGTTAAACTGCACACACACACACACACACACACACACACACACACACACACACACACACACACACTCACTGACACTAACACTAACACTTACACTGAGGTTGAAATCAGACTAAATGCCCAATTTAGAACTGCACATATGTATTAACTGAAATTTATGGGTTAATAATTTTAAATTAGGCTTTTCTGAAAGTAGAGGATCTCCATTTCAAAAGATGGCTTGAGACTGAAATTTGTTTTGTGAGTCTGAAGACAAGAGAAGAAAAAAGTGTTACTATTGCTGTCCTTAGTCAGTATCTTAAGACTTTTAAAATTCAGCCAAATTTAATATTGTAATTTGTATCTTGGTATCTGATGCAAGTTTCCCCACATTCCCATACATAATCAACATGTGTTTCATCAGTTCAACTTCATGTGATATTCATTTAATAAAATGTATGCTATACAGATAAACTTGTTTCCAGAAAGATAAACCTGTACAGAATGTTCATTTGGCTAGTACACAGTAGTAGCGTAACTAAAGGGGGGAAAAAAGTCTCAAAGAGAAGGCCAAAAGTTTGCATTGGCAGTAAATACAGATGGTTTCTTCAGTTACTTTAATGATTTTTTTGTTTGTTGTTTTTCTCATTTGTTTTTTGAAAAAAACATGATTACTATTATTGTATTCATAATGTCGATGAAGAAAAGAGGTCTTCACCAGACGCTCGGGGACACTTGTTCAAAATTACTGACTTTATCAAGTTATGCGCATTCTTTAATTATTTAGTTTCTTTATTGACAATCCCTTGAGTGCAGTGATTGCTGAGATATATTGTGATATTTTAAGACCAAATCAATAAGTAACGACACAACTGTTTTACTTTATTATGATGTTGAATGAGACACTTGGCATACCTGTTTTGGCTACTAAGACAAAAACAAAAGAGTAAAAAGTAAATGGCGTAGAAGCCAGTGGCATACTTCTGCCACCATGTTATCCCCACTACTACTACTTATGATTAGGCAGAGGGAATTCCAATTTTCCATTCATACATACACAAATTACAAGTTACAAGATAATCGCTGTGCCACTTTTGCGGGTTAATTTGCAAAACTGTATGATTTATTTTGGCAGGGATTGTTTTTTTTTTTCTCTCTTGTATTTGCTGATTTATTAATTCACTCTGTTTACTAATTGCAGTACTTATCCTCAGTATACTTGGATATCATGATGTCTGCGTCTCCCATTATTTTCTATCATGTTTCATTTATTATGTACCCCGTTCTTTTCCTTTATGATCTTTCTTTTTTTTTTTTTTTTTTTTTTTCTAAAAGGGAAATCAGACATTTTCGTCACCAGGGATGACTGGACAGCACTGAGTCCATCCTTATTTTGTTGTGTCTGTAGTGTTTCCTGTATTTGGTTGTGTCCATTCTTGTCTGTTAATGATTCTGTGCTGACTGTTTGCTGTGGAATGTGTGTGTGTGTTTTGTTCTGTGGGTTTTCTTCTCTTGTTTTCTGTCATTGTCTGTTGTACTTGGGGGTTTGTTGCCTATCTTCTGACTTCGTCTTCAGATCTGCAGCTTGTTTCTTGCCGTCTTGGGCTTATTCTTCCATCCTGCTGATACATTTCATCATCTTCCTCTGGTTCTTCCATCGGTTGTTGCGGAGTGTCCTCATTTCAAGTCATATTGCATTCTTCCATCCATCTCTTCTTCTTTATAATTGTGTATATATCATATGTATAATCAAAATTGGAAACATAATATATATATATATATATATATGTGTGTGTGTGTGTGTGTGTGTGTGTATAAATTGCCATTACCACAGACTGAGTTTCACAATAAAAAAGGCAAAACTTTTCAGTGTTCCGTTTTACTCTTCTTTCTTTTTTTTTCGCAAACAACCCATTGTTTAATGTACAATTATTAGAAGTAGTGCAAACCACTGACAAAATGGGATATGACAGGTATGGCAGTGAGTATGACTGAATGAGTGTTATCACTGTCAGTAATGACTAAGTGTCATGTCTTCTTTCTTGACCCACATTACCTTGTTATTCTTCCTGGTTCTGATCCACATCCTTGTTGGGATGTGTACTGCTTGACAAAAGCAGATAACATATTGTCTTTATCAGGTCTTGGTGACCTGGTTGAAACAACCTTTCTTTCTTTTTCTATTTTTTACTTAGATTTTTACTTAAGAAATTTGATAAAAGTTGAGGAAAAAAGCCAAAAACGCTATCAGTTTTATGCCACGGCTGTACATATCTGAACACATCTCCCTTGTTTCTAGACATGTACTTTAAGAGATAGTACATTACAGCAGTTGTATCTGATTGCAGTTACCATCTACAGTAGAGTTTTTTAAAAGACCTAAGTTATCAGTGATGAGTGAGGACATTGAGCTGATACTGGCGTTAATGGCACATCATTACTTTGGACTGTGGCAGTTCCAGTTCAATTAAAAGCAAAAATCCAATCTGGATGGAATGTAGTCTAGATGGGTTTTGTTTTTGTTTTTTTGTTTTTTTTGGGGGGGTTGTTTTTGTTTAAAGAAAAATGAAAGGTAATAGGAAGTTTGCCCATTCAGTGCAAGAGGATTTTGCACTAAAAAAGGAAGTGATCTCCTCTTGCCAGGGAATTTTGAGGATTTGGTAATATAAGTTTATAAAAAAAAATATATAAAATTACCACACAGGGAATTTTGAGGATTTGGGAACATGAGTTTATAGAAATTTTAACACAGAAACTGAGAAAGAAAGTGAACATTTTTGTGAAGGAAAATGAATGTGGATTCTGAATCTAGGCTTCCCCTCCGATTATTTGGATTGTATGACTCTGTTCTGATCAATAGCACACCTGTTTCACTTTCTCCCTCTGTTCGCAGTCTTGGTGTAATCCTGGACCAGTCTCTTTCCTTCCAACAGCACATTTCGAATATCTGTAAAGTTGCCTATTTGGAACTGCGTAGAATCAGCTCTATCCGCCACTATCTCTCAACTGATGCAACCAAGACACTTGTATGCTCTCTGGTTCTCTCAAGATTGTATTACTGCAACTCTCTTTTGGCCGGCCTTCCCAAATACCTGTTAGACAGACTCCAACGAAATCAGAATAACGCTGCCAGACTCATTTGCAGAGCTTCTAAATTTGACCATGTTTCTCCTCTCCTTCAGTCTCTCCACTGGTTGCCTGTTTCTGATCGAATAGACTATAAGCTATCCACTCTGACCTTTTCCGCAGTCAACGGATCTGGCCCAAAGTATCTTTCTGAACTCATCCATATCTATACCCCGTCTCGCCAGCTCCGTTCTTCTGATACTCGACTTCTCAGGATACCTCATGTCAGAAGTAAGACCTATGGACACAGATCGTCTTCTTTTCAATCGCCAAAGACGTGGAACAAGCTCCCTGATAACCTCCGTCATTCTGATTCCCTCGCATCTTTTAAATCTCGTCTCAAAACTCACCTTTTCCCTCAGCAATAAGTTCACTTGTGGCAGGTCCACAACTACATGCATGTATATGAATGTGTATCGTGTGTGCGTGTGTTTATGTAAGTTTGTGCCTGCCTGTGTGTGCGTATGTGTTAGGGTAGCTGTTAGATACACATGCATGTTAATATGTATGTATGCAGTGTGTGTGTGTGTGGGTGCGTGCGTGCGTGCGTGCGTGTGTGTGTGTGTGTGTGTGTGTGTGTGTGTGTGGTCACATTTTGGTGTGTGTATGTAACATAGATATAATGTTTTATGTTATCAAAAGCGTTTTTGTAAAGCACCTAGAGCAGATTTCTGGATAGTGTGCTATATAAGTATCCATTATTATTATGTAACTATGGAGTCATGTTATCCAAAAAGAATACAAATAAAATACAGCTAGAAGTAGCATGCTTGTTTTCAGTTATACCTGTAAAAGAAAATTAAACAGGTTGTAAGTTTATGATAACAAATCACAACTCTTGTAGATCTATATGTAAGTGAATAACTGTTCCAACAATGACAAACTTAGGTTCACTCAACATAAGAACGTTGATGTTTTTGACTTTTTAACTGAGAACGTTGATGTTTTTGACTTTTTGCATTCATTATCAGTTGTTTCGCTTGTCAGTTTAACGACTTCTCTTTTACGAAGTCCTTTAAGTAATTTCCTGTAACTGTATTTAGAGGGGTTTTTTTTTGTTTGTTTGTTTTGTTTTTCTTCCAAATTTCACCCACATTTTTACCCTCATTTGCCCAGTTTCCCCCAACCCTCCATTCATCCACATCTCCCACCCCTTCTAACCGATAATACTCAGATGTATTCATAAATACTTTAACAAAATGTCTTCAATCACCGATATGTGTGACAGGACATTAAACAAAATTCCTCCTCCTCAACATAAAAAAGTCAATCATGTTGTCAGAAACTGAGCAGTCAAGCTTTTTGACTGTAAGAGCTTCCCCATTCAAAGCAGGAAGGCCCTTGATGAGTCACTCCAGGTTGCTGAGAAGTCAAGCTTTTTTGACAGCTAAGACTCTAAGAGTTTTCCCATTCAAAGCAGGAAGGTCTTGATGACAGATTACAGATTACAGAATACATTATTATCTCAACAAGAGAAACTCATTTGTGGTCTAAAAAAAACAAACCCATAAACAATACACGGAAGTCACAGTCATTCAACATGTATGACATAAAAGACAAAAAAATGTTTTGATGGCAACCCATGTGTGCAATGAATAATCACAGAAGACAACAACAACAGAACAGAAACCTTTAAAAGGTAACTCAGAGTAAATCATACATACATCATCACAGCCATGCATGTGCAATACAAAACCAGTTAAAAGATATGAACGTAATACTCAATAGGCATAAAATAGCATACGAAAAGTAGACATAAGACATATATATGCAGGATGCCAGTTGATGTCTTATAAGCACTATGGCAAGATTTTGTGTGGGGCGTCAGCTGACATCTTTTAGGCACAGAAAATGTTAACACAACAAAACAAAACAAAAAGAAAGAAGAGGTAGCAAGAAACCTTTGACCTCACATACTGATGATAAAACATATATATATATATATATATATATATATAAATAAAATATGCTCACACTCAAAGCCTAAATAAGCGCGTTGGGTTACACTGCTGGTCGGGTGTCTGCTTAGCAGATGTGGTGTAGCGTATATGGATTTGTCTGGACACAGTGATGCCTCCTTGAGAAACAGAAACTGTAACTTTCTTTACACCAGAGAAAGATGGAGAGACAGGCCAGAGTAAAGGAGCTGTTGTAAGCTGGGTTATAATTGGGGATGCCTTTTTCAGGATATCAGAACTGGAGACGGCACTTGTGGAAGACTGCGACTTTGGTCGACTTCGGAACATCTGCAAAGGGAGACCAGTGCCTGCGCATCTGCGAGCGGAAGTGTGGCAGGTGAGAGTTTGTTGTTCATCTTTGTCAGTGGGAGTTTAGGCATGCAGTTCATTAGGAGTTTGGTATGTGTTATAAGGCGGCGTTTGTCAGAAACTATGAAAAGCAACTGAAACTTGGTTCTTTTCTTTTTTTTAAGTAAGGAGACAGACTATCGGGGGGGAGGGGAGGGGGGGAAGAGGTATTATGATTGAGTACACATGCTCATAATGCGCTGCATTTGTACATACAGATACACACACACACATACACACACACACACACACACACACACACACATGCTCGCGCGTGCACACTAAAACAATAGGCACATCAGCATTGGTTTTGATATTTTTCTGTTACATCTTATCACTGATTTGAGTTTTCTTTTCCTTGTATTTCTACAATTAAGAACAACATTAGGTTAAAAGCTAAAAGAGGTTGCACAAAGATAGCCTGCAATGTCACACTGTCATCACTGAGCCCACTTTATGTTGATTTTACTGTCAGGTTTGTGTATGTGTACATATGTAAGCCTTTTGTATGTGTATGTATATGTGCGTACATGTGTGAGTGTGCACGTGTGATTCACTAATGGTGGAGTATTCAGACTAGATGTATCACTTCTGGTTACAAAACTTTAAGTTTCCACTATCGTCTTTCTTTGTGAAAGAACTCGGCAGCCCCCAGAGACTCCCTGGCTTTCAGTGCTAAGGAAAACCATGTCTACCCCTGGTACTTTTCTTACACTTTTTGCCACATACCTTTCTGCATTTCTCTACAGGTTACACAACCAAACACAACACCAAACTAGGGTTTGTTGGGTATTTGGGGGGTGGGGGTCGGAGGGGGTAGTTTTTGCCCTGACTTCCATTACAGGCTTCTGAAGCTATCTTTATGCTAATTCAGTTGGCTTGTCTCTGGTTTTTTGTTTTTTTTGTTGTTTTTTTAAATTGCTTTATTGCTTTTTTTATTTTATGGATGTGCATCTAAGTGCACAAACAATGGTTAAGAATGCTTTGTCACATGCAAAGCAAAACAATCCATGACCTGTTTCGTGCTTTTGACAATGTTTCTTTATGGTCCTTTGATGTATTTTTGTGTTTAGGAATGGTTGTAGCTGTTTTGTTTGAGTTGGGGTTTTTTCATAGTCTGTCACAATGTTTGTGTGTGTGTGTGTGTGTGTGTGTGTGTGTGTGTGAGGAGAATATATGCATGATCAGTTTTTTTGTGTGAAAATTAAACTTGTTTATTTACTGTTTCATATGGATCACAAACATTCTCTCTCTCTCTCTCTCTCACTCCCTCCCCCCCCCCCCCCTCTCTCTATTTTAATTGTCCATTTCTGAAACCATTTACAGTTTATCAGTTTTCTGATATTAATTGTTGTTAGATTCACTGGTTTCTGTCTTTATTTATTTATTCATTTTACAATTACAGGGATGTGAGAGCAATGTGGAAACGCATGAATAACTTCAGCCAATGATGCAGTCATACATTTGAAGGCTGCAGTTAGTGTATGTTTTTTGGATCTGGGATTTATAGCTGAAGTGCCCAAGATTCATCTCCATTATGAGCAGAAAATATGTTTTGTTTCTCATCAGATTTTAAGTTTATAGTAGATGTAGGAAACACCTTTCTTTCCTTTGCGTGTTTATGTGGTATTTAAATTTTTTTTTTTAAAGTGAAATACTGACCCCTGCAGAACAATGAAACATTAGTAATTCCTGTAGCTGTTGGTGGGTTTTAACATTTTTTGGTCAGTTTTAGGGGGGGCTTTACACGTCCCCCCCACGCCCCCCGTGCCCCACACACACCCCCTCCGCCCATTCCCCTCAGTGAGATGCCACCTTTCCATCACGCCAGGGGCTTTCGCAGCCACCCCCACCTCCTCCCCCCTACCTGCACCCCCACCCCCATCCCACTCCTGTTCCCCACTCAGCTACAGTATGCTTTCTTGATTCAGTCACTCTCACATCCTTGATTTTACTGCACATCTGTCTGAAGCAAGTTTGGTACTCTGTCTTTATTGTGTCACTCACTTACTTTACTAATTTATTTATTTCTTCTTTTTTTTCCTTTTTTTTTATCAGATATGCCTTGGGGTTCAAGGAAAGAATGTCCTGTCCTCGTTCGACGGTTTGTACGACATGAACGAGCAGGCTTTGCTGAGGGACGATTGTGCTGCCCTTGTGGGTGAGTGTGCGGACGGTCGCAAGCGCATGCATGGATGTGTCCAATTTTCTGCGTAGTGATTGTACTGTACCTATGGGTGTTATTTTCTTTTCAAAAACAGTTGAGAGGAAAGTATCGCATTCATCATGTTCATAAACCTTTATTGGTGGCTGCACTATATAACCAAGTTTTATCATGTTTTCTTTTTGTTGACATTATGTGTGTGTATATTTTAAGGCTCCATTATGTTCATATACCTTTGTTGCTGACTGTATTATAAGTGTAACCATATTTTATTTTGTTTATGATTTTTTTTAAAATATATATATATTTGTATGTGTGCGTGTGTTTGCATGTTTGTCATCAGTGTCAACATTATCTCTTATTGTCTCCCCATTTTTTTTTCATGTATTTCTTAAAAAGATATCAATACATGTATATGTTTTGGAGGGGGGGTTAGGCAAATGGGTGAAGGTCATTTTTCGTCAAGTTACATCCTCACTCTCTGAACCAAGAGGGCTTTAGGACAGTCAGCGTTGGGGATGGTCCTTAGAGGCCAGCTAGCATGCAGTCTTGCCTCCTGGTTTGAGAGTTATAGTGGTTCACGAAAGACCAAGCTGTAAATGACGTCCCATTGCAGTGGAGAAACCATTGGTCATACAGTTCTAACTTTGCTGTTGGCCGTGGTGTAATTGTTGTCTGTCTCTGATATGAGTGAAATAAAACAAAATACAATGTTATTTTAGCAGGGTAATGAGATAAACAAGTGGACATGTTTTGTTTTGTTTTCAGACAGCCCCTTGTTGATGCTGTTATATACCATACAGAGCATTTCTACAGAGCCTTGTTGAGGCCTGGCGTTGCTGTGTTGTGTGCTTGTGTGTGTGTGTGTGTGTGTTGATCCTGTTATTTATCGCACAGAGCATTTCCAGAGCCTTGTTGAGGCTTGACATTGCTGTGTTGTGTGTGTGTGTGTGTGTGTGTGTGTGTGTGTGTGTGTGTGTGTTGATCCTGTTATTTATTGTACAGAGCATTTCTACAGAGCCTTGTTGAGGCCTGGCATTGCTGTGTTGTGTGTGTGTGTGTGTATGTGTGTGTGTGTGTGTGTTGATCCTGTTATTTATCATACATAACATTTCTACAGAACCTGGTTGAGGCCTGGCATTGCTCTGTGTGTGTGTGTGTGTGTGTGTGTTGATTCTGTTATTTATCATACAGAGCATTTCTACATAGCCTTGTTGAGGCCTGGCATTGCTGTGTTTGTGTGTGTGTGTGTGTGTGGATCCTGTTATTTATTGTACAGAGCATTTCTACAGAGCCTTGTTGAGGCCTGGCATTGCTGTGTTGTGTGTGTGTGTGTGTGTGTGTGTGTGTGTGTGTGTGTGTGTGTGTGTTGATCCTGTTATTTATCGTACAGAGCATTTCTACAGAGCCTTGTTGAGGCCTGGCATTGCTGTGTTGTGTGTGTGTATGTGTGTGTGTGTGTGTGTTGATCCTGTTATTTATCATACATAACATTTCTACAGAACCTGGTTGAGGCCTGGCATTGCTCTGTGTGTGTGTGTGTGTGTGTGTGTGTGTGTGTGTGTGTGTTGATTCTGTTATTTATCATACAGAGCATTTCTACATAGCCTTGTTGAGGCCTGGCATTGCTGTGTTGTGTGTGTGTGTGTGTGTGTGTGTGGATCCTGTTATTTATTGTACAGAGCATTTCTACAGAGCCTTGTTGAGGCCTGGCATTGCTGTGTTGTGTGTGTGTGTGTGTGTGTGTGTGTGTGTGTGTGTGTGTGTGTTGATCCTGTTATTTATCGTACAGAGCATTTCTACAGAGCCTTGTTGAGGCCTGGCATTGCTGTGTTTGTGTTTGTGTGTGTGTGTGTGTGTGTGTGTGTTGATCCTGTTATTTATCGTACAGAGCATTTCTACAGAGCCTTGTTGAGGCCTGGCATTGCTGTGTTGTGTGTGTGTATGCGTGTGTGTTGTGTGTGTGTGTGTGTGTTGATCCCGTTATTTATCGTACAGAGCATTTCTACAGAGCCTTGTTGAGGCCTGGCATTGCTGTGTTGTGTGTGTGTATGTTTGTGTGTGTGTGTGTTGATCCCGTTATTTATCGTACAGAGCATTTCTACAGAGCCTTGTTGAGGCCTGGCGTTGCTATGTTTTGTGTGTGTGTGTGTGTGTGTGTGTGTGTGTGTGTGTGTTGATCCTGTTATTTATCGTACAGAGCATTTCTACAGAGCCTTGTTGAGGCCTGGCATTGCTATGTTTTGTGTGTGTGTGTGTGTGTGTATGTGTGTGTGTGAATTGACCCTGTTCTCTGTGATACAGAACATTGCAGAGGTCTCAAAATGTTGTGTGAGTTGACCCTGTTTTCTGTGATTCAGAACCTTGTTGAGGCCTCACAATGCTGTGTGGTGTGTGTGAGTTGATCCTGTTCTCTATAATACAGAACCTTGTTGAGGCCTCACAATGCTATGTTGTGTGTGTGTGAGTTGATCCTGTTCTCTATAATACAGAACCTTGTTGAGGCCTTACCATGTTATGTGGTGTGTGTGAGTTGATCCTGTTGTCTTTAATACAGAACCTTGTAGAGGCCCCACAATGCTGTGTTGTGTGTGTGTGAGTTGACCCAGTTCTCTATAATACAGAACCTTGTTGAGGCCTCACAATGCTGTGTTGTGTGTGTGTGAGTTGACCCTGTTCTCTATAATACAGAACCCTGTAGAGGCCTCACAATGCTGTGTTGTGTGTGTGTGAGTTGACCCTGTTCTCTATAATACAGAACCCTGTAGAGGCCTCACAATGCTGTGTTGTGTGTGTGTGTGAGTTGATCCTGTTCTCTATAATACAGAACTTTGTTGAGGCCTCACAATGTTGTGTGTGTGAGTTGACCCTGTTATCTGTAATAGTATTATCAACACAGAACCCTGTAGGGGCCTCACAATGCTATGTGTTTGTGAGTTGACCCTGTTCTCTGTAATTCAGAACCCTGTAGAGGCCTCACAATGCTATGTGCTGTGTGTGTGTGTGTGTGTGCACAGACAAGCTGGGCAACGAGGAGGAGGACAAGGTGTCTGTGGTCAGCGACCTGGAGACCATTGTTACCTTCTACTGCAAGTCGCGCGGAGAGCAGTACTCCTCCACCAATGGCTGGATGGACATCCTGCAGCCCTTGCTGTCCGTCAAAATGTCGGCCTCTGAGCTCTACAACTGCTTCTACGCCCTCATCAACAAATACGTCCCCAGGTGAACAGTTTGTGTGTGTTTTCTTCAGTTTAACGTCTATTCACTATAAGTGTTTTTAGACGGAAAGGAGTAAAATAGTGTATAAAGGAAAGGGAATGCATGTGAATATTAGTATAAAAAAAAAGAAAAAAGGAAAAAAAAAAAGAAAAAAAGTTCATGTTATGTATCAGAGGAAAAGTATAAGAAAAAGTCCAAAGAGGTTGTGGTGTGTATTGAATGAGTTGTCATGGGAAGGAGAATATGTATATGCATATCAACAAGTATTAACCTACAACAATGTAAATATAAATAACAGTATTAAATATGATACATCAAAGGAGGATACCAACTGGACTGGAGTTTAAAATTTCTGAAAACATTCTAAGCAATGAATAATCATTCAAAATCTTTTCAGTGGCTAATGAAATATTGGAAGAAAAGTCATCAACTGCATCTTTTGGAAGTAACCGTCTTATGCTCGCACAATGTGTGTGTGTGTGTGTGTGTGTGTGTGGAGTTTGTGTGTGTTTATGTGGTTGTGTGTGTGTGTGTGGAGTTTGTGTGTGGAGTTTGTGTGTGTTGTGTGTGTGTATGCGTGTGTAGATTGTTTAGGCACGTTTGTGTTTGTGTGTGTTTGCATGTGTTGTTTTCATTATGAAACGTATTTCATTCTGACCCAGGCATCATTTACTTGACCTTTTTATTGTTTGATGGGTTTTGGAAAAGTGCAGTTGTATTTTTTTGTGTGTGTACTGATTTGTATGTGTGTGAATTCGTTGGATGTTTTTGTTGACAGAGAGTTGTTTGGTGTTTCTATGTCATGTTTGCTGTCAACTGGTGCATGTTAGGGTTAGGTGCTTTGAGCAGCATTTGTACTGGGCATTGCTTCATTCAAAAGTTTGTATTATCATTTATTTATCATTATTTAACATGTAGGTTTTGTTTGTTTGTCTGTTTGTGTCATTTTAAGTTATTGTAAAGTATTGTTGAAATGAATATGATTTTAACACTATAATAGAAAGATTTAAATAGCAGAACAGTGTGTGATGATTTGTGGTGAAGATTTCCAGAAACAAAGACGGTACTGTGCAAAGGTTAGAAAAACCATGGGACTGGAGTCTAATGCAGGAGTTAGGAAAAGTGTGTCAGAGAAAAAAATTCAAGGATATCATTAGTTTGCTCGACTGATTTTAGATATGATATGAAAAACATACCTAAAAGCTCAAAAATGGAGAAAGAAAAAAAGAGAAAAGAGTGCATATCTGCAAGGAAAAATGAGAAAAATAACAATCTGAGCATTTATGATTTCATTGTAATGAGTTGATAGTTTGGCTGCAGTCACACCACACTGTTTCAGGAAGGAATTGCAGTCAGTCTAGCCTAAGATATCATGTTCCATGACTTACGTTTATGTTTCCACATGCGTTCAGCGCGTAAATTTGATTAGCAAACTGATGTGTTAGCTTTCAGAGAGCTTCAGCGTGACTTAGGACAGTATTTTCACAGCATTCATCGCATAGATATGATTAGTAAACTGGTGTGCTTTTCTTTCAGAGAGTTGCAGCATGACTTAGGGCATTGTTTTTTCACTATTCATCATCACATAGATATAATTGGTAAACTGGCGATGTTGGTTTTTTTCTTTCAGAGAATTGCAGCATGACTAAGGGCAGTAATTTCACACTATTCATCAGTATCAGTGTCAGTAGCTCGAGGAGGCATCACTGCATTCGGACAAATCCATATACGCTACACCACATCTGCCAAACAGATGCCTGACCAGCAGAGTAACCCAGCGCGCTTAGCCAGGCCTTGAGACTTTTCATCAACACATAGATATAATCAGTAAACTGGTGCGTTTTTCTTTCATTAGTTGCAGCATGACTTCACTCTATTCATCATCATATAGGTATATGTTAAGTATATGTTAAGCGTTAGTCTGGAGGTGACATGTCTGCCTAGGAAGCCAGAGAATCTGAGAGCACTTCGAATCTCATAGTCTCCAGTCTTTTCCCCCCCTCCACTAGACCTTGAGTGGTGGTCTGGACGCTAGTCATTCAGACTAGACGAGAAACTAAGGTACAGTGTACAGCATGCATTTAGCGCACGTAAAAGAACCCACGACAACAGTCTCTGGCAAAATTCTGTAAAAAAAAAAAATTAAAAAAATATTAAAAAAATCCACTTCGACAGGAAAGCAAATAGAATTGCAGGCAGAAGAAACTACCGAGAATGGGTGGCGCTGTCAGTGTAGCGGCATGCTCTCCCTGAGGAGAGCAGCCTGAATTTCACACAGAGAAATCTGTTGTGACAAAAAGAGTAATACGATAAAGTACAGTACAATACAATACAATACAGTACAATACAATACAGTACATAGTCAGTGTGTTTTTTTCTCTCAGAGAGTTGCAGAAAAATGGCAAGCCGTTCCACCTGTTCCGCCTGCTGCTGCAGTACCACGACCCTGAGCTGTGCTCCTACCTGGACACCCGCAGAATCACACCTGACACCTACCTCACCACCTGGGTCAGTGCTCTCTCCCCCCCCCCCACCCCCTCTGCACCCTTCCCCCCCCCCCACACACACACCCTCTCCCCTCCCTCCCCACGCCCTTCCACAGGAGTTGTGTATGGATGAATGATGATGAGTGATATGGATGTTTAGTTAGCGCGGTGCTCTCCCCTGCGCCTTTCGACAGGAGCTGTGGATAAGTGAATGATGATGAGTGGTATGGATACTTAGCGCCTGTCTTCAGTCAGTTTGCTGTGTATGGATGAATGATGATGAGTGATATGGATACTTAGCGCGGTGCTCTCCCCTGCGCTTTTCCACAGGAGCTGTGGATGAGTGAATGATGATGAGTGGTATGGATACTTAGCGCCTGTCTTCAGTCAGTTTGCTGTGTATGGATGAATGATGATGAGTGATATGGATACTTAGCGCGGTGCTCTCCCCTGCACCTTTCCACAGGAGCTGTGGATGGATGAATGTTGATGAGTGATATGGATACTTAGCGCCTGTCTTCAGTCAGTTTGCTGTGTATGGATGAATGATGATGAGTGATATGGATGCTTAGCGCGGTGCTCTCCCCTGCGCCTTTCAACAGGAGCTGTGGATGAGTGAATGATGATGAGTGATATGGATACTTAGCGCCTGTCTTCAGTCAGTTTGCTCTGTATAGATGAATGATGATGAGTGATATGGATGTTCAGTTAGCGCAGTGCTCTCCCCTGCACCTTTCCACAGGAGCTATGTATGGATGAATGTTGATGAGTGATATGGATACTTAATTAGCGCCTATTTTCGGTCAGTAAGCTGTGTATGGATGAATGATGATGAGTGATATGGATAGTTAGTTAGCGCCTATCCTGGTTAATGAGCTGTGTATGGATGAATGATGATGAGTGATATGGATACTTAGCGCCTATCCTCGGTCAGTGAGCAGTATACGGATGATGAATGATGATGAGTGATATGGATACTTAGCGCCTGTCCTCAGTCAATTAGCTGTGTTTGGATGAATGATGATGAGTGATAATGATACTTAGTGCTTATCCTGGTTAATGAGCTGTGTATGGATGAATGATGATGAGTGATATGGATACTTAGCGCATGTTTGTCTGAATTGGTACTGGTTGTTTGTCCAATTGACCAGTTAATTTAAAGGTAGTTGTGTTGGTGTTGGGGGTGGTGTGATGCGGGTAGTTGTGCGTGTGTGGGTGTGCTGATGAGCAGGTAATGTAGACAGGTAGTTGTGTGTGTGCATGTGCAGGTGTACAGGCAATGTAGACAGGTAGCTGTGTGTGTGTGTGTGTTGATGAATAGGTAATATAGACAGGTAGCTCTGTGTGTGTGTGTTGATGAACAGGTAATATAAACAGGTAGCTCTGTGTTGATGAACAGGTAATGCAGACAGGTATCTGTGTGTGTGTTAATGAACAGGTAATGTAGACAGGTAGCTGTGTGTGTGTTGATGAACAGGTAATATAAACAGGTAGCTCTGTGTTGATGAACAGGCAATGTGGACAGGTATCTGTGTGTGTGTTGATGAACAGGCAATGTGGACAGGTATCTGTGTGTGTGTTAATGAACAGGTAATGTAGACAGGTAGCTGTGTGTGTGTTGATGAACAGGTAATATAAACAGGTAGCTCTGTGTTGATGAACAGGTAATGTAGACAGGTATCTGTGTGTTGATGAACAGGCAATGTAGACAGGTAGCTGTGTGTGTGTTGATGAACAGGTAATATAAACAGGTAGCTCTGTGTTGATGAACAGGTAATGTGGACAGGTATCTGTGTGTGTGTTGATGAACAGGCAATGTAGACAGGTAGCTGTGTGTGTGTTGATGAACAGGTAATATAAACAGGTAGCTCTGTGTTGATGAACAGGTAATGTAGACAGGTATCTGTGTGTTGATGAACAGGCAATGTAGACAGGTAGCTGTGTGTGTGTTGATGAACAGGCAATGTAGACAGGTAGCTCTGTGTTGATGAACAGGCAATGTAGACAGGTATCTGTGTGTGTGTTGATGAACAGGTAATGTAGACAGGTATCTGTGTGTTGATGAACAGGCAATGTAGACAGGTAGCTGTGTGTGTGTTGATGAACAGGCAATGTAGACAGGTAGCTCTGTGTTGAACAGGTAATGTAGACAGGTATCTGTGTGTGTGTTGATGAACAGGCAATGTAGACAGGTATCTGTGTGTTGATGAACAGGCAATGTAGACAGGTAGCTGTGTGTGTTGATGAACAGGCAATGTAGACAGGTAGCTGTGTGTGTGTTGATGAACAGGCAATGTAGACAGGTAGCTCTGTGTTGATGAACAGGCAATGTAGACAGATAGCTGTGTGTGTGTTGATGAACAGGCAATGTAGACAGGTAGCTCTGTGTTGATGAACAGGCAATGTAGACAGGTAGCTGTGTGTGTGTTGATGAACAGGCAATGTAGACAGATAGCTCTGTGTTGATGAACAGGTAATATAGACAGGTATCTGTGTGTGTGTTGATGAACAGGCAATGTAGACAGGTATCTGTGTGTTGATGAACAGGCAATGTAGACAGGTAGCTGTGTGTGTGTTGATGAACAGGCAATGTAGACAGGTAGCTGTGTGTTGATGAACAGGCAATGTAGACAGGTATCTGTGTGTTGATGAACAGGCAGTGTAGACAGGTAGCTCTGTGTTGATGAACAGGCAGTGTAGACAGGTAGCTGTGTGTGTGTTGATGAACAGGCAGTATAGACAGGTAGCTCTGTGTTGATGAACAGGCAATGTAGACAGGTAGCTCTGTGTGTGTTGATGAACAGGCAATGTAGACAGGTAACTCTGTGTTGATGAACAGGCAATGTAGACAGATAGCTGTGTGTGTGTTGATGAACAGGCAGTGTAGACAGGTATCAGTGTGTGTTGATGAACAAGCAATGTAGACAGGTAGCTGTGTGTGTGTTGATGAACAGGCAATGTAGACAGGTAGCTGTGTGTGTGTTGATGAACAGGTAATATAAACAGGTAGCTGTGTGTTGATGAACAGGTAATATAAACAGGTAGCTCTGTGTATTGATGAACAGGCAATGTGGACAGGTAGCTTTGTGTTGATGAACAGGCAGGGTAGACAGGTAGCTCTGTGTTGAATAGGCAGTGTGGACAGGTAGCTTTGTGTTGATGAACAGGTAATGTAGACAGGTAGATTTGTGTTGATGAACAGGCAATGTGGACAGGTAGCTCTGTGTTGAATAGGCAGTGTGGACAGGTAGCTTTGTGTTGATGAACAGGTAATGTAGACAGGTAGATTTGTGTTGATGAACAGGCAATGTGGACAGGTAGCTTTGTGTTGATGAACAGGCAATGTAGACAGGTAGCTGTGTGTTGATGAACAGGCAATGTAGACAGGTACCTGTGTGTTGATGAACAGGCAATGTAGACAGGTACCTGTGTGTGTGTTGATGAACAGGCAATGTAGACAGGTACCTGTGTGTGTGTTGATGAACAGGCAATGTAGACAGGTACCTGTGTGTTGATGAACAGGCAATGTAGACAGGTAGCTGTGTGTTGATGAACAGGCAATGTAGACAGGTAGCTGTGTATGTGTGCAGGCCAACAGCCTGTTTGCGCGGTGCTGTGACCTGCGGGTGTGTCTGACCATGTGGGACGTGTTGCTGCAGCACGCTGACCCCTTCCTGCTCTTCTTCCTCGCCCTGGTGCTGCTGGTCAACTCCAAGTGAGGCGCCACGCGGGGTTCTCTCTTTTCTTTTGGACGGTTGTTGGTTGTTGTTTTGTTATGTTTTTGTTTTTCTGGGTTTTCTGGGGGTTTTTTTATATTTTATTTGCTGTTGTTGTTTTGTTGTGTATTGTTTTATTGTGTGTTGTTTTGGTTTTTTGTTGTTTGTGTTTGTTGTTTTGTTGTGTGTTGTTTGCTGTTTTGTTGTTTGTTGTTTGTTGTTTTGTTGTGTGTTTTTTTGTGTGTTTTTTTGTTGTTGTTTGTGTTTGTTGTTTTATTGTTGGAGTTTTTTTGTTGTTTGTTGTTGTTTTGTTTTTTGTTGTTGGTTGTTTTGTTTTTTGTTGTTGTTTTTTTTTGCTGTTTGTTGTTGTATTGTTTTTTGTTGTTTGTTGTTTTGTATTTTTTGTTGTTGATTTGTTGTTTGTTGTTGCTTTGTTTTTTTGTTCATTGTTGTTGGTTTTTTTGTTGTTTTATTGTTTGTTGTTTTGTTTTTTTGTTGTTTGTTTTTGTTGTTGTTTGATGTCAGGTTTTTGGGGGGTTTTTTTTGTTAACCTATTTAGTTTCCCAGGACAGAAATTTCCATCCATGTATCATAGGACTTCTTCCATCTCAAAATCATTAATTGCCCAGCCCAGTGGAGCTCCAGGAGAAACTGGGGGGACCGGCGGGGTCCCTGCAGCAGACCGCAGACTTCGCCATCCTGACTGGAGTGAAAGTCTAGTGTGGCTAGGGAACATGGAAAAAGAAGAAGAAAAAGAAGAATTCATATATAAGATTGTCATAATTGGATAGTGTGTTCGTTTTCCTTCCAGAAAGATGTCAAGGTTATATATAATCTTTCTTTTGGTTGTTTGTATGCTGTATGTGGTGTGTGTTTTTTTCTGATTACCGTCCATGACCTAAACATCCCTTGGCAAATAGTTGTCACTGAGCATAAAAAAGGCGTGGCACTGAAGTGGTTAAGACTCTTATCTGCCAGTACAGTGTCCATTAGGGTCTGGTTTCTGGTTGATTGTTTCGGATGAGATGGTAAACCACGGTCCCGTGTGCAGCATGAACCTGGCGCATGTAGAGGAACCCACGACAACAAAAGGGTTGTCCCTGGCAAAATTATGTAGGAAAAAAAAAATTGCAGGCTTAAAAAAGTACCAAAAATATAGATGCGTTCTCCTTGGGGAGAGCAGCCTGAATTTGACACAGAGAAACCTGTTGTGACAGAAGAGAGTAATACAGTAGGATACAGTACAATACAGTACAGTAAATGCAATGCAATGGAATGCAACGCAGTACCTTTCATCCATACTTTAAACAGAATTCTGATGTGAGGGCCTTTTTTGGAGGGAAGGGGGTGGGGTCAGGTGGTGGAGGGGGGGGGACGTGTTAGGACAGGGCACCCCTCTTTGGTTTCTGAACTTCAGCTTGGTATTTGTATCTGTATTTCTTTTTATCACAACAGATTTCTCTGTGTGAAATTCGGGCTGCTCTCCCCAGGGAGAGCGCGTCGCCATACTACAGCGCCACCCATTTTTTTGTATTTTTTCCTGTGTGCAGTTTTATTTGTTTTTCCTATCGAAGTGGATTTTTCTACAGAATTTTGCCAGGAACAACCCTTTTGTTGCCGTGGGTTCTTTTACGTGGTATGCAGCACATTCATCCCTTTTGATATTTGTCTCTATTAGGCCCTGGACTATGTCTGTTTTATTTTATTTTATGGTGTGTGTTGTTGTTTTTTCAGAGAAACACTGCTGGAAACCAAAGATCTGCCAAAGCAGGCACTCATTGGTAAGTAGACACCCTAATTGTTTGTTTCTTAATTGTTTTTAATTGGGGAGGAGTATACTTATCACCCATGACTATGAAGAAGAAAAAAAATTAAAGAGGGGGTGGGGCATTGGTTGATTGTCTCTCATTTGTGTATGTGTTGTGTATTTGTGTGTGTGTGTTTGTGTGCGCATGTTTGTGTGTGTGTGTGTGTGTGATTTAGACTGAACAGAAGTGCCATGTAGTATTTCTGATCTGTAAAATACAAATCCATAAAACGTGCTCACAGTGGTTTATTCTCTATGAACCAGGAAATTATTTGAGGGTGGTAGGTGCTGGGTATGCTCTTGTTTCCATAACCCACCAAATGCATCAAACGCTTAGATATTGCCCTGTGTAGTCAGCTGGTGATGAATGAAGATTTGTATTTGATCTCGTGCATGCGTACACACAAACAAATGGCCTAGTGGTAACAGTTAGGAAGCAAGAGAATCTGAGCGCGCAGGTTTGAATCCCACCTTCGCCAGTATTTTCTCCCCCTCCAGTAAACCTTGAGTGGTGGTCTGGATGCTAGTCATTCGGATGAGACGATATACTGAGGTCCCATATGTAGCATGCACTTGTCGCATGTTATAGCTTTAACCCACAGCAACAAAAGAGGTGTCCCTGGCGAATTTCTGTAGAAGATATAGTTTGGTAGGAAAACAAGAAAATGACTACACTTGCAGGCAGGGGGGAAAGAAAAAAGTGGTGCTGTCGCTGTAACGATGCATTCTCCCAGGGGAGGGCAGTCCAGATTTCACACCGAGAAATCTGTTGTGACAAAAGAGCAATGCAGTGCAGTGCAGTGCAGTGGAATTCAACTACAATGCAGTACAATACAATACAGTACTATCCAATACAGCACAGTACAATACAGCACAGTACAATCCGTTGCAATACAATGCAGTACAGCACAGCACAACCCAGTGCAGTGCAATGCAATGTAATGCAGTGCAGTGCAGTACAATACAATACGGTGACATGCAGTGCAATAAAATACACAACAATTCAGTGCATCACGGCAAAGCACAGCATGGCACAGTGACACAACACAATACAGCACAGCACAACATGGCACAGCACAGCACAGCACAATACAACACAACACAACACAGCACAACACAACAACACAGCACAACACAACACAACGCAACACAAATATTAACACGTGTTTTGCCATCCCTTTCAGAGCACATCGCGGCCTTCCCCCAGGCCCTGGAGGCGGAGGACATTGAAGACTTCTGCTCCCTGGCCCAACACTTCTCAGCCAAGACCCCCCAGTCCTTCAAAAGGGTCAGTGGCTGGCTGGCTGGCTGTGTGTGTGTGTGTGTGTGTCCATTGTGGTGATGGTGGTTGGGAATGTTTAAAGGTGGTGAAAAAGAGCCGATGCTTTGCAAGTTTTTTTGTTTGTATTGTTTTGTTTTGTTTTGTTGGGGGAATGATGGGTGGGGAGGGGGGGGGGCAAAGTGAGTCTATTTGAAGGAACACTTTGTGTGTGTGTGTGTGTGTGAGTGTGTGTGTGTGTGTGTGTGTGTGTGGGCAGTGTGTTTGTGTGTGAATTGTAAATGTGTGTGTGTGTGTTTACATTGTGAATGTGTATGATTATATTGTGTGTGTATGTTTTCAGTCTGTGTGTGCATTATGTGTGTGTGTGTGTGCATTGTGTCTGTAAATGTGTGTGCATTGTGTGTGTGTCTGTGTGTGTGTGTCTGTGTGTTTACATTGTGAATGTGTATGTATTGTGTGTGTGTCTGTGTTCTCAGTGTGTGCATTGTGTGTGTATGAGTGCAGTATGTATGTGCATTCTGTGTGTGTGTGTTCGTGATGATTGTTACCTATCAAATAATTTTTGATAATGATATGATGATCCTGGATGAGAGGTCAGAGGTGAAGGTTCAGGGTATGTGCAAGAGTACCACTGCCTGCTGTTTGGGTGAGAGGTCAGAGGTGAAGGTTGAGTGACGGGGCGGGGTGTGTCCAGGAGTACCACTGCTTGCTGTTTGGTGGGCAGGGTGAGTGGTCAGAGGTTAGAGGTGAAGGTTAAGTGACGGGGCTGGGTGTGTGCAGGAGTACCACTGCCTGCTGTTTGGGTCCAGCGTGCTGGGCGGGGTCAGAGGTGAGAGGTGAAGGTTAAGTGACGGGGCGGGGTGTGTGCAGGAGTACCACTGCCTGCTGTTTGGGTCCAGCGTGCTGGGCGGGGTCAGAGGTGAAGGTTAAGTGACGGGGCGGGGTGCGTGCAGGAGTACCACTGCCTGCTGTTTGGGTCCAGCGTGCTGGGCGGGGTCAGAGGTGAGAGGTGAAGGTTAAGTGACGGGGCGGGGTGTGTGCAGGAGTACCACTGCCTGCTGTTTGGGTCCAGCGTGCTGGGCGGGGGGGCGCCGGAGGGGGACAAGTGTGGCCTGGAGCTGTGCCTACCTGTGTCCGCTGAGGAGCTGGTGCAGACCAACCAGCACTCCATGGTACCTCTCTCTCTCTCTCTCTCTCTCTCTCTCTCTGTGTGGCTCTGTCTGTCTGTCTCTCTCTCTGTCATTCTCTCTGTCTCTGTCTCTCTCTGTGTGTCTTTCTCTCTCTCTGTCTGTCTGTCTCTGTCTTTGGCACACACGTATGTCCGCATGCATGCACACACACACATATGCACGTGCAAGCATTCATGCACACACACACACACTCACGCTCACATGCATGCATGCATGCACGCACACACACACAGCTTCACACACATGCACACACAGCTTCACGCACACACACATACACATGCACACATGCAGGCATGCATGCACACACACACACTCACACACACGCAACACACACACACACACACACACGCGCGCGAACACACAGGCACACATGCATACACACACACATGCACGCGCACACACACACACACACACGCACACACACACGCACACACACACACACACACACACATGCACGTACAGCATGTCCACATTTTGCACAGTCGTACTTGCAATGCCAAGGCCGGTAGTGGAAGTCCTGGGAATAGACACAGTGATGTGGTTGTCTCGTGGCCCGGGTCAGGAATGATCACTCGGTGATGAAGCCAGACTGAGTCATTTGTGTTGGAGGTATTGTAATGCAGTGTATTGTAGTATTACTTCTTTTGTCAAAACAGATTCCTCAGTGTGAAATACAGGCCGCTTTCCTCAGGGAGAGCGCGTCGCTGCACTGAGAGCGCCACCCTTTGTTGTTTGTTTGTTTGTTTATTTTTCCGCTTGCAAGTGTATTTGTTTTCCTATCGAAGTAGATTCTTCTGCTGAATTTTTGCCCAGGGACAACCCTTTTGTTGCCATGGATCCTTTTACGTGTGCTACGTGCATGCTGCATACGGGACCTCAGCTTATCATCTCACCCGAATGACTAGCGTCCATTCAAGGTTTAGTGGAGGGGGAGGAAATACTGGCGACTGTGGGATTGGAACCATTGCGCTCATATTCTCTCGCTTCCTAGATGGACGCGTTACCACTGAGGGAGATGCCAACTTGGGTGGGGGGGCGGCGTGTGGGGGGGAGAGGGGGGGAGGGGGGGGGGGGCGGTCAGCAATGAAGGGTCTGGGGAGGAAGAGGGGTGACGGGATTGTATGTTTTGTAAGTTCTGACAAAAAAGGTGCCCAGAACTTACCTAGGAGGAGGAATTTTTGTTTAATGTTGGTGATTGAAGACATTTTGTTAAGAGTATTGATGTATACATTTGAGCATTATTGTTTAGAAGAGGAGGGGGGAAGGGGGGTGAATGGTGAAGTTGTGGAAAACCGGGTAAATGGGGGTGGGGGTGAAATTTGAAACGAATACCTAGGATGGTCTAGAGGTAATGCGTCCGCCTTGGAAGCTAGAGAATCTGAGCACGCTGGTTCGAACCACGGCTCAGCCGCCGATATTTTCTCCCCCTCCACTAGACCTTGAGTGGTGGTCTGGACACTAGTCATTCGGAAGAGACGGTGAATTGAGATCCCTTATGCAGCATGCACTTAACGCACGTAAAAGAACCCACGGTAACAAAAGGGTTGTTCCTGGCAAAATTCTGTAGAAAAATCCACTTCGATAGGAAAAACAAATAAAACTGCACGCAGGAGAAAAAAAAAGGGGGTGGTGCTGTAGTGTAGCGATGCACTCTCCCTGGGGAGAGCAGCCTGAATTTCACACAGAGAAATCTGTTGTGACAAAAAAAGAAATACAATACAATACAATAAAATAAATACAATTACAGAAAATTATTTGATGGACTCTGTAAAAGAGAAGTCGTTAATACTCTAACAAGAGAAACAAACTGATAATGAACGCCCAGAACCAAACAAACACAGCAGTGTACAAGTTCGAACCTTCCCCACACACCCCACCCCACCCCCCACACCCCCCTCCATCTCTCCCTCCACCAACAGGTGACAGAGCCTGAGGACTGTGTGCGTTTCTTTGTGGTGGACTGTCGGCCAGCGGAGCAGTACAACTCGGGCCACCTGCCCACCGCCTTCCATCTGGATGCTAACCTGGTGAGTAGTGCCCCTTGCTGACCGTGCAGGGTGTGAGTCTGCAAACCACTTTCTTGTTTGCTCTGTGTGTGTGTGTGGCTGTGTGTGTGTGTGTGTGTGTGTGTGTGTGTGTGTGTGTGTGTGTGTGCGTGTGGCTGTGTATGTGTGTGTGTGTGTGGCTGAGTATGTGTGTGTGTGTGGCTGTGTGAGTTGTTTGTGTGTGTGTGTATTTGTGTGTGTATGTGTGGCTGTGTGTATGTGTGTGTGTGGCTGTATACGTGTGTGTGTGTGTGTGTGTGGCTGTGTTTGTGTGTGTATGTGTGGCTGTGTGTGTGTGTGTGTGTGTGTTTGAATTTTTAACTCTGCATCTTTTTTGTTTTTTGGGTTAGGTTTTGTGTTTTGAGTTTTTTTTTAGACCTCAGAGGTGGTAGACTTTAAAAAATTTTTTTATGTGTATATGTTTTCGTGTGTCAACTTTACAAAGCACAGAGATTTTTTAGTGGTATGTCTTAATTTTCAGCCATGCTTGTATGTTGTTTTTGTGTTTGTGTGTGTGTGTGTTTGTATGTATGAGTGTGTTTGTGTTTGAATGTGTGTGTGTTTGTATGTGTGTGTGTGTTTGTATGTTCTTGTTAGAGTGTGTATGTGTATTTGTGTGTGTGCACGTCTGACTTTAAATCAGACGTAAGGATAACAGAGTTCACTTGCTTCCTTAATTCTCTTGGTGCCCTGTGGCACACACACAAAGCCATCACCACCAGAGGCCTCCACTGCCGCCTGTCTTGTGCTGTCCTTGCTAGCTTCCTGCAGGCACTGCACTTCTCCTTGTCATGAGTTCACTGCACTGGAGTGATGGCCTAGAGATAGCGCATCCTCTTAGGAAGCGAGAGAATCTGAGCGCGCTGGTTCGAATCACGGCTCAGCCGCCAGTATTTTCTCCCCCTCCACTGGACCTTGAGTGGTGGTCTGAACACTAGTCGTTCGGATGAGATGATAAACTGAGGTCCCATGTGCAGCATGCACTTAGCGCATGTAAAAGAACCCACGGCAACAAAAGGGTTGTTCCTGGCAAAATTCTGTAGAATAATCCATTTCGATGGGAAAAAACAAATAAAACTGCACGCAGGAGAAAATACAAAAAAAAAATGGGTAGCGCTGTTGTGTAGCGATGCACTCTCCCTGGGGAGAGCAGCCCAGATTTCACACAGAGAAATCTGTTGTGACAGAAAGAGAAATACAATACAGTACAATACAATACAATACAATACAATACAGTACAATACAATCTCCCCAATTTGAAGAGGGCAGTAAGAGCAGGAAGTCATTCTGCCTGTAAAAAAGACAACCCATTCAGGGAAAAAAAAAATCTATTGATGAGAGAAAAGGCCGAATGTCAAATTGATAATGTAATATGCCTGTGTGTCTGTATGTATGTGCATGGGAATACATATGTTTGCTGTTTGTACGCATGTATTTTTTGGTGCTGTGCATCTGTGTGTGTGTGTGTTTCAGTGGGACGGATGTGTACAATGTACAATGCTAGGAAACGATCGCTCGTTCAGTGTTTACATCATTCCGCATTGTTTTCATTTTACACGTTTTGTGCTTCACATGGTAGCATGTGTTCCTCAGCTGTACATTTCAGTTGAACGATGCTCTGTGCTCTGTGTGTGTGTGTGTGTGTGTGTGTATGTGCCTCATGTGAAGTGAACAGCTGCCACAGTCAATGCTCACACCATGGCTGTGTACTGTGCAGATGCTGCAAAACCCAGACGAGTTCAACACGGCAGTGCAGGCTCTGTTTGCAACGCAGCGTACTGCTATCGCAACAGGTGAGCCACATTCCTGATGATAGGTGCAATGGCCGTGTGGTTAGAGCATTGGACTGTCAGTCTGAGGGTCCCAGGTTCGAATCTTGGTCACGACGCCTGGATGGTATAGGGTGGAGAACATATGTGCAGACCTGCTAGTGCCTGAATCCCGTTCGTGTGTATATGCACGCAGAAGATCTGATACGCATGTTACAGATCCTAAATGGAGTTGTATTTGTATTTGTATTTCTTTTTATCACAACATATTTCTCTGTGTGAAATGTGAAATTCGGGCTGCTCTCTCCAGGGAGAGCGCGTCGCTACACTACAGCGCCACCCATTTTTTTTGTATTTTTTCCTGCCTGCAGTTTTATTTGTTTTTCCTATCGCAGTGGATTTTTCTACAGAATTTTGCCAGGAACAACCCTTTTGTTGCCGTGGGTTCTTTTACGTGCGCTAAGTGCATGCTGCACACGGGACCTCGGTTTATCGTCTCATCCGAATGACTAGCGTCCAGACCACCACTCAAGGTCTAGTGGAGGGGGAGAAAATATCAGTGGCTGAGCCGTGATTCGAACCAGCGCGCTCAGATTCTCTCGCTTCCTAGGCGGACGCGTTACCTCTGGGCCATCACTCCACTGGCTGTCTACTTGGGGGGTAAATGAACAAAATGGTCATTCACATAAAAGGTTACATGCCTGTGTGAGTATATGTGTGTGTGACTGAAACCGGACAGAATGACACAGGAAACGAATGATTAGCGCCCAATTGGCAGCTGTCAGTTGGCCCCACCCAGATAAGCAGCCTGTT
>NC_134909.1:17943483-17968483 GCF_041734735.1 Babylonia areolata | reverse complement strand
AATGCTAAAGATTTTGTCATGTCTCACCATCTTCACTAGTCTGTTTTCTGGCTTGGATATATATATTTATATTAGAATTATTTCCATTGAAACTGGAAATGGGGGTGGTGGTGGTAGGCGGATGTAGAATAAGTTAGGTTGTTGATTTGTTGAACATAGGGGCTGACACACATGAGAAAAAAAAAGTCTGATTGATTTTCAGTGTGGATGAATTATGGGACTGGAATCATGAAAAGGAAAAAGCTTTGTCTTTATTTCTCTGGGCAAAACTGTGTCTTTATTTCTCAGAGCAAAACTCTCTTTATTTCTCTGGACAAAACTGTGTCTTTATTTCTCAGAGCAAAACTGTGTCTTTATTTCTCTGGGCAGAACTGTGTCTTTATTTCTCAGAGCAAAACTCTCTTTATTTCTCTGGGCAAAACTGTGTCTTTATTTCTCAGAGCAAAACTCTCTTTATTTCTTTGAGCAAAACTGTGTCTTTATTTCTCAGAGCAAAACTGTGTCTTTGTGTCTTTATTTCTCTGGGCAAAACTGTGTCTTTATTTCTCTGGGCAAAACTGTGTCTTTATTTCTCCGGGCAAAACTGTGTCTTTATTTCTCCGGGCAAAACTGTGTCTTTATTTCTCTGGGCAAAACTGTGTCTTTATTTCTCCGGGCAAAACTGTGTCTTTATTTCTCCGGGCAAAACTGTGTCTTTATTTCTCCGGGCAAAACTGTGTCTTTATTTCTCTGGGCAAAACTGTGTCTTTATTTCTCAGAGCAAAACTGTGTCTTTATTTCTCCGGGCAAAACTGTGTCTTTATTTCTCCGGGCAAAACTGTGTCTTTATTTCTCCGGGCAAAACTGTGTCTTTATTTCTCTGGGCAAAACTGTGTCTTTATTTCTCCGGGCAAAACTGTGTCTTTATTTCTCCGGGCAAAACTGTGTCTGTGTCTTTATTTCTCTGGGCAAAACTGTGTCTTTGTGTCTTTATTTCTCCGGGCAAAACTGTGTCTGTGTCTTTATTTCTCCGGGCAAAACTGTGTCTTTATTTCTCCGGGCAAAACTGTGTCTGTGTCTTTATTTCTCTGGGCAAAACTGTGTCTTTATTTCTCTGGGCAAAACTGTGTCTTTATTTCTCCGGGCAAAACTGTGTCTGTGTCTTTATTTCTCCGGGCAAAACTGTGTCTTTATTTCTCTGAGCAAAACTGTGTCTTTATTTCTCTGGGCAAAACTGTGTCTTTATTTCTCTGGGTAAAACTGTGTCTTTATTTCTCCGGGCAAAACTGTGTCTGTGTCTTTATTTCTCTGGGCAAAACTGTGTCTTTATTTCTCCGGGCAAAACTGTGTCTTTATTTCTCCGGGCAAAACTGTGTCTGTGTCTTTATTTCTCCGGGCAAAACTGTGTCTTTATTTCTCTGGGCAAAACTGTGTCTTTATTTCTCTGAGCAAAACTGTGTCTTTATTTCTCTGGGCAAAACTGTGTCTTTATTTCTCCGGGCAAAACTGTGTCTGTGTCTTTATTTCTCTGGGCAAAACTGTGTCTTTATTTCTCTGGGCAAAACTGTGTCTTTATTTCTCCGGGCAAAACTGTGTCTGTGTCTTTATTTCTCTGGGCAAAACTGTGTCTTTATTTCTCCGGGCAAAACTGTGTCTTTGTGTCTTTATTTCTCTGGGCAAAACTGTGTCTTTATTTCTCCGGGCAAAACTGTGTCTTTGTGTCTTTATTTCTCTGAGCAAAACTGTGTCTCTATTTCCCTGTGTCTTTGTTCCCCCTGTGTCATTATTTCCTGTGTCTCTATTCCCCCTGTGTCTTTATTTCCTGTGTCTTTATTTCCCCTGTGTCTCTATTCCCCCTGTGTCTTTATTCCCTGTGTCTCTATTCCCCCTGTGTCTTTATTCCCCCTGTGTCTTTATTTCCCCTGTGTCTTTATTCCCCCTGTGTCTTTATTTCCCCTGTGTCTTTATTCCCCCTGTGTCTTTATTTCCCCTGTGTCTCTATTCCCCCTGTGTCTTTATTTCCCCTGTGTCTCTATTCCCCCTGTGTCTTTATTTCCCATGTGTCTTTATTTCCTGTGTCTTTATTTCCCATGTGTCTTTATTTCCTGTGTCTTTATTTCCCCTGTGTCTCTATTTCCCTGTGTCTTTATTTCCCATGTGTCTTCATTCCCTTGTGTCTTTATTTCCCCTGTGTCTTTATTCCCCTGTGTCTTTATCCCTCTGTGTCTTCATTTCCCTGGGCAGAACTGTGTCTTTATCCCCATGTGTCTTTATTTCCCTGTGTCTTTATGTGTCTTTATCCCGCTGTGTCTTTACTTCCCTGTGTCTTTATTTCCCCTGTGTCTTTATTTCATGTGTCTTCATTCCCCTGTGTCTTTATTTCCCTGTGTCTTTATTTCCCTGTGTCTTTATGTGTCTTTATTTCCCCTGTGTCTTTATTTCCCCTGTGTCTTTATGTGTCTTTATTTCCCCTGTGTCTTTATGTGTCTTTATTTCCCCTGTGTCTTTATTTCCCATGTGTCTTCATTTCCCCTGTGTCTTTATTTCCCTGTGTCTTTATGTGTCTTTATTTCCCCTGTGTCTTTATTTCATGTGTCTTTATTCCCCTGTGTCTTTATTTCCCATGTGTCTTCATTTCCCCTGTGTCTTTATTTCCCTGTGTCTTCATTTCCCCTGTGTCTTTATTTCCCTGTGTCTTCATTTCCCCTGTGTCTTCATTTCCCCTGTGTCTTTATTTCCCTGTGTCTTCATTTCCCCTGTGTCTTTATTTCCCCTGTGTCTTTATGTGTCTTCATTTCTCCTGTGTCTTTATTTCCCTGTGTCTTCATTTCTCCTGTGTCTTTATATCCCTGTGTCTTTATTTCCCTGTGTTTTTATCCCCCTGTGTCTTTATTTCCCTTTATTTCCCTGTGTCTTTATTTCCCCTGTGTCTTTATTTCCCTGTGTCTTTATTTCCTGTGTCTTTATTTCCCTGTGTCTTTATGTGTCTTTATTTCCCCTGCGTCTTTATCCCCCTGTGTCTTTATTTCCCCTGCGTCTTTATTTCCCCTGTGTCTTTATTTCCTGTGTCTTTATTTCCCTGTGTCTTTATGTGTCTTTATTTCCCTGTGTCTTTATGTGTCTTTATTTCCCTGTGTCTTTATGTGTCTTTATTTCCCCTGTGTCTTTATGTGTCTTTATTTCCCTGTGTCTTTATCCCCCTGTGTCTTTATTTCCCTGTGTCTTTATTTTCCCTGTGTCTTTATTTCCTGTGTCTTTATTTCCCCTGTGTCTTTATTTCCCCTGTGTCTTTATTTTCACTGTGTCTTTATTTCCCTGTGTCTTCATTTCCCCTGTGTCTTTATTTCCCCTGTGTCTTTATTTCCCCTGTGTCTTCATTTCCCCTGTGTCTTTATTTCCCTGTGTCTTCATTTCCCCTGTGTCTTCATTTCCCCTGTGTCTTTATTTCCCCTGTGTCTTTATGTGTCTTCATTTCTCCTGTGTCTTTATTTCCCTGTGTCTTCATTTCTCCTGTGTCTTTATATCCCTGTGTCTTTATTTCCCTGTGTCTTTATCCCCCTGTGTCTTTATTTCCCCTGTGTCTTTATTTCCCTTTATTTCCCTGTGTCTTTATTTCCCTGTGTCTTTATTTCCCTGTGTCTTCATTGCCCTGTGTCTTTATTTCCCCTGTGTCTTTATTTCCTGTGTCTTTATTTCCCTGTGTCTTTATTTCCTGTGTCTTTATTTCCCTGTGTCTTTATGTGTCTTTATTTCCCCTGCGTCTTTATCCCCCTGTGTCTTTATTTCCCCTGTGTCTTTATTTCCCCTGTGTCTTTATTTCCTGTGTCTTTATTTCCCTGTGTCTTTATTTCCTGTGTCTTTATTTCCCTGTGTCTTTATGTGTCTTTATTTCCCCTGCGTCTTTATCTCCCCTGTGTCTTTATTTCCTGTGTCTTTATTTCCCTGTGTCTTTATGTGTCTTTATTTCCCCTGTGTCTTTATTTCCCCTGCGTCTTTATTTCCCCTGTGTCTTTATTTCCCCTGTGTCTTTATTTCCTGTGTCTTTATTTCCCTGTGTCTTTATGTGTCTTTATTTCCCTGTGTCTTTATGTGTCTTTATTTCCCTGTGTCTTTATCCCCCTGTGTCTTTATTTCCCCTGCGTCTTTATTTCCCTTTATTTCCCTGTGTCTTTATTCCCCTGTGTCTTCATTTCCCTGTGTCTTTATCCCCCTGTGTCTTTATTTCCCTGTGTCTTTATTCCCCTGTGTCTTTATTTCCCCTGTGTCTTTATTTCCCCTGCGTCTTTATTTCCCCTGTGTCTTTATTTCCCCTGTGTCTTTATGTGTCTTTATTTCCCTGTGTCTTTATCCCCCTGTGTCTTTATTTCCCTGTGTCTTCATTTCCCCTGTGTCTTTATGTGTCTTCATTTCTCCTGTGTCTTTATTTCCCTGTGTCTTCATTTCTCCTGTGTCTTTATATCCCTGTGTCTTTATCCCCCTGTGTCTTTATTTCCCCTGTGTCTTTATTTCCCTTTATTTCCCTGTGTCTTATATCCCTGTGTCTTCATTGCCCTGTGTCTTTATTTCCCCTGTGTCTTTATTTCCCTGTGTCTTTATTTCCTGTGTCTTTATTTCCCTGTGTCTTTATGTGTCTTTATTTCCCCTGCGTCTTTATCCCCCTGTGTCTTTATTTCCCCTGCGTCTTTATTTCCTGTGTCTTTATTTCCCTGTGTCTTTATGTGTCTTTATTTCCCTGTGTCTTTATGTGTCTTTATTTCCCTGTGTCTTTATCCCCCTGTGTCTTTATTTCCCCTGCGTCTTTATTTCCCCTGTGTCTTTATTTCCCCTGTGTCTTTATGTGTCTTTATTTCCCTGTGTCTTTATCCCCCTGTGTCTTTATTTCCCTGTGTCTTTATTTTCCCTGTGTCTTTATTTCCTGTGTCTTTATATCCCCTGTGTCTTTATTTCCCTGTGTCTTTATTTCCATGTGTCTTTATATCCCCTGTGTCTTTATTTCCCTGGGCAGACACGTCAGCAACACGGATCGGCTGGGGAAGCGGTACAGGAACATCGCCAACGTCTTCACCATCGGTGACGACGACGAAGGTAAAATGATTGGCCCGGATGATTTGAATGTGCCACTAGGCAGCGAGGTGGTGGAATGGTTAAGATGCTTGTCTGCCACTACAGTGTCCTTGAGGGTCTTGAGTCTTCTTCTTCTTCTGCGTTCACTTGTATGCACACGAGTGGGCTTTGACGTGTATGACCGTTTTTACCCCGCCATGTGGGCAGCCGTACTCCTTTTCGGGGGTGTGCATGCTGGGCATGTTCTTGCTTCCATAACCCACTGAACGCTGACATGGATTACAGGATCTTTAACATGCGTATTTGATGTTCTGCTTGCATATACACATGAAGGGGGTTCAGGCACTGGCAGGTCTGCACATATGTTGACCTGGGAGATCGTAAAAATCTCCACCCTTTACCCACCAGGCGCCGTCACCGTGATTCGAACCCGGGACCCTCAGATTGACAGTCCAACGCTTTAACCACTCGGCTATTGCGCCCGTCGGGTCTTGAGTCTGAATCCCTGTCTCACCCCTTTGTCTCCCCCAAGTTTGACTGGAAAATCAGACTGAACGCCTGGTCGTTAGGATGGGGGTGATTGACCAAGGTCCAGTGTACAGCACGAAATTAGCACACTGTAAAAGGAAACCCATGGCAACGAAGAGTGTTGTCCTCCGGTGACATTCTGTAGAAAAAATTCACTCTGACAGGTACGCAATTACACATGTATTTGTATTTCTTTTTATCACAACAGATTTCTCTATGTGAAATTCGGGCTGCTCTCCCCAGGGAGAGCGCATCGCTACACTACAGCGCCACCCTTTTTTTTTTTTTTGTATTTTTTCCTGCGTGCAGTTTTATTTGTTTTTCCTATCGCAGTGGATTTTTCTACAGAATTTTGCCAGGAACAACCCTTTTGTTGCCGTGGGTTCTTTTACGTGCGCTAAGTGCATGCTGCACACAGGACCTCGGTTTATCCTCTCATCCGAATGACTAGCATCCAGACCACCACTCAAGGTCTAGTGGAGGGGGAGAAAATATCGGCGGCTGAGCCGTGATTCGAACCAACGCGCTCAGATTCTCTCGCTTCCTAGGCGGACGCGTTACCTCTAGGCCATCACTCCACATGCCTGCACAGGGATCCACTCTATTTACTCATACCCAGATTCAAGTCTCTCGACTGTTGGCCGCCGTTCTTTCTCTGTCTCTGGACCTTGCACTTGGAATGAACTTCCTCTTTCGCTTCGTCAAGTCTCCACACTCAGCTCTTTCAAGTCTGGCCTTAAAACCCACCTCTTCCCAAAATAGCCTAGCTCCCTTCCCTGCCTCTTTCTTGTCTTCAGTTTCTCCAGTTTTAGATTTATGCGCGCGTGAGAATGACTTGATTTGTCCATGCACAAGATTCAGCGCTATATAAATACCATTATTATTATTATTATTATTATTATTCACTCACAGTCTGACAAAGCGTGTTGGGTTATGATGCTCTCAGGCATCTGTTTAGCAGATGTGGTGTAGCGTATATATGGATTCGTCTGAATGCGGTGACGCCTCCTTGATAAACTGAAAGGAAAACTGTCACTGGTCCGTGTGTAATAAACATACTTTTCTCTGTGTGTGTGTGTGTGTGTGTGTGGTGTTTGTGCGTGTGCATGCCTTTAGTGGAGGATTTATTGTTATGTTGCTCTCTGTGGGTTTCAGCATGTCCGTGTGTGTGTGTGTGTGTGTGTGCGCCTTTATTTGCTCCTGTGTTTGTGAGCATTGATAGTGAATATGTGTGTAAGTGTGAATATGTTCCATGTGTGTGTGTGCCCATATGAAGTTATACGTGTGTGTGTGTGTGTGTGAGCATGTTCCATATGTGTCTGTGTGGTGTGTGTGTATGTGCACATGTGGTGTGTGTGTATGTGTGTGTTTGTGTGCATGGTGTGTGTGTATGTGTGAACATGCTCCATATGTTTGTGCGTGGTGTGTGTGTATGTGCATGTGCATGGTAAGTGTGTGTGTGTATGCGTGTGCGTGGTGTGTGTGTGGTGTGTATGTGCACATGCATGGTGTGTGTGTGTGTGTATGTGTGTGCATGGTATGTGTGTGTGTGTGAACATGCTCCATATGTGTGTGTGTGGTGTGTGTGTATGTGCACTTGTGTGGTGTGTGTGTGTGTATTTGTGTGCATGATGTGTGTGTGAACATGCTCCATATGTTTGTGCGTGGTGTGTGTGTATGTGCATGTGTGGTGTGTGTGTGTGTGTATGTGTGTGCATGTGCATGGTGTGTGTGTGTGAACATGCTCCATATGTTTGTGCGTGGTGTGTGTGTATGTGCATGGTAAGTGTGTGTGTGTGTGTGTGTGTGCATGGTGTGTGTGTGTGTGAACATGCTCCATATGTGTGTGTGTGGTGTGTGTGTATGTGCATGTGCATGGTAAGTGTGTGTGTGTATGTGTGTGCGTGGTGTGTGTGTGTGTGTGAACATGCTCCATATGTGTGTGTGTGGTGTGTGTGTATGTGCACGTGTGTGGTGTGTGTGTGTGTATGTGTGTGCATGGTGTGTGTGTGAACATGATCCATATGTTTGTGCGTGGTGTGTGTGTATGTGCATGTGCATTGTGAGTGTGTGTGTGTATGCGTGTGCATGGTGTGTGTGTGTGTGAACATGCTCCATATGTGTGTTTGTGGTGTGTGTGTATGTGCACGTGTGTGGTGTGTGTATGTGTATGTGTGTGCATGGTGTGTGTGTGAACATGATCCATATGTTTGTGCGTGGTGTGTGTGTATGTGCATGTGCATGGTAAGTGTGTGTGTTTGTATGTGTGTGCGTGGTGTGTGTGTGTGAACATGCTCCATATGTGTGTGTGTGGTGTGTATGTGCACATGCATTGTGTGTGTGTATCTGTGTGCATGTTGTGTGTGTGTGAACATGCTCCATATGTGTGTGCATGGTGTGTGTGTATGTGCACACATGTGTGGTGTGTGTGTTTGTGTATGTGTGTGCATGGCGCGTGTTTGAACATGCTCCATATGTGTGTGCATGGAATGTGTGTAACAGAAGGGGCAGAGGGCAGCAGCGACCTCTCTGGGGACGAGCACAAGGAGACGGTCAGCGTGGACACCTGGGTGAAGAAGGCCGACGTGGTCTACAGCTGTGCCTGCAAGGAGGTCAAGTCCAATGGCTACACCTACCCCAGGTAAGGGTGGACGCACTGAGCTCTGATACACCTACCCCAGGTAAGGGTGGACACACTGAGTCCTGATACATCTACCACAGTTCAGGGTGGACACACTGAGTCCTGATACATCTACCACAGTTCAGGGTGGATACACTGAGCTCTGATACACCTACCCCAGGTAAGGGTGGACACACTGAGCCCTGATACATCTACCACAGTTCAGGGTGGATACACTGAGCTCTGATACACCTACCCCAGGTAAGGGTGGACACACTGAGCCCTGATACATCTACCACAGTTCAGGGTGGATACACTGAGCTCTGATACACCTACCCCAGGTAAGGGTGGATACACTGAGCCCTGATACACCTACCCCAGGTAAGGGTGGACACACTGAGCCCTGATACATCTACCACAGTTCAGGGTGGATACACTGAGCTCTGATACACCTACCCCAGGTAAGGGTGGACACACTGAGCTCTGATACACCTACCCCAGGTAAGGGTGGATACACTGAGCTCTGATACACCTACCCCAGGTAAGGGTGGACACACTGAGCTCTGATACACCTACCCCAGGTAAGGGTGGATACACTGAGCTCTGATACACCTACCCCAGGTAAGGGTGGACACACTGAGCTCTGATACACCTACCCCAGGTAAGGGTGGATACACTGAGCTCTGATACACCTACCCCAGGTAAGGGTGGATACACTGAGCTCTGACACACCTACCACACAGCACCATTAAACAACACCATCACACAGCACCGTCACAGAGCACATCATCACACACCACCTCAACACAATGAACCACCCCCACACACCGCCACATCACACCCCACCTCCACACAACACACCACCATCACACAACACACCACCATCACACAACACCACCTCAACACAACACAACACCACCCCCAACACACCACCCCCACACACCCCACCACCACACAACACACACCACCATCACACAACACCACCTCAACACAACGAACCACCTCCACACACCGCCACATCACACACCACCACAACACAACACACCACCATCACACAACACCACCTCAACACAACACCATCCCAACACACCACCATCACACAACACCATCCCAACACACCACCCACCACACACACGCCATGTAACCCGCCCCCACACCCTCCTCCCTGTGTGTGCAGCACGCTGATCGTGACGGGCAGCCACCTGTTCGTGCTGCGGGAGCTGCCCCAGAAGAAGGGCATGGCGCTGATCCAGGCCCGGAGAGCCCTGGGCTCGGTGGTCAAGATCACCTCCAAGAAGAAGTACCCAGAGCTGATCACCTTCAAGTACGGCACGCACGAGGAGGACGGCTTCCACTTCACCGACGTCGACCAGTTCATCATCCCCACCGCCGCGGAGGCCACGCGGCGCATCAAGCAGCAGATCATGAGGGTTCTGGACGCTCTCGACAGCTAACGGGGCTCCAGGGGTTGGTTGGAGCTGTGCAGTTCTTGTTGTGATAGAGCTTTGTGGGGGGTGGGGGTGGTATGTATGTGTGTGTGAGGCCTCGATCTGTATCAAGCAGCAGATAGTGAGAGCTGTTGAAGGTCTCGACAGCTAACGGGGCATCGGGCCTGGGGATTGTGGTGGTTTGAGCTGTGCACAGTGCTTGTGATAGAGCTTTGTGGGTGTTGGATGTGGATTGGGGTGTGTGTATGTGTGTTGTGTGTGTGTGTGTGTGTGTGTGTGTGTCTGAGGCCATGCGCCGTATCAAGCTGCAGATTGTGACGCTCTCGACAGCAAACGGGAATGGGTGGAGCAGCCTGGGATGGTTTGTGCGCGGTGCTTTGCTTGTGATAGAGTTCTGTGAGGGTTGGATGCGAGTTAGGGTGTGTGTGTGTGTGTGTGAGGCCACTCGCTGTATGAAGCTGCAGAACATGAAGATTCTGGACGCTCTCGACATCTAATGAGGCACCGGGTCTGGGGATCGTGGTGGTTTGAGCTGTGCACAGTGCTTGTGATAGAGCTGTGTGAGGGTTGGGTGTGAGGAGATGGGGGGCTGGAGGGGGGGGGGGGGGGGGGGGTTATGTGTGTCTGAGGACTGGCACCGTATCAAGCTGCAGATTGTGATGCTCTCGACAGCTAACGGGGCATCAGGTGGAGCAGCCTGGGACGGTTTGTGCATGGTGCTTTGCTTGTGATACAGCTCTGTGTGGGATGGGGGGAGGGTGTGTGTGTGTCTGAGGCCTGGCGCCGTATCAAGCTGCAGATGGTTAGGGTTCTGGACGCTTTCGACAGCTTAACGGGGCATCAGGTGGAGCAGCCTGGGAGGGTTTGTGCATGGTGCTTTGCTTGTGATACAGCTCTGTGGGGAGTGGGGTATGGGTATGTGTGCGTGTGTGAGGCCGCACGCTGTATCAGGCTGCAGATCGTGACGCTCTCGACAGCTCTGTGTGGGTTGGTGGTTGGGGGTGGGGTGTGTGTGTGTGTCTCAGGCCACACGCAATATCAAGTTGCAGATAATGACGCTCTCGACAGCTCAGTGAGGGGTGGTGGTGGGGAGAGGGGTGTTGGGGGTTGTCTGAGGCCACACGCCGTATCAAGCTGCTAACGCAGCCGTGGGTGCAGCTGGAAGGAGTGGGGTTTTTTTGTGTGATGTGCGGCAGTGCTTTGCTTGCTGTAGAGCTCTGTGGGTGTGGTGTGTGGGTTAGGGGGAGGGAGGTTTGTGTGGAGGGTGGGGGTGGAGGGTTTATGGGTGGGTGTGTGTGTGCGCGCACAGTAAGGAAGAAAAAAGAAGAGGCAAGAGAAAGGACAGAGGCGGTTTCTTTACTCGGCAAACTTAGCTGGGCAGGCGCTGATTGTTTTGGGGCATTGAACGTGATTTCATTGAACGCACATGGGATCAGGAATGTGTAAGTGTTTGGCAGGGAGATGAGAGAGAGAGGGAGAGAGGGAGGGAAAGTGATGCTCAGAACATTTGTGCAGCTTTTTTTTTTTTTTTTTTTTTAACTGACTGACATGCTGCTCACAATACACGATACATGAGAGAGGGAGAGAAAGAGAAAGAATAAAGCATCAATTCAGTGCTTGTTCGCTGATGCACAGCACTTTTGTACAGATTAGTTTCATTGTTCAGGGCTTGTGAGTAGAGTAGACAAAGAAAGTGAGTGAGAGAGAGAGAGAGAGAGCATGCGCAGTTCGGACTAAACGAAGAAGTTTTTGCACAAAATTGATGACTCAGAATAGCGACACCCATGTTTGTCTTGTCAAAGTCCTGGTGTCCCTGTGGACTGTCGACTCTGGGACTGGGACTGCAACAGACGACGCTGGGTGTTGCTGTGTACCAAAGACTCAGAACGAGCATCGTGGGGGAAACGTCACTGTGATGGTGCTGATGATGGAACAGCCAAAATAAAAAAATAAAAAATTTAAAAAAAAGAAAAAAAAAGGCATGTTCAGCAGCACTGTATTGACTTGTGTTTTTGCAAACAGTGTCAAACCACATGCACTGTGACCAGTGGGTTTTAGTTATCTGGTTTTATTGGTCAGCTTTTTTATTTTGGTTGGATTGAATTCATTTGGAAGAAAAACTCAAAAAAACAAAACTTGACAGCATTGTACAACAGCAAAAAAAGTATCTGCAAAATATGTGTTTGTGTATTTCATTATCACAAAGAATAATGCTTTGTTTATTTTATTACGTTAAAGTGATGGAGTCTCCCATCGGACCGACAGATGAGTAGGCAGGCAGGCTTATCTGTCGGTGTGTGTCCTCATGTGGGAGAAGAGGCCGAATCTGGATGCACAGCACTTTCCGCAGGTGTTGAAGTTGTGTGAAAGGAAAAGACGTGAGAGACATTGAATACTTACAGACAGTTTGTACACTGGCATAAAGAGTGCAGAAATAAACCTGTCATGTTCACATTGTACATACCAGGAAAAAAACAAAAAACCGGAAAGACTGTAGTTTAGAATAAGTGTGCACAGTCTGTAAGAATGGAATTGGAAATGAAATGAATAAAAGAATAGTAAGCAATAAAATTTGCCTCCCCACCACCACCAAAAAAGATAGAAAAAACAACAGAACAAGAAGCAAGCTGTATTTCTTCGGAGAACATAAACAGTTGCGGTGTTTTATGATTTTAAAAAACCTATTTTAAAACCTATTGCAGAGAAGGCTCAGTTCTTTCAAATGAACAGCAACAAAGATGTTCACAACAAAATCATGAATCAACAGTCGGATTTAAACAACAGCATGTTGTGTGAACAAAAAACAACAACATTTATCCACTTGGTGATTGTGTTGGCCAGCAAATGATTCCGTCACACATGTATGGAAAAGAACCAAAGAAAATCAAAGCAGGAGAAAAATATTGTCAAAGAAATCGTTACAGAGCAGATGCTGGGAGGGTACTCGTTAGTACGGAGATGATATTTAGCTTATCCCACATTTTCCTGCCGATTTTGAAACAGACTGTGTCCGACTATGACTATCAGAACAGCAGAGGAGGTAACTGCTGTCCCGACTATCTGGGCCAGAATCTGTGATTTTAGTGGAGTGTTTTGTCCAAGTTACATTCCCAGCTCCCCCCCCAACTCTCTCGGTCAAGAGAGCGAATGAGACAAGTGTCCCAAAAGGTAAAAGGCTCATTCAGGTGTGTTGTGTATCAGCAGACCTGTTCAGTGTTGTATTTGTTTGTATTTGTATTTCTTTTTATCACAACAGATTTCTCTGTGTGAAATTTGGGCTGCTCTCCCCAGGGAGAGCACGTCACTACACTCCAGCACCACCCATTTTTTTTGGCATTTTTTCCTGTGTGTAGTTTTCTTTGTTTTTCTTATCGAAGTGGATTTTTCTAAAGAATTTTGCCAGGAACAACCCTTTTGTTGCCATGGGTTCTTTTACGTGCACTAAGTGCATGCTGCCCCGCAGGACCTCAGTTTATCGTCTCATTCGAATGACTTAGCGTCCAGACCACCGCCGAAGCTCTAGTGGAGGGGGAGAAAATACCGGCGGCGGAGCCGTGATTCAAACCAGCGCGCTCAGATTCTCTCGCTTCCTAGGCGGACGCGTTACCTCTAGGCCATCACTCCACATACATGAGATTTGAGTTTTGTATTTATGTGTGTGTGTGTGTACAGCAGATGTAGTTGGGGTGCAGGTTTTGGAGGAGGTAGTGGGGATACAGAGAGGTTTGAACCTAACCAGGAGGATGGAGAGGGAGGGGAGCATTGACATTTGACACTGTCTGAAGAACTCGTTGGTCCTGGACTTCACACATTGTTTTTATTTGAATCAAAGAATGATTTTGATACTGCTTTTTTTTGTTGTTGTTGTTGTTGCTTTTTTTTTTTTATTGTGTTCCAATGATTCACTGCCCTGAGAAATCCTGTGAGACTACGAAGAGAAAGAACAAACCACTACATCATTGTTGAAGTTGATTGATGAATGCTTCTGTGTGTGTGTGTGTGCACGTGTGTGTGTGTATGTGTGTGTACATGTGTGTATGTGCATGTGTGCGAGTTTGAGTGTGCGTGTGTGTGTGTGTGTATGTATGTGTGAACGTATACTAATAAGCATGTAATATCCAAAAGAAAGTAATAAATGATGGGTTAATCTTTAAAAAAAAAAAAAAGATATACAAACCTTATGAATGGAAAAATGTAGACAGGACCCTTGAGAGGGGCTCTTCTCATTTATTTGAAGACTGGTTCTTCATCAGATTGTGTGACTCGGGCGGGGGGGGGGGGGGGGGGGGGGGGGGGGGGGGGGGCTGGGCTGGGTTTGCAAGCTGGAACTGGCAGAGTTTGTCAGAACAGTTGGCAAAGACAAGAGCAAATGGATAATGTAACTTACCTGAAAAATGGTGGCCATTGAGAATGATTGTTTACCTCCTGCCAGAAACGGCATTTCATTGGCTAGTTAGCAGATGGCAGGTCTAATGGCAAGATGTCGTCGCCCTGATAAATTTTGGCATAGAAGAGCAGACAGACAGGCCTGGTTTGCCTCAGTTTAACACGGTACAGTGTATTTAACCAAACTGGGAGGAGGAGGATGCGAACTCCTCATGTTTGTCAGGACAGTTCAGTGTCTGGGGAGGTGAAGAAATGGGATACAGGGATAGAGGGGTGCAATAGCCGAGTGGTTAAAGCGTTGGACTTTCAATCTGAGGGTCCCGGGTTCGAATCACGGTGACGGCGCCTGGTGGGTAAAGGGTGGAGATTTTTACGATCTCCCAGGTCAACATATGTGCAGACCTGCTAGTGCCTGAACCCCCTTCGTGTGTATATGCAAACAGAAGATCAAAATACGCACGTTAAAGATCCTGTAATCCATGTCAGCGTTCGGTGGGTTATGGAAACTAGAACATTCCCAGCATGCACACCCCCGAAAGCGGAGTATGGCTGCCTATATGGCGGGGTAAAAACGGCCATACACGTAAAAGCCTACTCGTGTGCATACGAGTGAACGTGGGAGTTGCAGCCCACAAATAAGAAGAATAAGAAGAAGAATGAGGAGGTGAAGAAATGGGATACAGGAATAGAGGGGAAAGAAGGCAGTCATGGGTTTATCCAGTATTGTAGGATTGTAACAAACAGGCACTCACACACACACACACACACACACACACACACACACACACACATTTGCTAATCCACTGCATTCTTCTTTTTTTTCTCTCTGATTTTATCTGTGAATTTGTTTTGTTCATTCAGTTTGGTAATCGGTGAATCATCATTTCAGTGTGTTCATTTAGTCTTTTAGTCAGTGAGTAGGGTACTGGGTAGGCAGGATTTTTTTCTCCAATGTCTTTTAGGCATTTCATTGTAGTAATTTAGCCAGTGAGTAGGTTAGGCAGTTCTTTCTCCAATGTCTTTTTTTAGGCGTTTCAGTGTGTTAATTTAGTCAGTAGGGTAAGCAGTTCTTTCTCCAATGTCTTTTAGGCGTTTCAGGGTGTTAATTTAGTCAGTGAGTAGGGTAAGCAGTTCTTTCTCCAATGTCTTTTAGGTGTTTCAGTGTGTTAATTTAGTCTGTGAGTAGGTCAGGCAGTTCTTTCTACAATGTCTTTTAGGCATTTCAGTGTGTTAATTTGTTAATTTAGTCAGTGAGTAGGGTAGGCGGTTCTTTCTCCAATGTCTTTTAGGTGTTTCAGTGTGTTAATTTAGTCAGTGAGTAGGGTAAGCAGTTCTTTCTCCAATGTCTTTTAGGTATTTCAGTGTGTTAATTTAGTCTGTGAGTAGGTCAGGCAGTTCTTTCTACAATGTCTTTTAGGCATTTCAGTGTGTTAATTTGTTAATTTAGTCAGTGAGTAGGGTAGGCGGTTCTTTCTCCAATGTCTTTTTAGGCGTTTCAGTGTGTTAATTTAGTCAGTGAGTAGGGTAAGCAGTTCTTTCTCCAATGTCTTTTAGGTGTTTCAGTGTGTTAATTTAGTCTGTGAGTACGTCAGGCAGTTCTTTCTACAATGTCTTTTAGACATTTCAGTGTGTTAATTTGTTAATTTAGTCAGTGAGTAGGGTAAGCAGTTCTTTCTACAATGTCTTTTTTAGGCGTTTCAGTGTGTTAATTTAGTCAATGAGTAAGGAAGGTGGTTCTTTCTCCAATGTCTTTTAGGCATTTCAGTGTGTTAATTTGTTAATTTAGTCAGTGAGTAGGGTAGGCAGTTCTTTCTCCAATGTCTTTTTTAGGCGTTTCAGTGTGTTAATTTAGTCAGTGAGTAGGGTAAGCAGTTCTTTCTCCAATGTCTTTTAGGCGTTTCAGGGTGTTAATTTAGTCAGTGAGTAGGGTAGGCAGTTCTTTCTCCAATGTCTTTTTTAGGCGTTTCAGTGTGTTAATTTAGTCAGTGAGTAGGGTAAGCAGTTCTTTCTCCAAAGTCTTTTAGGTGTTTCAGTGTGTTAATTTAGTCAATGAGTAAGGAAGGTGGTTCTTTCTCCAATGTCTTTTAGGCATTTCACTTTCAGTGTGTTAATTTAGTCAGTAGGGAAGGTGGTTCTTTCTCCAATGTCTTTTTTAGGCATTTCACTTTCAGTGTGTTAATTTAGTCAGTAGGGAAGGTGGTTCTGTCTCCAATGTCTTTTTTAGGCCTTATTGTCCAACAGGTGGAAAAGGGAAGGGGGCGAATATGGACTGGTGTGTAGGTTGTGAAACTCCATCGACTGAACTGAAAGTGAAACCATGTATATGTAACGCATTGTATTGCTGTTTTTTGTTTTTTTGTTTTTTTTTGTTTTTTTTGTTGGGGTTTTTTCACAGCAGATTTCTTTGTGTGAAACTCGGGGTTGCTTTCCCCACGGGGAGATAGTAGAGTGTTTGCGACAGGTGTGTGTGTGTGATGCAGGGCGGTGGGGGAGAGGAGGGATATCTTCTGGTATGATGTGTATTGGACGTATATTTATTCTTCAAATGCTTACAGCAACAACAAAATGTTGATGAAGTCGTTGGTATTTTGTACATAACAGTTTGTGTTCAAATATGTCTATATTGTGGTCTCTATCATGTATAATGTTCGGATCATGTTTGTAATGTTCAGTTCATATGTTTGTTGTGTTCGGGTCATGTTCAAGTCATATGTTTGTTGTGTTTGGATCATGTGTTTGCAATGTTCAGTTCATATGTTTGTTGTGTTCGGATCATGTTTGTCATGTTCAAGTCATATGTTTGTTGTGTTTGGATCATATGTTTGTGATGCTCAGTTCATATGTAGAATGTGTTCAGGTATGTTTTCTACAATGCTGCCTGCAGGTGCAAGTGATAAATGCGATCAAAGGCTTGTCACATGTGATTTGATGATTATCTGCAAAATTTTTGAGTGTGGGCGATGGATATTGAGTTATCTTCAAGGATATTGTAAATGATAGCATTCGTTGTGCAAGCTTTAGAATGTGAGTGGATGAAAGCTTATTAAAGCGGTGGATTTTGAGTACCGTGAATACGTATGTTGCGTAAACTTTGACGAATAAGTAAAGAAGGGTCAGGTCCATAATGCAGCATAAGCAATAACAACATGTTTGATGTAAGCTTGATGTTGGAGTCATAGTATGAGTGTATGAAACTAGACATAATGTTTAATATGTCATGAAAATGGAGCCATGTTTGTTGTCAGTGCTTTGTTTCTCTTTTACGTGTGTGTGGTAAAGGGGACGGTAGTTGTTGGTGAATGGTGGCCATGGCTCCTCTTCTGCATTCATGGGCTGCAACTCTCTAGGTCCTTCGTATCTAGGGGAGGACATTTATGTGTGTTACTATTTTTACCCTGGTGTGTTGGACAGTCGCACTCTGTTTATGGGGTCTGTGGGAATGGTGTGACTTCATTTGAAATAAATCCCTTTTTTTCTTTCTTTCTTTTTTTTTTTTCTTTTTTTTTTAAGTTTTGAGTTATATAATCTCCATATAATCTCTGCATGCAAAGCTTTATATATTTGTGTCCATGTGAGCTGATATGAATATCAAGGATGTTAAAGATCAAAGGTTCTGATCCCAGAAGTTGCTACGGTTAACCCTTTGAGCCCTGAGTTCCTGAGCAATTTTAACCCTTCTGCCTGAGCTCCTGAGCCAAAATTTGCAAATAATTGGTATTTAACCCTTTGAGCCCTGACCACTGCTTTACTGGTGGCAGAGAAAAATGACATAATGCCCAGCCACCGGTTGAGCGGTGCATAAACACTTGAAGCATGCAGTCCCAACCTGGCCCGTCAGGGCAGAAATAGGGGACAAAACGTGCAAGAAAACAACTGTACACAACGCAGCAAGTAATTGATATGCTTGATGATTTATCAGAAGTAGAATATGACAATGATTACTCTGATAGTGAGGTGGAATTTGAATCGGATGATTTTGCTACAGATAGTGATGTTGAAAATAAATCTGAGCATGCAGAATCAGTTGATCAAAGCACATGCACAAAACACAGTGAAAAGGCGCAGCAATGTTGGTACTACGTTCGCTGACGTCAGAATATTACGGTTTTTCTGATTGGCTCTTCAGTATAAGTCAACCAATAGCAAAACACGACACAAGTGTTTACGCACCGCTCAACCGGTGGCCAGGCATTATGCCACCCCTCCCCACCACCGGTAAAGCGGTGGTCAGGACTCAAAGGTTTAAGGGCAGAATGTTTTCTGTCATATACCCAGCCTAATAAGATGTGGAACTGCGCTTGCCCCCTGTGTGTACATGCTGGCAGAAAATCCAAACGTGAACATCAGAGCTTCCTGGCCTGGGTTGCAAAAGCTGTGTTACCGGTGCTAAGTTTGTTTGGCATTAAGAATTTTCCCAGCTCGGCTATACTGATTCCATAGACTTGGGAACATTTCTAATGTCAAGCAAACAGCATTGCTAAGATTCACTGGTGGAGCAGAGCGGAGCATGTAGTCCCATGTCAGTGAGTTACACCAACACCAACACCATTTGTACTAATTAAAGCGAGGTAGACGGGCGCAATAGCCGAGTGGTTAAAGCGTTGGACTGTCAATCTGAGGATCCCGGGTTCGAATCACGGTGACGGCGCCTGTTGGGTAAAGGGTGGAGATTTTTACGATCTCCCAGGTCAACATATGTGCAGACCTGCTAGTGCCTGAACCCCCTTCGTGTGTATATGCAAGCAGAAGATCAAATATGCACGTTAAAGATCCTGTAATCCATGTCAGCGTTCGGTGGGTTATGGAAACAAGAACATACCCAGCATGCACACCCCCGAAAACGGAGTATGGCTGCCTGCATGGTGGGGTAAAAACGGTCATACACGTAAAAGCCCACCTGTGTGCATACGAGTGAACGCAGAAGAAGAAAAAAGCGAGGTAATGGAAGTTTGTGTGTGTGTGTGTGTGTTGTCACAGATAGTTGCAAGATTCATTTCGATACATTTCGAGCATGTGGTTTAAACGATGAACAATTTATCCGAACATGTCTTGCCGGATGTCTGCGGCAGAATTGTGATGGTTGTGAGCAGACTGCAGGAGCAGTGTGCAGCTTCGATTTGTGATATGACGAAAAAACAAAACAAAAAAACCTGTGGTATGAGTGAAAGAGAAAGTTTTGTCTGCTGTATAATAAGTGAGATTGGAAATTTAGAGACATGTTGGACTGGGGGTGTTAGTGAGAAAGGATTTGACAGGCATCCATAATTATGAAAAGACGTTCTTGCAGTTTTGCAACAACCCCCCCCCCCCCCCCCCCCCCAAAAAAAAAAAAAAAAAAAAAAAAATTGTGAGCATCATTATCTGATATAAAATAGTCTTTTGTAACAGCAAGAGAGAAAGTGTAGTAATAAGGATATTTCAATGTACATTTATTGCTTTTTTCCCCCTGCGTTTGTGTTTCACATAAAACAAGGGTTGACTACCAAGGCCTGGTAAATCAGCATGTTTGGTTTATGAGAAGATAGAGTATCATTTTTTCTTCTTTCTTTTTTATTTATTTAAAAAAAAATTTTTTTTTACAGCAGATGTGGTGTAGCAGACACATCATGCTCTAGACACCTACTTGGAACTGAAAACTAGAACTGCATTGACATTTACCATAAATTGTTTAGCCAGTATCGCTCAGTTTGAGTTTCTATATTTATTGAGTAGCTAGCGTTACAGATTTTGATTTTTAATTTTTTTTTAATTTCCGTTATCTAATGATTGATGTAAATGATTCTGGCGTAAACTGTCGTTGCTGACTCTTGCATATCTCATTCATCAATTGACTTATGCCCTATTTACGTTATCCTATTTTACTTATTATTATTACTGTCTTTTTTTTTTTTATTACAGTGGTACATGGTGTGACTTTTTTTTTCTTTGTTGCATATTTGATTTTCTACATGTAAAAGAAAGAAAAAAAAATGTTGATAAAAAAACACACCCCTATTTAGCGTTAGAAAAGAAGCAGAGGAAGGTGTGAATCATTGAAACGTTGTCTGCATGTTTCGCTTGACCTTGTGTATATGTGAGTATTATCCGCTGATCCGTGTGTGACGATATGATTTGGATTGCGCACACATGTGATTTATTTCAGCTGTGTATGATTTGTCACTTGTGTAACAAAGGTGTGTGACCGAGTTATTTTATGGGGGGGTCTGTACAGTTAGTAATCCACGGTGTCCTGAATTTCTCTCAATTGATTCTCTCACGTATGACTCCAGTGTATTGTATCAAATGCTCATGGCTTAGCACTGTGTATAATCTGCATGTATAATCTGTAATTACTGTGTATATGTGTGACTGTGGGATGCTTTGCGATGAGCGTGTGGCAAAACTGTAAGCTATGGTAAACGTGGCTGAGATTGAGGAATTACGGGATCCTGAACGCCCCGGTTACTTCTGAGACTTAAAACTTATTGGAAATAAACAAATTGTTACAGCATTTTGGAAAACAAACATTGCTGATTGTTTTGTTTTTCTGTCCTGGTTTTAGGGGTGTAACTCACTGTCCTACTAATGTTCAGGGGATGGTTTTCACCACAAAATAAATACATTGTTTACATTGTTGCTGTAGCTGATCATCAGGAAAAGGAAAGCAACACCTCCGAAAGCAGAGTATGGCTGCCTACATGGCGGGGTAAAAACGGTCATCCACGTAAAAGCCCACTCGCGTATATACGAGTGAACGTGGGAGGGAGTTGCAGCCCATGAACACACAAGAAGAAGAAGGAAAGCAACAACTTTAATTTTCATGAATATTTCTCTCTCTCTCTCTCTCTCTCTCTCTCTTGGCAGTAAAGACCTGAATAATGTCTGCTCTAAGATTGTTAATTGTGTCAGGAATTTAAGATTTTCTTCATTCAAAACTGAAGATTTGGTTTGCTTACTCAGCTGTGGAAATGTTAAAAATCTGTTTCGAGTGGATACCTTGTGAATGACTCGACTGGTTGAGAGAAGACCATTGAATGAGACTAGAAATGATGAGGATGCTGAGCAAAGTGGAAATGGTGTAATTGGTTGGGCTGGTATCATATCTCCCCTTCCGTGCCTCTCCTTTCCACAATCATTCCCATCGGAAACCGGGGTATTTCCTTTGGTGAGTGCGCTGCTTCTTCTGCTTCCATGGGCTGCAGATCTGATGCTTACTGCTATCAAGTGAGCATTTACCTGGTTTGTTTTTTTTAGCCTGCTGTTAAGGCAGCCTTACTCCGTCTTTGGGGAGTAGGTATGCAGGTTGTGTTCACATTTCCATTATCCTCTGAAAGCCAATATTTTTTGCAGGATCTTTAATGTGGGTATTTGATCTTCTGCTTAAATACAAAGAGGATTAACTCACTCAGTATGGCCAGTCCTCTCTTCTCCTCTACACAGACCCCTCGGATGTCCAGTGGGTGTCTGAATGACCCAACCTTTAGCTTCCGTCATCAGAATTGTGGTATTCTCTGTCAACATTCACCTCTTCAGTATAAGAGCCTTCCACTTGCAATATTTTGATGATGGTAATTGGGGTGAAACGCTGTTAATGTCGTCTCTTTCGCCGTTCGTATGGAGTGAGTTAAGAGTAAGAGGTATGCGGGGAGAGTTTTGGAGATCAGGAAAGAAATGATTTCCACCTTTAACCCAGCAGGTACTGGCCGTACTGAGTGAGTTAAAAATGGTCCATATACTAGTCAGGGATACAGAGGGGAGGTAACCTACTTCCGGGAGGTTATCGGCAGTAGCCACTTTAGTTTTCTCCGCATAGGCGGATAGTAGTTTGCACAGGACAGGAATCAGACTCCCTGCCAGTCTGCACTAGTGGGTCACTGTAAGTATGTTAGATAAACGTAATTTTAGGAAAAAAATTTCCTTTTAACATGACCCCTTGATGTCCACTAAAGTGGCAGTGAACTGTGTAGTCGACTAAAGTCGACCATGGCAGTGAAAGAGTTAAGCAAATGCACCCACCGTTAAGTATGTTAACTCTCTCTATACAAACGGCGAAAGAGACGACGTTAACAGCGTTTCACCCCAATTACCACCATCAAAATATTGCAAGCGGAAGGCTCTTATACTGAAGAGGTGAATGTTGACAAATACCACAATTCTGATGACGGAAGCTAAAGGCTGGGTCATTGAGACACCCACTGGACATCTGAGGGGTCTGTGTAGAGGAGAAGAGAGGACTGGCCGTACTGAGTGAGTTAAATGATGGTAGTTAATTGGGTAAGGTATATTTATGGGGTTTCATTTCTTCCGCCAGCATTCTTCACTTTCTTCAGCATGTCTGTGGAACTTTTCCCACCCCTCACTTACTGTTGTGTTGCTGATTGTTGAACAGGTTCTCAATATTGATTCTAGTCGTGGGTGATCTTTGCATGCCCTGTGGGTTTTTTTTTTTCTCCCTGTGTATTTTGTTCTTTTCATTGCTACTTTGAATGTGAGAAATGTGCTCTTCTGGGTGGCTTTGTTCTTCTGTGATCTGGTGTGTAAGTGTGTGCATGTTTGTGTGTGTGGACATACATGCATGCATGAAGACATTGTGTGTGTGTGTGAGCCATCTGGGACTTTTTCATAAGTAAAGTTTTGAGATTTACATATTCATGTCCTTGTGTTTATTAAAACAAGTATCGTTATCAGTTTCTATCTGTGAATGAGTAATGTATGTATGTTACTTACAAAAAAATAACTGTATTAACTTGCCAACGGACTGTCCTCCTTCACAACAGATGTAAATAAATAATATAAGAAAATTATGGAAGTATCAGGTTTTGATTGTGAGACGAACGAATGGAAACGATGACAGAGACCATGCAGAAAGGCGTGCACCACTTTCTGTACCTACTCCAGTATGCACAGCCTGTTGTACTCAATGTGGAATCATTTCCGTATGTTGGAATTTTTTTGTGTGTGTATGGCCACTTGTCAACTAGAAGGATGGTACGTGTCGGATATCTGAATATTTCAATAATCCCATAAATATGAATTGTGGGATATTTAACGTATGACCTGCTTAATTAACAGGTTTGGTGTCATATACTGTACCATGTCAAACTGATGCAAACTAGGCCTATTGGTTTGCTCTGCTTGGCAAATTTCAACAAGGTCCACCATCGGCCGAAACCACTGTTCCCACACCCACTGAAGGCTGTCCTTGTCCAGGGTGCACTCTGTGCGTATGACACTCTTGGACCTGCTGAGAGCATCTGCCAAGATGTTGGTTTTTCCTGCTAAGTGTCTCGCTGAAAGTGGAATGCTCTTGCTGTGGCACCAACGGAGGAGATCCTCGGTCCGCATGGAGAGGTCTGCCGAGCCTATTACTTTTCTTTGGTGTGGTTGTCTCGTGTTGCAGCATATATTGTCACTGGGAAGATTCAGATTCAAACACTCGACTGTTGGTTCTCTGTCTCTGGACCTTGTGATTGGAATGAACTTCCTCTTTCGCTTCGTCAAGTCTCCACACTCAGCTCTTTCAAGTCTGGCCTTAAAACCCACCTCTTCCCAAAATAGCCTCCCTTGCCTGCCTTTCCTTGTCTTTAGTTTCTACAGTTTTAGAGTTATGCATGCATGTGAATGACTGGTGCGAAAGCGCTTTGATTTGTCTCTGCACAAGATTCAGTGCTATATAAATACCATTATTATTATTATTATACTGTGGCATATATTGTCGCAAGGCATATATCACAGGCACATATTGTCACAGGATGTTGTCACATGGCTAATACTGTGGGTATATATTGCAGCCAGATATTGTTACCAGGCATATGTTGTCGCTTGCATATATTGTCACAGAGCGTATATTGTCGCTTGGCACATATTAATGCTGGTATATATTGACATCAGGCACATTCTGTCACTGGTATATATTGTCGCTGGGCAGATACTGTCATGGGTGTATATGCAGGCATATACTGTCACCATGTCACATGTGTATGTGTGAATGTGAATCAGACATAGAATCACAATCTAATTTATTTGTTATAAAAGCAAGGTCTACAGACACAACAACAAAGTATAAAACCACCACAAACACCACAACACACACACACCACAACCACAACCACATACACACACACACACACACACACACATGGCAACCACAACACACACACACACAACTATGACACAGACACACACACATGGAAACCACAACACACAACCACACACGCACACACACACTGCAACCACAACACACAACCACACACACTGCAACCACAACACACACACTGCAACCACAACACACACACTGCAACCACAACACACACGACCACAACCACAAACACACACACACAACCACAACACACACACACACACACACTGCAACCACAACACACACACTGCAACCACAACACACACACACACACTGCAACCACAACACACACACACACACACACACACGACCACAACACACACACACACACACACAGAATAAAGTCTTCACTCTCACTGATCATTTATCTCTCCTTCCAGTGGGGATTACAATGGTGATCACAATTATCTTTTTAACTGAATACAGTGCAACCACCCCACACTGATATCTCTATCATTTATTTTCTTAACAATATCACAGTTGATGAGCTCAGAATTGGATATCTGCATTACAGTAACATTTAAATAGGGGTTTCCAAAAGTGTTTCTTAAAAAAGAAAAAAGAAAAAAAAAAAAAATATATATATATATATATAAAGCAATAACCAAACATTAAATGGTTCTAACTGCAAGAGAGTGTTCCAGTTCTTACACATCACTGCAAACTTTTTGAAGCTAGAATTAAAAATGACCTTAAATTTGTATAAGAAACTGAACTTGAAACTGAGAACCGTGTTGGATCGCCATAGAATTCCTTTCTACATGAAACCAAAAGATATTGAATAACAACACTTCAAAGATTCTGGTGGTGGTGGGTATTTTTGTTGTTGTTTTTTTCTTCTTGCTTTCAATGCAGAGA
>NC_134909.1:17920983-17928483 GCF_041734735.1 Babylonia areolata | reverse complement strand
TGAAATAACGGTGACTCTACAGGGGTGGTGGTGGGGGAGGTGGGGGTTGGGGGGCAGGGAGGGGGGGAGTTGTGGTGGTGGTGGTATTGGTGACGAGTGTTGGTGAATGTTTGAGGTGGTGCAACGACGACGACGACGACGATGACATTGTTGGCCGATAATGTTGATGATTCTCTCCATCCTCCCTCTCTCTCGCTCTCTAATTCTCTTGCTCTCTCTCTCCCATTCCCTCATCTTCTCTCTCTGTGTCTGTCATCCTCTCTCTCTGTCTCTGTCCCTCTCTCTACCTTATATAGTGTTATGAATATTGTTAACATACAAACATACGTTCGTTCGTTCATTCGTTCATTCTCTCTCTCTGTCTCTCTCTCTACCTTATATAGTGTTATGAATATTGTTAACATACAAACATCGTTCGTTCGTTCTCTCTCTCTCTCTCTCTCTCTCTCTCCACTTTGCTTTCAATCACCTGATCGCAGCCAGGTGGACAAATGTCAAGGTCATAGCCACCAGTCTCGGAATCAGACTCCTCGTCTGACTCCTCCCAATCTGAATCGTCGTCTGAGTCGTCCTCGCTTTCCTCATCTGAGCCTGGGAACAGGACACACACACACACACACACACACACACACACACACACGTCATATAAGTTGTCGCAACACTGTTCTAATGGAGTCTCCCGTCGGACTGACGGATGAGCAGGCAGGCAGGCTTATCTGTCGGTGTGTGTCCTCATAATGGGAGAAGAGGCCGATTCTGGATGCGCAGCACTTCCCACACTGCGGTGTTGCAAGGGAAAACGTCTCCAGAAGTTGAGCCCTGCTTCCTTCGCTCACGCTTCTCCTTAATGGCCAGCGTTCTCTTGTTTTCAAACGTCTTTATGCCACGAGAGCACAGCATCCTCCAGCGAGAGCGGTCAAGGGCATCAGTTTCCCAGCAACACTGTAGCTGGGTGGAAATATCTTAACTCTCTCCATACGAACGGCGAAAGAGACGACGTTAACAGCGTTTCTCCCCAATTACCACCATCAAAATATTACAAGCGGAAGGCTCTTACACTGAAGAGGTGAATGTTGACAAAGAATACCACAATTCTGATGACGGAAGCTAAAGGTTGGATCATTGAGACACCTACTGGACATCCGAGAGGTCTGTGTAGAGGAGAAGAGAGGACTGGCCGTACTGAGTGAGTTAACGCTGAATCAACTAGCTGGTCCTGTTGGAACAGGAATGATGGATGTGAAGAAACAGGTACGCTGCACCTAACCATGATTCTACGCATGTATATACACAAGTACACAGACACACACATAGATACACACACATGGATGCACACAAATGCACAAGTCACACGTATGCAAACACACATGTACATGCACACAAACATACACACACACATGCATTCAAACATGCCCACACATACCCACACACACGTGCCCACATATGCCCACACACACATGGCCACACACATACATTCAAACACGCCCACACACATACACACTCTTCCACCATCCACCAACCTCTCCCCCCCCACACGCCCCTCCACACATCAACCCACCCCACTACCACCACCACCACTGCCCCAAACACACACACACACACACACACACAGACACACAAACACACACACACAAACACACACACAAACACACACACTAATACACACATATCAACCCACCCCACTACCACCACCACCACTGCCCCAAACACACACACACACACACACACACAGACACACAAACACACACACACAAACACACACACACAAACACACACACAAACACACACACACACACATATCAACCCACCCCACTACCACCACCACCACTGCCCCAAACACACACACACAAAGACACACTGACACACACACACAAACACACACACACAAACACACACACACATCAACCCACCCCACTACCACCACCACCACTGCCCCAAACACACACACACAAAGACACACTGACACACACACACACACACATATCAACCCACCCCACTACCACCACCACCACTGCCCCAAACACACACACACACACACAAACACCCCCCCCACACACACACACACACATCAACCCACCCCACTACCACCACCACCACTGCCCCAAACACACACACACACAAAGACACACAGACACACAAACACACACACACAAACACACACACACATCAACCCATTCCACTACCACCACCACCACTGACCCAAACACACACACAAACACACACACACACACACACACACCCTCCCCCCCCACCCCCAAACCCCCCCACCCACCCCCACCACCACCACACACACACACACACCACCACCATACCTTCGCCTTCCGTGGTCTTTTTCTTGGTTCTTTTGATCTTCTTGCGAAACACCTTGGTCAGGTAGTCGGCGAACTTGTTGTCACCGACCGTGCTGAGGAACTGCTGGTTGACGCCCCTCTCTCTCTCCTGCAGCTTCTCGATGTCCTTCCGCTTCGTCTCCAGGCGACTCTGCACCTCCAGAATCTGGAGAGAGAGAGAGAGAGAGAGAGAGAATAAAACGAAAAAAAAACGAACGACAACATTAACACGTCATATGGTTAAAGCGTTGGACTTTCAATCTCTCTGAGGGTTCCCGGGTTTGAATCTCGGTGATGGCGCCTGGTGGGTAAAAGGGTTGGCGATTTTTTCCGATCTCCCAGGTCAGGTCAACATATGTGCAGACCTGCTTAGTGCCTGAACCCCCTTCGTGTGTATACGGCAAACAGAAGATCAAATACGCACGTTAAAAATCCTGTAATCACATGTCAGCGTTCGGTGGGTTATGGAAACAAGAACATACCCCCGAAAGCGGAGTACGGCTGCTTACATGGCGGAGTAAAAACGGTCATACACGTAAAAGCCCACTCGTGTACATTCGAGTGAACGTGGGAGTTGCAACCCATGAACGTAGAAGAAGAAGAAGAAGAAGATTTCATACATACAATGTGGAGCTTTGGCCTAGAGGTAACGCGTCTGCCTAGGAAGCTCGCTGGGTTACGCTGCTGGTCAGGTATCTGCTCAGGAGATATGTGTGTGTGTGTGTGTGTGTGTGTGTGTGTGCTACACACCTATCCACCACACACACAGACACACAGACACACTACAGACCCTTACCCCACACACACACACACACACACACACACTACACACCCTTCCCCCCCACACACACACACACACCTCACCCCCACCCACCCCACCCACCTTGTTGTGCATGTCCAGCTTCTCTTGCTGCTTGGAGCTGACTTTGTCGGCCAGCACGTCCTCACTCTTCTCGTACTCCTTCAGCAACACCAGTTCTTCGAACAGCGTCACCTGTCTGTGGGCACACCGCACCGCTTCCTCATCATCGCCTCATCATCATCATCATCATCGTCATTGTCCTCACCATCGTCAATGCCATCGTAATCGTTATCATCCTCATCCTCACCATCATCATCATCATCATCATTGCCATCATCATCATCATCATCATCATTGTCATTAACACCATCATCATCGTTGCCTCCTCCTCCTCCTCCTCCTCATCATCATTATCATCAACACCAGCGTCATCATTGCCACATCATCATCAATGCCATCATCATTATCATCATCATCGCTTCATCATCAACATCATCATCAACACGATCATCATCATCATTGCATCATCATCATCAATGCCATCATCATCGTCATCATCTTCATCGCCTCATCATTGCCATCCTCATCCTCATCATCATCGTCCTCAACGCCATCATTGTCATCATCATCCTCATCATCGCCTCATCATCAATAACGCCATCGTCATCATATGTCCTTAATAACCACCACTATCCTCTTTATCACACTGTCATTGTAGTAATCATATCTTCGCCCTCATCACTACTGTTATCATTCTCAGCATCACGTTATCTTCTTTGTCCTTTCTCTTTATCACATCATCACAATCACCACTATCTTCATTATCGCATCGACATTTCCATCATCATACCTTTGTCCTCATCAATACTGTCATCAGCCTCAGCATCACGTTATCGCCGTCATCATCTTTGTCCTTTAATATCATCCCCATTCTCTTTACCACATCATCATCATCATCATCAACATTATCGCTATATCGTCACCGTTCTCATCATCACATCATCGGTGCTATCATCTCTGTCCTTTGATATCATCCCCATTCTCGTTACTGCGTTCTCATCATCACATCATCAGAGTTATCATCTTTGTCCTCTAATCAATATCATCCCCGCTGTCTTTATCACACCAATATCATCACCATTTGTTTTCGTTTATTTTTTTTAATTTATAGTCTGTTCATCTAAAATGATGATATTGGACACCATCTGTGTCCTTGTCATTGTTCTCATTCTCATTTATCGCATCATGGCCGGCCGTTATCACCTGCGTTCCTCATTGTCCTTATTTATCATCATTGTTGTCTTATTCATTTTTTTTTTTTTTAATTATTATTATTACTACTACCTTTTTCTATATTATAATTATTATTTATTTATTTATCTATTTATTTATGTAAGCTTATCTATTTTTTTTTTTTTTTCTTTTCTTTTATTTCAAGGCCTGACTAAGCGCGTTGGGTTACGCTGCTGGTCAGGCATCTGCTTGGCAGATGTGGTTTAGCGTATATAGTTTTGTCTGAACGCAGTGATGCCTCCTTGAGCTACTGAAACTGAAACTGAAACCTCTGTCACCCAGTCACTGTGTATTCATAGCTCACAAAATGACATCACTGTTGTCAGTGTGTCGCTGTTTTCATCACCAGTATATATATATATATATATATATATATATATATGATAGTCAGTCGTGTCCGACTATGACCATCAGAACAGCAGAGGAGGCAACTGCTGTTCTGACTATTTGGGCTAGAATTTGATTATAGTGGAGAGTGTCTTGCCCAAGTTACATCCCCACTCTCTCGGCCAAGAGGGTTTTAGGACAGTCGGCGTTGGGATGGTTCCCAAAGGCCAACTAGCCCACAAGGCTGCAGCACCAAGAGCCAGTGCAATTTTGCCTCCTAGTTTGAGAGTCATAGTCCTTCACAAAAGACTAAGCCATAAATGGTTTCCCACTGACTGGAGGAAGTTCATTCCAATTGCAAGGTCCAGAGACAGAGAAAGAACGGCGGCCAACAGTCGAGTGTTTGAATCTGGGTATGCGTAAACACAGTGGATCCGAAGCTGATCGTAGTGAGCGAGATGGAGTGTATAGGTGAAGGCAGCCACAGAGATAGGAAGGGGCAGTTTGCTTTCGTGTTGCCAGAATCTGTATATGCTCCAATTTAGAATGCCAACTGTACCAAGCAAGAATGAACAAAATTACACTAGTGTGTTGGTACGCGAATACTCGTACCTGGTACACAGGGGAGTTAACTCGTATCTGGAGAAGAATGAGTTAAAAACAACAGGAAGTAACTTTTTGCTGGTGGCGGTCATTGAAGACAACAGAAGAGGTACTATTGTACTGATTTTAAAAAAAATTGTACTTCACATTACATATTTTATTTTAATCGGTGGTGCTGCACTCAAGCGGTGTTCTCTCCCAAGGGAGAGCAGCCCGAATTTCACACACCCGTTTTCTGAAACAAAATCTGTATTTCAAAAATTGTAAAAAAACAAAACAAACAAAACTGCTGACCCTGGAACTGTGACGGACGAACCCAGGTGTGGCCGTGTATGGGGGAATCTAAATGAGCGGCGTGGGAGTAATGCCACTGAAACAGTGCAGATGATGGGGCAGCAAAAAATAAAAAAAAAAGGAAAATTTATTATTATTATTATACAAGAGAGAGAGAGAATAGAACAGAACTGAATAGAATATGGGTCCCACCTGAGGTCAGCATTTTTCATGACAATGTCCAGTTTGAACTTCTCATCCCTCAGAAGTCGAAGCTCAGCGTCAAAGGTCTTCACCATTTCCTCGATGCGGCTGATCAGACGGGACTGCTCATATTCCAGCCTGAAGGAAGGGAAGAACAAGCAAAGTATTACTGTTCATTGTTCATATAACTAATATTGTAAAAACTACCGTAGTACACGATATTACATAATTATAAAAAGTACTACATAAACTGTGTAATGTAATGTATGATTCATATGCTAGTCAGCATAACCTTCCAGCATGCAAACAGTTACTGATAGAGGATGCGCGGGGAAGGAGGGGGGAGGGCAGGGGGAAGTGAGGGGGTGTGGGGTGGGGGTGGGGGGCAGTGGAATGAATAGGATCAATGAAAATGTACATGGAGAACTTGGTCAGTAAAACTTCAACGTAAATCTGGTATGAGTGACGGAAAATGCAAAGATAATAATTATTTGATGGAATGATTCGCTTGATTTTTGTTTTTGTGTTTGTTGTTGTTGTTGTTGAAAATCTACCTTCTGCCTCTCCCGACTTCTTTATTTCTGTTGGGTTTATGTTGCAGTCACCATCACCATCATCAAATCACCATCATCATGACCATCATCATCATCATCATCATCATATCACCATCACAATTATCTTCCAGATTGCCATTGTGGTCATCCTCCTCTTCCTTTTTCTCATTATCGCTGTCACCATGATCATCGTTATCACCATCATCTTTTTTATTATCATCATGGGCAACACTATTATCATCATCACCTTACTGTCATCATCACTGTCATCATCATCATCATTATCATTGTCAATCTCATCCTCATCATCCTCTTCATCATCATGGTCATCTTTTTCATCATCATCATCATCGTTATCATCATCGTCATCCTTTTCATCATCATCATCCTTATCGTTATCATCATCATCATCCTTTTCATCATCATCATCCTTGTCATTATCATCATCATCATCCTTTTCATCCTCCTCATTATCATCATCATCACCATCATCATCATCCTTTTCATCATCATCATCACCACCATCATCATCACCATCATCATCATCATCATCACCATCATCACCATCGTCATCACCACACACCAACCTGATCTGCTCTGTCTCTTGGATTTCTTGCTCCAAGGGAGACAACTGCTCCTCTTCTTCCTCCAGCTCTGTTTCCTCTTTTGTCTCCTCTTGCCTAGAGGGCGCCCGCGTGCTCATGAACGACGTTTGTTTCTGGCCCGCCGCCGCCTGAAGGATAAAATATCAAACAAACACACAACATATTTTTTGTGTGTGTGTGCGGTTTTGTTACAATGCAGATATGACCAGAGCATGGTGCCATTTACGGAGATTGTTGTTTGCAGCGTGATGTAAAACAAGCATTATAAAAAACTGAAATTGTAAAAATATTCATCAAACTAAATGTAATGCTCTTCGAAGTGACTCAGCAGCAGAGCAGGGTCTCCTCTGATGTGTGGCCTCCAGGCGACCTAACATCGATGGTTCCCTGTGGACTCCCGACGCTGGAACTGCAACGGACGAACCTGGGTGTGGCCGTGTATGGGGGAATCTAAATGAGCGGCGTGGGAATAATGCCACTGAAACGGTGCAGATGATGGGGCAGCAAAA
>NC_134909.1:17893483-17913483 GCF_041734735.1 Babylonia areolata | reverse complement strand
GTTATTCGCTGACTTCTAGAAAACAATTACCGTTTGTACTAGTTATTAGCTGACTTCAAGTTTTGAAACGTCTACCATTTGTACTAGTTATTCGCTGACTTCTGGAAAACAACTTCTTCTACACACCACACCACACCACACCACAACACACCACACCACACCACACCACAAAACAACACACCACACCACACCACAAAACAACACACCACACCACACCACAAAACAACACAACACACCACAAAACAACACACCACACCACACCACACCACACCACAAAACAACACAACACACCACAAAACAACACACCACACCACACCACACCACACCACAAAACAACACAACACAACATAAAACACCACACCACACCACAACACACCACACCACAAAACAACACAACACACCACAAAACAACACACCACACCACACCAAAAAAAACAACACAACACACCACAAAACAACACACCACATCACGACACACCACAAAACAGCACACCACACCACACCACACCACACCATAAAACAACACACCACACCACACCACACCACACCATAAAACAACACAACACACCACACCGCACCACACCACACCACACCGCACCACACCACACCGCACCACACCACAAAACAACACACCACACCACAACACACCACAAAACAACACACCACACCACAAAACAACACACCACACCACACCACAAAACAACACACCACACCACACCACAAAACACCACACCACACCACAAAACAACACAACACACCACACCACATCACAAAACACCACACCACACCACAAACACACCACACCATACCACAAAACACCACACCACACCACAAAACAACACAACACACCACACCACACCACACCACACCACAAAACAACACAACACACCACAAAACACCACACCACACCACAAAACAACACACCACAAAACTACGCACCACACCACACCACACCGCACCACACCTCACAACACACCACACCACAACACAACACTATGCTGCCCTCACCATGGCCCGGCGAATGGCCCGCTTCTTCTTCTTCTCCTCCACCTTGGACAGGGCCTTGGTGATGCGCTCACCCATGCTGCCCTTCAGCGAGGTCACCACCTTTGACCCCACCTCGGCGTCCACCGTGTCCGCCCCCTGAACCCCGCCCTCCGTGACCCGCTGCTGACCTGGTGATTGATTGGTCGAGGTGCGTTTGTTATTGTTGTTGATATTGACGAGATTGCGTGTCGCTCTCTGGTTTGTCGCTGATTGTGAATTGTTTGTTATTGATCGTGTGTCACTTTGCTTTGTCGTTGATTGTGAATTTTTGTTATTGATCGTGTGTCACTTTGGTTTGTTGTTGATTGTGAATTGTTTGTTATTGATCGTGTGTCACTTTGCTTTGTCGCTGATTGTGAATTGTTTGTTATTGATCGTGTGTCACTTTGCTTTGTCGTTGATTGTGAATTGTTTGCTATTGATCGTGTGTCACTTTGCTTTGTCGTTGATTGTGAATTGTTTGTTATTGATCGTGTGTCACTTTGCTTTGTCGTTGATTGTGAATTGTTTGTTATTGATCGTGTGTCACTTTGCTTTGTCGTTGATTGTGAATTTTTGTTATTGATCGTGTGTCACTTTGGTGTGTCGTTGATTGTGAATTGTTTGTTTGTTTGTTGATTGAATAGTGTTTGTTATTGACCGTGTTTCAGTTTCAGTTTCAGTTTCAGTAGCTCAAGGAGGCGTCACTGCGTTCGGACATATCCATATACGCTACACCACATCTGCCAAGCAGATGCCTGACCAGCAGCGTAACCCAACGCGCTTAGTCACGCCTTGAGGAAAAAAAAAAAGAAAAAAAAAGGTGAATAAATAATAGATAAGCTTACACGAATAAATAAATAAATAAATAATAACTATAATGTTAAAAAAAATAATAATAATAATTAAAAAATAATAATAATAAAAAATAATAATAAAAAAGGCAGTAGTAATAATAATAATAATAATAAATTAATAACAATAATTTTGTTTGTTATTGATTGTGAGTCACTCTGGTTTGTCGCGACCCTCTGTTGACCTGGTGACTGGTCGTAGTGTGTTTGTTATGGATCGTGTATCGCTCTGATGTGTCGTTGAATGTGTAGTGTGTGTTTGTCGCTGATTTTGTATAGTGTTTGCTGTTGACTGTGTACTGTTTGCTTGTCATGGATTGTATATTGTTGTTCATTGATTGTGTATTGGTTTTTGTCTTTATTACTGATTGTATATTGTGTGGTATTGACTGCATAATGTTATGTTCGTTATTGATTGTATATTGTTTGTTTAGTAGTGACTGTATCGTGTCTGTTTTATGAAACACACACACACACTCTATCAAATACATAAGCAAACACACACGTATTCACACAACACACACACACACACACACACACACACACACACACACTCTATCAAATACATACGCAAACACACACGTATTCACACAACAAACACACACACGCACACACACTATCAAATACATACGCAAACACACACTATTCAAACAACACACACACACACACACACACGCACACTATCAAATACATACGCAAACACACACTATTCAAACAACACACACACACGCACACACACACTATCAAATACATACGCAAACACACACTATTTAAACAACACACACACTATCAAATACATACGCAAACACACACGTATTCACACAATACACACACACACACACACACACATACGCAAACACACACAAACACACCTTCCCCCCACCCCCCACCCCCACACACCTCCCACACACACACGCACATGCACATACACACACACACACCACACATGCACACACAAACACACCTCACAAACACACACACACACACCTCGCACACACACACGCACCCACACCCCACAAACACACACACCTCCCCACCAGCCCCCACACATACACACCACACACACACCCACACCCACACACACACAAACGTCCCTCTCTTTACCTGCCAACAAGTCGCGGGTGGGGTCCCGGGTAAAGTCATCCTTGGTCTGACCCATCGTCTTCTTGCGCTCGTACTCCGCCTTCAGCTGGTAGAAATCCTCCGACAGCTTGTTGGCACGGAAACTGCTGACCTCGTGTGGGGTCAAGAAAGCTTTCAGGACGATGCGCTCGCATTCCACCACGTCCTTGAACCTGAAACACGAGACGAGTTTCTTAATCTTGATCATAGTGGAGTGATGGTCTAGAGGTAACGCGTCCGCCTAGGAAGCGAGAGAATCTGAGCGTGCTGGTTCCGTTCACGGCTCAGCCGCCGATATTTTCTCCCCCTCCACTAGACCTTGAGGGGTGGTGGTCTGGACGCTAGTCATTCGGATGAGACGATACACTGTGGTCCTGTGTGCAGCATGCACTAAGCGTAGGTAAAAGAACCCACGGCAACAAAAGGGTTGTCCCTGGCAAAACTCAGTAGAAAAATCCACTTCGATAGGAAAAACTGCATGCAGGAAAAAAAAGAAAAAGAAAAAAAGGATGGTGCTCTCAGTGTAGCAACACACTCTCCCTGGGGAGAGCAACCTCAATTTCACATAGAGAAATCTGTTGTGACAAAAAAAGAGAAATACGAAATAAAATACAATAATCACGAGCGCGTTTGCGTGCCAGTGGCCCAGTGAGGCTGAGGAGCACAATGAAATGAATGTGAGGTGGGAAGTAGATTCCTTACTTCATGGCAAAGTTGTTCCAAAGGCTATCTAGACTTGAGGCGTAAGAACCTAGCCACCTGGACTTGAGGCGTAAGAACCTAGCCACTGTCTTACTTCATGGCAAAGTTGCTCTGGAGGCTACCTAGACTTGAGGAGTAAGAACCTAGCCACCCAGACTTGAGGAGTAAGAACCTAGCCACTGTCTTACTTCATGGCAAAGTTGCTCCAAAGGCTAACTAGGCTTGAGGAGTAAGAACCTAGCCACCTAGCCTTGAGGCGTAAGAACCTAACCACTGTCTTACTTCACGGCAAAGTTGTACAGAAGGCTAACTAGACTTGAGGAGTAAGAACCTAGCCACCTAGACTTGAGGAGTAAGAACCTAGCCACTGTCTTACTTCATGGCAAAGTTGTAATGAAGGCTAACTAGCCTTGAGGCGTAAGAACCTAGCCACCTAGCCTTGAGGCGTAAGAACCTAGCCACTGTCTTACTTCACAGCAAAGTTGTAATGAAGGCTAACTAGCCTTGAGGCGTAAGAACCTAGCCACTGTCTTACTTCACGGCAAAGTTGTAATGAAGGCTGACCAGCCTTGACGCACGAGAACCTAGCCACTCTTGCTGAAGAAATGCGCCTCAGGTTTCGAATGTTGTATCGGATTGATTTGTGGGTCATTGTGCAGAAATGTTCTGACTGTTGTATGGAAGTGGAGCTTGGCTTAAAATTGACGTTTGCCCAAGGCAGTGCCGAATACATAGAGCGTTTCAAACACACATACGTGCGCACACGCACTCTCTCACACACACACACGTGCGCACTGACACACACACACATGCATTCATGCACATACATGTGCACATGCGTAATGCATGCACGTATGCACACACACACATACATACACACACACACACAAACACACACACACACACCACCACCACCACCACCACCACCACACACACACAGTCTCACACACACACTGACACACACTGACACACACCCCCACCCCCAAAACTCACACACGAACATACACACACGCGCACACATATGCATATGTGCTTACCCCCCCCCTCCCCACACACACACACATATGTGCTTACCCACCCACCCACACCCACCCACAAACACACATACACACACACACACACACAGAGACAAACACCTTTTCCGCAGTTTCTCCAGAGCGATGCGCTGTTTCTCCGACTCCCAGGCCAGCTCTCTCCGAACAAGACTGACTCTCTCCATCGTCTGTCTCTCCAGCTCCAGTTTGATTTCACGATCCATCTCAAACTCCTGTAACACCAAAAACACAAGGGATGTAACATGTTGCAAAACTCCAGGCAGCCAGTTGCACTGCTCGGACGCCGAAGAGCCTAGTATGGTCGTAATAACCCTGCTACTAACTGTGGTGTATAGTATGGAACTGACCAATGGCGTAGTTCGGTCAACGCAGGCATTAATTTCAGTCACGTGTAACCGTCAAAAAAGTTAGAACCAAGCAATGCAACCGGCTCCTGTACACTAACACGTAATGGATGTAACATGTTACAAACTCCTGAACACAAACACACATTGGATGTAACATGTTACAAGCTCCTGAACACTAAAACACATTGGATGTAACATGTTACAAACATCTGAACACTAACACACATTGGATGTAACATGTTACAAACACCTGAACACTAACACACATCGGATGTAACATGTTACAAACCTCTGAACATTATCACACACTGGATGTAACATGTTACAAACACCTGAACACTAACACACAATGTACATAACATGTTACAAACACCTGAACACTAGCACACAATGGACGTAACATGTTACAAACACCTGAACACTAAAACACATTGGATGTAACATGTTACAAACACCTGAACACTAACACACACTGGATGTAACATGTTACAAACACCTGAACACTAACACACAATGGATGTAACATGTTACAAGCTCCTGAACACTAAAACACAATGGATGTAACATGTTACAAACCTCTGAACACTATCACACATTGGATGTAACATGTTACGAACACACAATGGATGTAACATGTTACAAACACCTTAACACTAACACACAATGGACGCAACATGTTACAAACACCTGAACGCTAACACACAATGGACGTAACATGTTACAAACACCTGAACACTAACACACAATGGACGTAACATGTTACAAACACCTGAACACTAACACACATCGGATGTATACATGTTACAAACTCTAGAGTATGGCTGCCTACATGGCGGGGGGGTAAAAACGGTCATACACGTAAAAGCCCACTCGTGTACACACACATACGAGTGAACGTGGGAGTTACAGCCCACGAACGCCGAAGAAGACGAAGAAGAAGAAGAAGAAGAAGAAGAAGAAGACTTCCAACTCACCAACCGGTCCAGCTGCTGTTTGGCAGGCATGGACTCGTTCTGCTCCAGGATGGACTTGAACTGGCGGCGGAGTTTGGCGATCTGTCGGCGCACCTCTCGCTTCTTCTCCTCCGCCTCCTTCATCATCTTGTCGTGCTCCGCCTTCTGCTTGGCGTCCTCGATGCTGCCCACGCAGAGATCGGGCCCAGCCTCGGGTTATTTCTTTGACGGGCGCAACAGCCGAGTGCTTTAAAGCGTTGGACTTTCGATCTGAGGGTCCTGGGTTCGAATGTCCGCAATAGCCGAGTGGTGTTAAAGCGTTGGACTTTCAATCTGAGGGTCCCGGGTTCGAATCTCCGTAGCGGCGCCTGGTGGGTAAAGGGTTGGAGATTTTTCCTGATCTCCCAGGTCAACGTATGTGCAGACCTGCTTTGTGCCTGAACCCCCTTCACGTGTGTATACGGCAAGCAGAAGATCAAATACGCACGTTAAAGATCCTGTAATCCATGTCAGCGTTCGGTGGGTTATGGAAAAACAAGAACATACCCAGCAAGCACAACCCGGAAAACGGAATGTGGCTGCCTTCATGACCGGGTAAAAACGGTCATACACGTAAAAGCCCACTCGTGTACATACGAGTGAACGTGGGAGTTGCAGCCCATGAATGAAGAAGAAGATGAACTATTTCTTCATTTATTTATTTGTGCTTGTTTATTCTTCTTTCTTACACTGCTCAGTGTCTGTGAGACCAGGCGCTGGTTTATTTCATTTATTTATTTCTTTGTTTTCTTCTTTTCTTTCTTTTTTTTTGTAAGCCACATGGTACATTTCCAGTTTTGACAACATACAGTGCAAGTGTGTGTGTGTGTGTGTGTGTGTGTGTGCATGTGTGTGTGAGTGTGTGTGAGTGTGAGTGTGCGTCTGTATGAGTGCGTGTCAGTGTGCGTGCGTGTGTGTGTGTGTGTGTATGTGTGAGTGTGTGTTTTGTTTTTTTGTGTGTGTGCGTGTGATTAGTTATAACACATGTGAATGAGAAAGTGAGAGTGCAAGTCAGCCAGTCAGAGTCAACCAGTCAGTCAACCAGTCAGTCAGCCAGTCAACCAGTCAGTCAGTCAACCAGCCAGTCAGCCAGCCAGTCAACCAGTCAGTTAACCAGCCAGTCAGTCAGCCAGCCAGTCAGCCAGCCAGCCAGTCAACCAGTCAGTCAACCAGTCAACCAATCGGTCAACCAGTCAGCCAGTCAACCAGTCAGTCAACCAATCGGTCATCCAGTCAGTCAGCCAGCCAGTCAACCAGTCAGTCAACCAGTCAGCCAGCCATTCAGTCAGCCAGTCAACCAGTCAGCCAACCAGTCAGTCAACCAGTCAGCCAACCAGTCAGCCAGCCAGTCAACCAGTCAGCCAGCCATTCAGTCAGCCAGTCAGTCAACCAGTCAGTCAACCAGCCAGTCCGTCAACCAGTCAGCCAACCAGTCAGTCAACCAGTCAGCCATTCAGTCAGTCAGTCAAACAGGTCAAAGAGTGGTTCAAACATCTTCTCACCTGTAAGCGGCAGGGTCGTCAATGTCATCCACAACTTTCTCCAAGTCCTCCTTCTTCTGCACACACACATCATCATCACCATCATCATCATCATCATCATCATCATCATCTTTACCAGTGATAGTATGAGTATGACAAGTACTATTATCATCAACAACATCATCATCATCATCATCATCATCTTTACCAGTGATAGTATGAGTATGAAAAGTACCACCACCACACACACACACACACACACACACACACACACACACACACACACACCCACCCACCACCACCACCGTCATCACACACACACACACACCACCACCACCACCACCACCATCACCACAACTACCTTCATCACACACACACACACACACCACCAATACCACCACACACACACACACACACACCACCACCATCATACACACACACTACCACCATCACCATCACCACAACTACCTTCATCACACACACACACACCACCACCATCACACACACTACCACCATCACCATAACCACCTTCATCACACACACACCACACACACACACACACACACACACACACCCCACCCCAACCCCCCCCATACCCACACACCACCACACACACACATACACACACACACCCAACCCCTTCCCCTGCCCCCCCCCCCCTCACACACACACACACACACACCACACACCACCACCACCACAATAACAGTCAAAACACAGACCCGGGCAGAAGGCAGCTTGGCCTTGTTCTCCGCGATCTTCTTCTGGAGCTCCTCGTCCGCCATGTAGTTGTACAGGAAGAAGTTGCCGTCCTCGCCCACGGACAGCACCTGGGTCTGCTCGAAGGTCAAGGCCAGGCCACGGACCCGCCCGGCCTGGGCGTCGTGCATGGGGAGGCGCCAGTATGGGCCCGGCTCCGCCAGCGTGTTGGGCGTCTGCAGGGTCTGGACCCGCACGCTGCCGTCCTCCATACCGTACAGGACCTGGTTCCCTGACACACTGGAAAAGAGGGTTGGGGGGGGGGGGGGGGGTTGGGTGAGGGAGGGGTGTGTGTGTGTGTGTGTGTGTGTGTGTATTATTGTATTGTATTGTTGGTGTATATTGTATTGTATTGTTGGTGTATATTGTATTGTATTGTATTGTATTGCATTGTTGGTGTACATTGTATTGTATTGTATTGTTGGTGTATATTGTATTGTATTGTATTGTTGGTGTATATTGTATTGTATTGTATTGTATTGTTGGTGTATATTGTATTGTATTGTATTGTATTGCATTGTTGGTGTACATTGTATTGTATTGTATTGTTGGTGTATATTGTATGCATTGTTGGTGTACATTGTATTGTATTGTACTGTATTGTTGGTGTACATTGTATTGTATTGTATTGTTGGTGTATATTGTATGCATTGTTGGTGTACATTGTATTGTATTGTATTCTATTGTTGGTGTACATTGTATTGTATTGTTGGTGTATATTGTATTGTATTGTTGGTGTACATTGTATTGTATTGTATTGTTGGTGTATATTGTATTGTATTGTTGGTGCACATTGTATTGTATTGTATTGTTGGTGTATATTGTATTGTATTGTATTGTTGGTGTACATTGTATTGTAGTGTATTGTACTGTATTGTTGGTGTATATTGTATTGTATTGTATTATATTGTATTGTATTGTTGGTGTATATTGTATTGTATTGTATTGTTGGTGTACATTGTATTGTATTGTATTGTTGGTGTATATTGTATTGTATTGTATTGTTGGTGTACATTGTATTGTATTGTTTTGTATTGTTGGTGTACATTGTATTGTATTGTATTGTTGGTGTACATTGTATTGTATTGTTTTGTATTGTTGGTGTATATTGTATTGTATTGTTGGTGTACATTGTATTGTATTGTTTTGTATTGTTGGTGTACGTTGTATTGTATTGTATTGTTTTGTATTGTTGGTGTACATTGTATTGTCTTGTATTGTATTGTATTGTATTGTTGGTGTACATTGTATTGTATTGTTGGTGTATATTGTATTGTATTGTTTTGTATTGTATTGTATTGTTGGTGTACATTGTATTGTTTTGTATTGTTGGTGTACATTGTATTGTATTGTTTTGTATTGTTGGTGTACATTGTATTGTATTGTATTGTTGGTGTATATTGTATTGTATTGTATTGTATTGTTGGTGTATATTGTATTGTATTGTATTGTTGGTGTATATTGTATTGTATTGTATTGTATTGTTGGTGTACATTGTATTGTATTGTATTGTTGGTGTATATTGTATGCATTGTTGGTGTACATTGTATTGTATTGTACTGTATTGTTGGTGTATATTGTATTGTATTGTATTGTTGGTGTACATTGTATTGTATTGTTGGTGTACATTGTATTGTATTGTTGGTGTATATTGCATTGTATTGTATTGTTGGTGTATATTGCATTGTATTATATTGTTGGTGTACATTGTATTGTTGGTGTACATTGTATTGTATTGTTGGTGTACATTGTATTGTATTGTTGGTGTATATTGCATTGTATTGTATTGTTGGTGTACATTGTATTGCATTGTATTGTTGGTGTACATTGTATTGTATTGTATTGTTCTTTTCTCTGGTCATAACAGATTTCTCTGTGTGCAGTTTGGGGCTGCTCTCCCTCTTCCTCCCCCCCCCTCCCTCACCTCCCACTACACATGCACTTAATCTAAACAGAGAGGGGTGTGTGTGTGAGAGAAATGTTTGTGTCAGTTTTGTGTTGTGTTTATATATATATATATATATATATATTGTGTTTGTGTTGTGTTTATATATACACATATATATATATATGTATATACATATTGTACATACACGTAGACATATGCAAACTACACTACCCACACAAAGAGAGACACAGTCACACACACACACACACACACACACACACACACACACACACACACATACACACCACACACACACACACACACCACACACACACGCCTGAACTTCAAAGTGGTGAATGGGGACATCTTTGGAGTGTCTAAAATCACTTTTGTGAACACATGTTAAAATTTATGACCAACTAACACACACACACACACACACACACACACACACACACACACACACACACACACACACCGTCACACACACACACATACACACACACACACACACACACATACACACACACACACACATACACACACACACACACACACACATTCACACACACACACACACACACACACACACACACACACACACACACACACACACACACACACACATTCACACACACACACACACACACACACATTCACACACACAGACACATATACACACCACACACACACACACACATTCACACACACACACACACACACACATACACACAGACATACACACACACCACACCACACACACACACACACACACACCCCTACCTGAACTTCAGAGTGGTGATGGGGACATCTCTGGAGTCCACGACAGGCACGGACATGATGGGCTCGTCGGCCACATCCAGAAGTCCCTGCCCCTTCTCCTCCTCCGTCCGGAACTTACACTTGTACAGGTAGCCTGCGTCAAATTCTCCCTGTCCACGGAAAACAGGTCTTCAGTCTTTTTCATAAAAAAAAAAGATCATTTCCATACGTTCAGCATGGGTTAACTCTCTCCATATGAACGGCGAAAGAGACAACGTTAACAGCGTTTCACCCCAGTTACCACCATCAAAATATTGCAAGCAGAAGGCTCTTATACTGAAGAGGTGAATGTTGACAAAGAATACCACAATTCTGACGACAGAAGCTAAATGCTGGGTCATTCAGACACCCACTGGACATCCGAGGGGTCTGTGTAGAGGAGAAGAGAGGACTGGCCATACTGAGTGAGTTAAAGATAAAAGATATAGTTTTGTGAAAGCATTAACTCATTCTACTCCAGGTACGAGTTAACTCGCACCATGATTACTTCCCCTGTGGACCAGGTATGAGTATTCTCATACCAACACACTATTCTAATTTCGTTTCATTCTTGCTTGGTACAGTTGGCGTTTTAAACTGAACCGTTTATGGATTCTGGAAGCATGAAAACAAAGCTTTGTTTGACCGACGAAATCAACATTTCTCCATCGATTTTTGCTGTTTTCATGAACCACCCTGGGTGGGGGTTTTTTTTCTGCAGTGGTCTCATGTAGTGCTGGTCCAGGGGAGTTGTAGCAGGCATGGAGCTGTGGTGTGGAATGAGTTAAGATATAATAATAAAAATGACGGGCGCAATAGCCGATGGGTTAAAGCTTTCAATCTGTGGGTCCAAGGTTCGAATCTTGGTGATGGCGTCTGGTGGATAAAGGGTGGAGATTTTTCTGATCTCCCAGGTCAACAACATATGTGCAGATATCTGCTAGTGCCTTAACCCCCTTCGTGTGTATACGGCAAGCAGAAAATCAAATACGCACGATAAAGATCCTGTAATTCATGTCAGTGTTCAGTGGGTTATGGAAGCAAGAACATACCCAGCATGCACACCCCTGAAAGCAGAGTATGGCTGCCTGCATGGTGGGGTAAAAACGGTCATGCACGTAAAAGCCCACTCATGTACATACAAGTTAACGTGGGAGTTGCAGTCCACGAACGCAGAAGAAGAAGAAGATAATAAAAATGAAAGTTAAACGGCGAGTTCTGTTTGACCCCCATCTAAAATGGGACACAACTCCAAACCAATGCTGCCTGGCGCCTTCAGTCAGCTTCCACACAGGCAAATCAAAGGCACAGCAAGAAATAGAGAGTGAGAGAGAGAGAGAGAGAGAGAGAACACTGAACACTGAACACTGAAATGTTTCATGCCATTAGCTGTAAAGCTCTGGTGACATAGTAGGTACTACTAATCAGAACAAAAATGGTGCTTAATAGATAAAATGGAACATAAAGGGAAAAAAAACAACCAGAATTGAAACAACATAAACTAATAAGAGATTTGCGACATTTTGGCACTTTGTCATTAATTTAAAGTAGCTCTGGTGACATAGTAGGTACTACTAATCAGAACAAAAATGGTGCTTAACAGATAAAATGGAACATAAAGGGAAAAAAACAGAACTGAAACAACATAAACTAATAAGAGATTTGCAACATTTTGGCACTTTGTCATTAATTTAAAGTACATGTGACAGGGGGGTAATGTGCCTTTTTTTTTTTTAGCCATTCGTCTCCAAGGTTTGGACAGTACACAGAAAACAAAGTACAGATAAATCATATGATAAATATTTTATGCATGTAACATCGATACACATCATATCAATACAAACACATACTAAAGTACATATAAATCCTGAAATAATTATTTATGCCTCAACAACACCCATCACACCAATATGAACACATCAAATAATTACAATGTCGAGACTGACCATCCAAATGTAGCCCTTCCTTTTTATCCATGCTTTTTTCCTCTTAGAACCCATACTAATTTTTAACTGATTAATGAGTATTTGGACCAATGATGGACGTTTTCCGTATATTTATTGCCTCAGATACATATTTTGCAAATGAAAGTATCAATATCTTCATTTTCTGTCATCAGTATGCCGAACAAATCTTTTCTCTGCGCTGGAACTGTATTGAAAATGGTGCAGTTTTTTTTCGCAGTTCATCGTATCTTTTGCAGTTAAATATGAAATTATTTTCATCTTCTGGGCTTTCGCCACACATTGGGCAAGGAGATGTTAGAGAGAGAGACAGAGAGAGAACCAGAAAGGTCTGTAAGCAGTGCTGGATTGAAGTTAAGTCCCTTTGCAGCAGCCAGAGTTACTGTTCTTCTTTGGTCTTCTATTTTTTTCTCAATCATCTCGTTTTATTTTGATCTGGTGTTCTTTTCTGGGGGGGCTGATGGAGTGATGGCCCAGAGGTAACGCGTCCGCCAAGGAAGCGAGATAATCTGAGTGCGCTGGTTCGAATCACGGCTCAGCCGCCGATATTTTCTCCCCCTCCACTAGACCTTGAGTGGTGGTCTGGACGCTAGTCATTCAGATGTGATGATAAACCGAGGTCCCGTGTGCAGCATGCACTTAGCGCACGCAAAAGAACCCACGGCAACAAAAGGGTTGTTCCTGGCAAAATTCTGTAGAAAAATCCACTGCGATAGGAAAAACAAATAAAACTGCACGCAGGAAAAAATACAAAAAAATGGGTGGCGCTGTAGTGTAGCGACGCGCTCTCCCTGGAGAGAGCAGCCCGAATTTCACACAGAGAAACCTGTTGTGATAAAAAGAAATACAAAATACAAATACAAATATATACCATGACAGGAAACTTAAGAGTACTGCCCTGTGTCATAGAATCTCCAACTGAATAAACTGGATTTTCATGTTGTCATCATAATCAAAGCAACCTAAATCACACACACACACAAAAAACGTAAATACGGAAAAATTGTCCCAGATGCTGGTGACCTATTGGAGTACAAAAGACAGAAAAAAAACTGTATGAACACAAAAAAAACCCAACAAACATCTTCAAGGAGAGAAAAAATGAAATAGCCTACCATTGACAGCCAAAAGGTGCCCTCATCTGTGGTGTCATAGAAAGCGTGGAGGATTGGGGAGGGTTCTGATGGGATGTACGGCTTCCAGTCGTCAGGGGCCGACTGCGGTCGCCCCTCTGAAATCAGGCACCATCACAAAGGGAGGTAAATCAGTCGACATCACCAAGGGAGGTAAACTGGCCACCCTCGTTATGGGAGGTAAATCAGTCACCATCAGCAAGGGACGTAAATCAACACATCGCAACAACCCAACACACACTACAGCACAACACACAAAACAACAACACAACAACACACCACAACACAAAAACACACCGTACCACACAGCACACACCACAACACAACAACACACCATACAAAACACACCACAACACAATAACACACCATACAACACAACAACACATCATACAACACAACACACACCACATTACAACACACTATACAACACAACAACACACCAAACAACACAACACCACCATACAACAAAACACACACCACAACACACAACACAAAACAACACACCATACCACACAGCACACAACACAAAACTCACCACAACACAACAAACAACGCACCATACCACACACATAGCACCACAACACAACACAACAGCACACCAAACAACACCACACACACCACAACACAACAACGCACCATACCCACAAAGCAAACATCCTCCCCACAAAAAACACAACCAAACAACGCACAACACAACGCCCACAACACATCACAACACAACAATACAACCAAACAACACCACACACACCACAACACATCACAACACAACAATACACCAAACAACACAACAAAGGCCCACCAACACATCACAACACAGCAATACACCAAACAACACACCACACACCACAACACAACATCGCACCATCAACACACCACAATGCACCACACCACAACAACAAACGCACCATACACACACGCACAAACACACAACACAAAAACACACACCTCAACACAACAACGCACCATACCACACAGCACACAACACAACACAAAAACACACACCACAACACAACAACACACCATACCACACAGCACACAACACAAAACAACACACCACACACCACAACACAACAAACAACGCACCATACCATGCACACACCACAAAACAACACACCACACACCATAACACAACAAACAACGCACCATACCACGCACACAACGCAACAACACACCATACCACACACAGCACACACCACAACACAACACACCACAACACAGCAACAACAACGCACCATACCACAAAGCAAACATCCCCACAAAAACACACCAAACAACATAACACAACACACACCACAACACATCACAACAATACACCAAACAACACACCACACACCACAACACAACAACACACCATACAACACACACAATGCACCACACCACAACAACAACGCACCATACCACACACAGCACACAACACAACACAAAAACACACACCTCAACACAACAACGCACCATACCACACACAGCGCACACCACAACACAACAACTCACCATACCACGCACACAACACAACACACCATACCACACACAGCACACACCACAACACAACAACACACACCACAACACAACAACACACCATACCACACACCACAACACACACCTCAACGCACCATACCACACAGCACACAACACAACACAACACAAAAACACACACCACAACACAACAACGCACCATACCACACAGCACACAACACAAAACAACACACACCACAACAACAACACACCATACAACACAGCAAACATCCCCACAAAAACACACCAAACAACACAACACACGCGACAACACAACAACGCACCATACCACGCACACAACACAACAACACACCATACAGCACACACCACAACACAGCAACAACAACTCACCTTCCTCGTCCCCTTGTTCCGATTCCGTCTCCAGCCCTCGCTCAATCCTCTTCCTCCTCTCCTCCTCTTCCTTCTTCTTTCGCTCCTCCTCCTCGATTCTCTTTCGTTCCAGCTCCTCTTCATGCTGTTCAGGACAGGAAGAGACGCAGTATTTGAGGACGAACAACAATGGGCGTTGCACCCGGAAGCGGTTAAAGCATTGGACTTTCAATTCAAGGGTTTCAAGTTCTTCTTCTTCTTCTGTGTTCACTCGTATGCACACAAGTGGGCTTTTACGTGTATGACCGTTTTTACCCCACCATGTAGGCAGCCATACTCCGTTTTCGGGAGTGTGCATGCTGGGTATGTTCTTGTTTCTATAACCCACCAAACGCTGACATGGATTACAGGATCTTTAACGTGCGTATTTGATCTTCTGCTTGCATATACACATGAAGGGGGTTCAGGCACTAGCAGGTCTGCACATATGTTGACCTGGGAGATCGTAAAAATCTCCACCTTTTACCCACCAGGCGCCGTCACCGTGATTCAAACCCGGCACCCTCAGATTGACAGTCAAACGCTTTAACCACTCAACTATTGCGCCCATCGGTTCCAAGTTCGAATCTCGGTAACCCTGGTGGGTGGGGATTTTTCCCGATCTCCCAGGGTCAACATACGTGCAGACCTGCTTAGTGCCTGAACCCCCTTCGTGTGTATTTTTCCGATTTCCCAGGTCAACAACATATGTGCAGATATCTGCTAGTGCCTGAACCCCCTTCGTGTGTATACGCAAGCAGAAGATCAAATACGCATGTTTAAAGATCCTGTAATCCATGTCAGCATTCAGTGGGTTACGGAAACAAGAACATACCCAGCATGCAAACCCCCGAAAACTGAGTATGGCTGCCTACATGGCGGGGGGGGTAAAAACGGTCATCCACGTAAAAGCCCACTCGTGTACGTACGAGTGAACGTGGCAGTTGCAGCCCACGAACGAAGAAGAAGAAGAAGATGATGATGAACAACAAACACACATGACATTAAACATTTACAAGAGCACACAAAGGAGACAAACCCCAAAACAAGTCAAAGAGAGACCACTGTCATGACCAAGGGGGGGGGGGAGCTCACCCTCAGGCGTGACTTGACGCTGCGGAAGGTGAACACTTTGGTGGGCAGCTCGGGAATCTTGAAGGTGTGGGAGGTGTCCATTTTGTCCACGTCCGGCACCCCCAGCTCCACCACCAGCCCCCCCTCGCACACCACCATCAGCGCCAGCTTGTCCTGTTCCGCACCGAGGAGAAGACAACGGAGATCTGAATTTCTTGTTTTGTCTTGTTTTGTTTTGTTTTGTTTTCTGATGATATTAATTAACAGTTATTGTAACAGTAATTGTGATAATAATGATGATGATGATGATCATAGCAATGATAATAATGATTAATATTATCTTTATTATCATTATTGTTATGAAAACTATGATAATTATAAAACCACTACTACTATTACTACCAATCACAATCATCATCATCATCATCATCATAACAAGGATGATGACAACAACATCATCATCATAACAATGATGATGACAACAACATTAATAATAATAATAATAATAATAGCAATACTACTTCCATTACTACTGCTACTACCAATCATCATAATCATCACATCATCATCATCACATCACATCACCATCATCATCATCATCATCACATCACCATCATCATCATCATCATATCATCACATCACATCACCATCATCACATCACATTACCATCATCATCACCATCATCACATCACATCACCACCATCATCATCATCATCATCACACCACATCACCATAATCATCATCATCACATCACATCACCATCATCATCACATCACCATCACCATCATCACATCACATCACCACCATCACCATCATCATCACATCACCATCACCATCATCATCACATCACATCACCATCATCACCACCATCATCATCATCATCACATCATCACATCACATCACCATCATCATCATCATCACATCACATCACATCACCATCATCATCACATGACATCACATCATCATCACACCACATCATCATCATCATCACATCACATCACATCACATCACATCACATCATCATTATCACCATCATCATCATCATCATCACATCACATCACATCATCATCATCATCATCACATCACATCACCATCATCATCATCACCATCATCATCATCATCATCACATCACATCACATCACATCATCATCATCATCATCATCATCACTGGGCCAAGACAGGAGAAAGCGCTGAACTAGGGAATCCATGTGAACAGTTTTCAGATGATGTTTGGTATCTTGTGTTCAATTTTTCCTTTATTGATATTTACACATGTGCTCTGTTTGTAAACGTCTAAGGCTTGTCTTCACGATTAGGCGTAAATGCTCATAATAATAATAATGATGACAATGATAATGATAATAATGATAATAATAAAAATAATAATAATAATAATAATGATATTGATAATAATGATAATAATAATAATGATAATAATAATGATAATACTACTACTACTAATAATAATGATAATAATAAGAATAATAATAATGATAATAATAATAATAATAATAATAAAGAATGAAAGAAATGACAAAAAGAACGGGGTTAACAGAATAAACGTAAAAAATACAAAGAAATAAAGAAAAACAAAAACTAAAAAAAGAAAGAAAGAAAGAAAGAATACAAGAAAGAGACGGGGATGACAGGAGAAAAAGTAAAATCTGTATCCGTGGGGGGAAAAAAATACATGAAGAAACTGCCCGGAAAACAAACAAACAAAAAAAAAGACACTCAAGAAAGTATAAGATGCCACAAAAACAACAGATGATGACGATGAAAAAAAAACAAAAAAACAAGAGAGGCAAGGCCTTCAAGACTCACTTGTGATAAATTAAGTCCCCTAGCATTAATTACAGAGTAATTTCCCTTCTTTACTATCTGCACCAAAACATTTGCAAAATAAATAAAAATTCCATGCTCAGCAAAAGAAGTTCCTGTTTGAACAAAAAATGATAATAATGACTCCTCTTGTTGTTGTGTCAGAATAAGAGGTCAAAGTGCCAAGTTTAGAGAACACAAAAAATATAAATATAATAGTAAATGCAGTTTGCATATAATTAGGCTTCTTTTTTTTTTTTTGTGCCCATCCCAGAGGTGCAATATTGTTTTTAAAAAAAACTGAATTTTTCCTATTTTTATGCCAAATTTGGTGTCAACTGACAAAGTATTTGCAGAGAAAATGTCAATGTTAAAGTTTACCACGGACACACAGACACACGGACACACACACACACACACACACACACAGACAACCGAACACCGGGTTAAAACATAGACTCACTTTGTTTACACAAGTGAGTCAAAAACAAAACAAAAAAACAAAAACAAAGACGACCAAGAAAAAGTTTTGCCCACTCACGTATTTCTCGGGGGTCCACATCAGCTGCCGCACCGGCCCAGGGACAGAGTAGAATCCAATGGGTTCATAGGGGTCACCCACATTCATGAAGAACACTGTGGAGTCTTTGCTCTGGAGAGACGGTACAAGAAGGAGAGGAAAAAAAAAAAAAGAAACCAAAAAAAAAAACACGTTGATCAAAAACCCACAAAGACAAGCAGGTCAGTGTGTGTGGAATACTGAGCATATGTGACAGCCTACGTCTGAACATTGTGCAATCCACAGAACATGGCAGAACCCGCTGACACACACACAAGAAAAAGGCGACCCAAAAAAAAACACACAAAAAAAACATGTAACACACGAAACAACCACCCAAGAAGCTGGCATGATAAGCGTTCAGTTCAGGAACCGTGTTTGTTTGTTTGTTTGTTTTGTTGTTGGGGTTTGTTTGTTTTTTTGTACGTGGCTTTCAGCCTTTGTATTCTTTTTTTTTCTGGAAATTGCCAAATATAAGATTTATGTTTATCAAACACACACACACACACTCATACACATACACACACACACACACTCATAC